>NC_073339.2:21379166-21697000 GCF_027580225.2 Misgurnus anguillicaudatus
GTGCTCTAAGGCGAAGGGCAGGCTGCGTCTCTCTTTCTCCCTCGCTCTTGCTCACCCATTCTCTCACTCCCTCTCCTCTTACACACTCTCTCGACTGTACCTGAAAAACCTTTCATGATTTATTATTCTTCATTAGCCACAGCGCCGCTGGGGACTCTGCGCATGGGCAGTCGGAATGACTGCAGCTGGCATTGTATCCTACTTCAATAAAGTTATTGTGAAAACCGGAAAACCACAATAGTTTCAAGAAAATAAAAATGGAATAGTATAATTAAGCACATTTATTTAAAAAAATGTAAATACGCATAAAATAAATATTACAATTACAATGGTAGCACCGTGTACTTAATAGAGTGGTTGTTTCGCAAATAAACGTTTTTCTTTTGTTTTAGACAGTAGACAGACTGTACATATAATGCGAAATATACTTGAATTTGAGATTATATTAAAAAATAATAGATTGAAGGCTTGAAAACGTATGCAGAGAGAAACATGAATAAGTATAAAGAAATCACCACAGACAGCTTCATCATCTGCTGTCCCTATTGGGTAAAATAAATCAAAGTTAACCGCACGACTATCATTCCATTATGGCGATGTAATCTCAGACACCGACACCGCATTAAACAAATTATGTCCAGTTAAATTTACAGACATTGAATTTAAATTTCATTTATGTTTGGGTGAGAGCAATAATTTAATTTTATTTAAAAGACTACTTCATATTGACGAATTTATTAGTTTTTCAGCTAATGGAAATAAAAAAATGTCGAGTTACTGAGCATGAATTTAATTCCGCAACAGAACAGGATACAGTTTGTGAAGAATTTCAATAATGACACAGAAAAGCGCGTTTAAAAAAAATCTTTACAGTTTAATTGCAAACCCAATACAATTATATACTTGTCGCAACGGGCTATTATCATATCTTCGTTCTAATTACACTACTTCATCAGTGATTTAATTAAAAACCTTTAATCATGTTCTAATTAACAAGGCTTGTCTAATTTGTTTAATCTATTCGAGTCCATTGGATGGGGTAATTGATGCATATAGTGACTGACTAGCCTTGCATGTAAAAGTGCGTAGACTACATGAGGTCCAAATTTTCATTTCAGCTAAGTATATTGTACTTATGCATTAACATTGCCTGTTGGTTTTACAATCTACTTTAAGGCAACATGCAAAACGGTGAAATATTTTATTATGCAAATGCATTCGTCTGTTGAGTTTGTAAGATTTTGCTTTAAGTTCTCTGTGATGTTTATGAGTCGTCCAATTGTATCATATCATCAGGTAATAAGAAAATAAATGTTAAATGAAAAGTCTTGCTGCATGTCTCCCTAAAATTAGTGTTGCTAAGAAATTATGACAGTATGACAACACTATAGTTTTAGAACAATATTTAAGAATAAATATAATAATATAAGAATAAATAAAAAGACAAATAAATAAAAATCTAAGAGGATCTTAAAAGATGGCTCTTATAATTTGTCAAGGTTTCATTTTCCTTATATAGCCTAATAATAAGCTCTAAAATGTCCAGTGGCAATGACAAAACTGCAGGCGATAGAGTTACAGTGCAGCACCTCTCAAATGGGAGGGCCACCCCTGGCGCGCCTGCTCAGGAGACTTCAAGGCCCAATCAATGTCTTCTTGTATATACCCAAGGACTGATTTATGATGAAACTTTAACGAAATCATTTATATTTCACCACCCCTAAATCGGCAAATGAAATTTTCATTTACAACGAAGCACACAAAAGTATATCTAACGTCAAATAAATCAATTGGGCTCCGCTCTGAAGCGATTGAGTTTGAGGAGTAGATTTTGTTCACTTAACGGGTAAGAAGCAAATTTATCAAACACATTTTAGTGTTCAGCCCTAATACATCCTAAATATACACAAGCTAAAATGAAAATAATCTTCAATTGGAACATATTTGATCACATAAATTGCCAGTGGCCACATAGCCTACGTGGTGGTTGCGCGTGCATATTTTATTACTTGCACAAGTGGCGCGACTTCTGTACGCAATTTGCTAATCACCCGATTACATTTAATATCATTTCAGTAAGCAACTATTAAAGTTTAACACCACATCTTTACTTTATATGTCCCTCTCAGCATCTCTTTCGTATTTGATGATATTGTGTTTCAATTTGTTTCACTGCAGGTGCTGTTAGCAGCCAGGTTTGCAAAGATTTTATCTCTTTCTTTAAACGCTGTGTCCGCGTACTTATAAATACACTTTTATTTTTCAAAATGATGCTCTCACAGGAATTCCGAGCAAAATTTGAGCTTCATAGAGCTTTTCTTTTACATAAAAATAACACTGCACCGGTAGCAACAATTGAAGCCAGGAGGATAAAAAGACGGAGGAAAAATAACAGCCATACTTGATGTACAGTAGCTCAGGTGACTTGTTTGCTTTTTTTGACGTACATCAGAATCAAGGTACGCCGCTGTGGAGCTTGTGTGCTTTACACAAAGACATTCTCACGAGCATCCCTCAGGAGCCGAGCACGTTAACAATCCCAATTACATCCGGACCACCAGAGACAGCTGTTTTAATACCCACCAACACAGTCGCTGCATCTCCAAGAACACAAGGACAAAAGATGCATCACCCGAATGTGCGAAAGCTTGAGATATAATATATGGGAGAGACAAAGAGTATAAAGAAAGATTGAGGATGTGCCATGCGTGTAGGAGTGTGCAGGATATTTAGAGAGAGAAAGAGAGAGAAATCAAGAATGTGTGTCTGTGAGAGAAGACACAGATAATGTATGCCTGTGTGTGAAAGAGTAAAGATACAGAGAAAAAAAGTAAAGATACAGAGAAAAAAAATCTCTCTTCTCTGCTCCTGAGTTTAATTCACAGCAGCATCTCTCAATATGCTCAGAGCCCTTTGCATGCAGAGGCATGAGGTCGGCACTTATAGACTAGGAGCCAGTGGATGTACAAAAGGACATGGTCTTAACAATTAGCTTTAGATAAGCAGCCTTCACACACACTTTTGTCCTTCTCTACACACTACTGTATATTGGAATTATTACAGAATTGTAACTACCACAATAATAAGAGGCTTTGAAAACAACGCTATCACTTCCTTAAATAAGGATAAAACCCCGGGAGTGTTTGATTAGAGTTGAGAGACCGAGGTGAAAACAGAGGTCATCCAAGCAAATAACATGCCAAAAACGGTCCCACGATACACCGGTAACTACAACCCAGTAGCAAAACCAGAGTCTCAATCCTGGCAATGTTCATCTGCTCTAAGACTTGAGGGCAGAGCAGGAGAAGGTCAATCCTCATAATGATGTCACATACCTCTAGGTCCTCCAAATCAATATCTAGTAGAGGGGTTCACTGCACCTGTCATTGCATCAAATAAGGTACTGGTAAGAAATCAGAGCTTTGTATTGGTCTCACTGGATGATATGAAAAATATCAACGTCCCTTTTGGCATTGTTTATTATTTAATTGTAAATCTTTGGATTCAAGCCATCATACCACACTCTCATAATTGTAAAAAATAAAAATAAAAATGGTTGAGACCTTTGTGTCATATTTTTTACTTTGCGAGTGCACTACAGTCTTAAAAATAAAGGGTTTTCACCGTGATGCCATTTTGGTTCTTTGAATAGTTATTTCTTATATTTTTATAGTCAAAGAACCATTTTCACTGAATAGAACATTTTTCGAAATAGAAACATTCTTCAGACGTTTTTTTCTTTGGCATTGTGAAACACCTTTTTTTTAAGTGTGTACATACAGGATCATTAACCACTACTAAGATTAAATCCAACATGGGAAGTCTCTGGTAATAGACAATGACAAAGTACCACTAAGAGGCTTCCTCTCTCCATGGTGCTGAATAGAATTGAATTTACTGTTGGTGACTGGTATATATTGTCATATATTGTCATATACTGTCATGTAATAGAAAAATCATCACTCATGCTGTCACAATGTCTTCGCTAAAGCATTTCACCATTAAACTACACAAGCTCCAAGTAAAGAGTGTGCAGGTATATCAGTCGCTTGGCTTATGATTGCCCGTGGACTACTGCTTCTAAATTCAGTTCATACAGTTATTCTCTAATTAGTCTGACTGTACCACAGTTGATAATATATAGCTTGTCATGGGTTGTCTAATGGTTGATGCTAATTGACCTCCTTTCTGCCTTTCTTTTACACAAATGAAAAGGTTTTCCCCATCCTCTGATGGTGCGTGTCAGTATCTGATCCAACAAATTAAAGAGCCCTCGCTTGTCACACTGTCACCACATGCAGCCTCTCGCTCATCAGCCATAATTATCATTTTTCCCTTCATCCAAATGCCTGCCAAACACCCTATTTAAAGTTACACTGAGGCGCAACATGCACAGTATTTGTGTGACATGATTTGGAGAAGTGCCTTGCATGATGGTATTTGAGATTCTAAGGTGATATCACACATTCTGATTTTTTTAGGGTGTGTAGCTGCTTCTAGATATTCAGCTTAGTGTGATGTAAACTACTTACACGTTGACAGAGTAAATTAAATCATGCCGCTGTAACAGAAATGTTCTTGGCATCTCCATAAAACAATCAAGACCAGATAGGACCCAAAAGTTTAAAGTCATTAAGAACATTTAAATGTACTAGCATGTAGCGCAAGCTTTTATCTTAAAACTTGTCCATTTACATTAATTTACAAAATACATTCTTTACATTTTATAATTACCTGGAAGTTTACACCTGTCAAATTTCTTGGCTAAGGTTTTTTATATTTGTAAATATGGATTAATGACGTATATGTCCAGCAGGCCAATTTTAAAATACAAACAAATCTGTTGTAACTGTTTAAACATTAAGAACGTTGTGTACACATATATTCATATTAAATATTACAATAAGTGATTTTAAGGATTTTTCATCTAGATGAATTGACTGTAGCCTTAAAAATGTTGTGTAATGCAATCATGATTTATCTTAAATTTATTTAATTTCCTTAACATGCTAAACCTTTTTACAAGTTCTCAGTAATTTAAGTGTTCAGAAACAAAGTATTTTTATTTATTCAGACTTTTTTGTTTGTTTGTTCTATAATATCTTCAGAGTTGCCTTCAATAAATGTAGCTAACAGACTTATTTTTCCTGCATCACATAAAACAGATAAAATGATTTAGAAATAACGTTCACTTAACCATACTGTATCAGTGATTCATATTTCAGCAACAGAAATGAGATATTTTATTTTTAATTGAATACAGATAATTGCTATTATTGGTTACACCACATGATGAGTGGTCGCTCCAAATGACACAAAGACATTATATTGTTAAAAATATATGCAAAGAAATCAGTAAGCAATAAAGTTCATACAAAAATTGATTTTATAAACATAAACATTTAATAAACAATTGTAATATTTGTACAACATAAGTGAATTTAATTTAATTTAAATGTGCAATGTGTAAATTTAAGGAAGATCCATTGACAGAAATGCAATATAATATACATAACTTTTCTTTTAGTGGTGTATAACGACCTTACATAATGAACCCTTATGTTTTTATTACCCTGGAATAAGCCATTTTTATCTACATGGAAGATGCCATTTTGTGCCGCCATGTTTCTATAGTGGCCCTAAATGGACAAACTGCTCTACAGAGCGGATTCTGTCACTATAACCTCATTGCTTGACTGGCTACTCTGCTGTCTCAGACAACAACATTTTTGTCCTATGTTAGCCTTTGCTTGTAGTGGCATCTAGTAAAATAGATTAAAATATAAATAAATAAATAATACAATTACTAATAAATGCATAATTACCAAACTCATATTAGGGTCGTTTTACAGAAAAGGTGGAATTCGTGTGATGGAAATCTGCTTAAATAAACTTCTTTCAACATACCCAAAACTTCTTTAATAGCATCAATTAACTTGTCAAATCTATGAATCCGCAAAACGGGGAGCTTAATCTAGGTTTAACTTTTTTAATACATTTTAATAAAGAATCCATGACATTGTATCTTCAATACTTGACAAAATGAGAATATAATAAAAGATAATGAATATGATAAAACTTATAAACTTGAACATTTTTCCATCTTGTTTTGTTTTCAATGCTTTTGTGTTGGTCAGTTAATGGAATAGTGCTTAGAAAGTACTCATTAGAGAAGTAACACCAATGACGGCAACACCAATGACAATTTACAAAAAACTAACATTTTAACAAAATGGCTGCCATTAGCCATTTGCTATTTTATCAGAGATGTAACAATCACATACTTATTCAGTATAATGTATTTTTATGTAAAGATCTTAACACTCCCAGTTATAAAAAAGAGTAACACCAATGACATCCACAAAATCTTATCTCAAAATTCTTAAATATATCATGATATTTTAGACAAATAAGGTAAGACATCTCAAAAACCTTTTGCCTTCCTCCACTGCACTTCTTCCACTGACCTCTTGACCCAGGAAAAACTTCAAAGAGCTGATGCATTGTTTCAAAATTAAAGTGCTTTGGGTAGGGTAACACCAATGACATAAATTTGGGGGACAAATATTTATTTGATATAATTCATGTTAATAGTGTATGTTTTACCATTTCAGTGTTGTAGTAAATTCATACAGGGTTAAAGGTAAACATAAATTAGATTTGTTTTATAAAAAAACATAGTTTTAAATAATAAGTACACAGTTCAACTTCCATGTATGATCAAAGGGACAGGGCAATTTTTAGAGCCAGACATTTTAAAAAGGAAAAAAAGAAAATTAAATAAATAAACTCTCTCATACAGGACAGTCTGTATTTATTAAATATATATCATTATGGAATTATTAGGTCAAATTAAATGATTAAGGGGTCTGCAAAAGCAATGGACAAGCATTTCCACCTTTTTTGTTGAATGACCCATTACATGCTCTAGATTTTTTTTGTTTATTTATTACAAATATAATAATAATAATATATTCCAATTGATACTTTAATAAAGTACTTTATGTGTATAAACCATCATTTGGATACGAGCACAAGATGGCCAATACAGAACAAATATCTGTCATGGAAAACACTCTTTTTTAAAATAACAGACAAATGACAAATAACTAATGGCTTTTAAAAAGCTAAGTACATACACTGGTACCTTTATTATGCATTTAAACATGTTTTTAACTGAAAAAAATAGGTCTTGCATCATTGACCCATCAATCCCTTGTGTTTATCCATATTTTGATATTCATTAAGATAGTTCTTACCCATTGAAACATCACAGTACAGTGAGTCTGTAATTTTTCTTCCCATTTGACGTCCTGGGAAACAAAAAAAATGTATACAAATTAGCAAGCATTACCTAATTAAAATGTATTTTGCTTGTTTCATTAATGGTTCATATACATTTGTTACTTTGCTGTAAATTGTTTTTCAGAACTTTACTATTCTGCCCTCTCAGAAAAAGAAGCTGTTGCTGGTGCTGTACCCTTTCAAAAAGTACACATTAGTACCTAAAGGGTGCATATTAGCTCTTTCCCCGCCATTGACGAGATATCTCGTCAACGAGATATCTCGTCAACCAAGAGAAAACGCTTCCCCGCCAATGACGAGTATTTCCGCCTTTCCGCAATACCGCTATTATCCACTAGGTAGCGCCCTTCCGCAACTTTTTAAAACCGGAAGTATTGCCCTATGGCAAGCTGCTGCATGTCCGTGTCTGTTTTAAAGATCGCTCTGAATGGGATCTCTATGAAAAGTCCGTCACAAAAATGGAATTATCTCTGCACAAAAATGGAATTATCTCTGCTTTTTGCTCAAAATGTGGTGTTTTTGCAGAAACCTACACATATTCAAAAGCTGATTACAAAAGAACTACTGAAGGTAGGATAAAAATGTTTTTTTGTTTGAAAGCAGAGGGTCTGTTCTTTCATTTGGTATATTGTATGTTTATATATTTGAAGATGAACATTTTCTGGAAGGCATTCAACTTTTGTGAAAATCATGAAAAACGCTGGCGCTGGCTGGCAACTTTTTTAAAAAACGCTGGCGGTGAAAGAGTTAGTATCTAAAAGGTACATATTGTTTCTCAAATAACATGTTATTACCAAATATCTACACCTTTATGACACATATTAAGACCATTTTAAAGGGTATTGTCCCACAATACTGTATAACAGGGTAAACCTTAAAAAACTCGAGAGTGAAAATATTAGATCTAAAATTATATTATAGACACAACATTTTACAATTCAAACCCTATATTTTAAAAACTCATAAAAGAAAACATTGTTTAACATTACTTTAAATTTTTAACATAACAAACAAATGTTATTACTTGTGCAAATAATGAGTTTAGTGCATGCATTGAAATGAGAGTTTGTTCATTGTCCTCGATGGCCGAACAGAAATGATGCTAATTAGATCCAATCAGTACAATGAATGGACTTATATTAAAAGTGGCACTTTACCTGCTGACTTTGTGTGAGTAACTTTCTAATATATGCACTGTACCCTTGCTATTGACAAAAATGCCTGGGCCTGATCAAAGCACGGCATTCAGTAGGTTTGTCAGGGCCATGAAGACAAGGTCTGTAACATTAATGATCTTCAAACGCTTCCCCATTGCACTAGGAGCTCTGTACGACTTCCAGGCAAGCACCCCCCCACACAACCCCAAGAGAAGCCCTAATTGTGCTTGGCTTGTGGGGTGACAGGTGTCAGAGGACCCCCCTCTCATCCAGCTCATCTCTTTGAGCAGAGGGCCGAATCCTGCGCGCTCTTCGTAAGCTCATTATTAGCATGATAATGTAGCAACATGATACTGTGCTAATATAGTCCCTCAGAAAGTCTACCAAAGCAAGAGCATTCAAACACAACAGTCTGTTAAAATACCTCAACCCTGTGTTGCTCAGTTTAAAGTGAAACCAATAGAAACATGCTAACGTGACTTCAACTGGTTTAAAGCGTAACTCCACTAGTGCTAAATTACCTGAAATGACAAGTATCCTTGTGCGCTGAACTGTACAGTGTACGTAGCAATATTTAAAAAATAACAAGGCACGGCATGATGTGTTCGAAAGACCAACGCTGTCTGCTGCACAGAGCTTCAAAGCCTTTCCACAGCTGGTCTGAATCTCATGGGCTGGCATCCAGTGTAGCGGTGAATAGAAGATTAACAGTAACGAGCATCTGATATCTAGCATTGCTTTAAAACTGGAGATGGTGTCCTAACCCTCAGTTCATAAAGAAATAAAGACACACAGTGAAAGTGACAGAAAGGGAGATGGGGCTAGAGAAAGAGAGAGAGAGAGAGAGAGAGAGAAAGGAGGGAGGGAGTAACCTTTCCTAGCCAAGGTCTACATGGACAATGTGCGTACAGTGTGGAGGGGAGTTTGTCTTACATATCAAGCTTGTCATCGGCTACACAATCCGTGGAGTGCTGCCATCAGTACCACACACGGAATAAGCATGAATATATCATGAGATTTCAGCTTATGTAACATTTAGGGGCCACACTGTTGGTTATGATAGAGACAGGAAGACAAATGAATGAAACTCCAAACCTAGCCCCGACCCCAAACCCAACATCACTTGGGAGAAAGCAAATAGTTTAAAAACATGCAAACGAGATTATACAAATTCATATGAATTAACCATCCTATAAAAATGTAATAAGACTGTTGTTACGAAACATAATGAATTTTTCAATTGAAAATACATTTTATAGCTCATACTTCTATTTGATAAAGGCAATGTAAAACTGTAGGAATGCTAATAATGCTGATTATCTTCAAAAACATATACCTGTGCTCGCTCGTAATGAACCTGTGCAAAAGGTCCCATCAGCTCTCAAATCTGGTCGTATCCTAATCTGGCAACAGAATTGAGGAGATGAGATAATTAAAGGCTCTCTGCTGGGGGGCTCTGCTCTTTTTTCTGCAAGTCTATTTGGCATTGCACATCTCCATAACGGGTTTGTTTAAGTCTGTTCTGCAAGCCCTTCGCCAACCCCCGGCAGAGGGCAGCTCTTGAGACCCCCGTCGCGCTTTGAGGACCACTTTGGAGCTTTAATCCACTCCAAATGTGCTGATAATTCTCATTGCCAGGCCACTCTTCTCTCTTGCCTAGTGTCACAAGAGTGGTCTCACGAGATCCGATCAGCCAATGATAACAAAGTAGCCAGATGTCTGGTGCTGGCATAGTCCCAGAAGCCAGGCAGCGGTACGCGGCAGCATCCGCCATGGGCCCGAGATCAAAGCTACCTGAGATTACTTATGGGCACAAAATATGTGTTGCTTATTCTACAGTTCCCATTAATAACAATCTGTGCGAATTTGTATTTCTAATTAACTCTTTCTTTTGGGTGCAGAAGTGCTGTAGGTTTGTCAGGGCCTCTGCAGAATTTCTTTTTTTACAATGTGAGCATAAAGTACGAACAGCCGGAAGTCGGATGTTGGTGTGTTTGAGGAGGCAACATTGGTTGTTGAGTGTATTTTAGTCTCCTGTTTTTCACCAACAAACAAACAAAATAGAGATTAAACAACCCTGATTAATAAGGGTGCCACTTTGCACTATTTTTATATTGAAGTGCTGTATGAATGTCAACTTGAGTCTATGTAGCAGCATATTAGATTGTTGGTTATTGCAAGGTTTATATTTAAGCCATTTCTGCATATTTTTCATGTAAGGTGGTACAATTTTTGCAGAGCACTTCAGTGATGTAATAACTAAAACTATAAATGCACTAAAACATAACCTTGGAAGTGCAAAACCAACGCTATCTAGGGTGACCAGATGAGATTGACTGAAATTCAGGATTGGGGGCAGACATTACCAATAATAGTTTAATTTATTTATATTATTTAATAATAGAAGATAATGAATTTTAAACTGAAGTTACTGAACCAATCATATTTTTATTAATATAAGTACATATGCATATAAATAAATTGATATACGTATATAGAAGTATTTAAAAAAAACAAGATGCTGCAGCCAATGAGCAGCCGGCGAGGGCTGGCTGCAGGATGACTCAGCCCCCTCGCTCATATTTTATCAGACAATAACTACTCAAGATTTTGCTTCAGTATAATTTTCAGGACAATTAGAGCAGGATTCGGGACAGCGCTTAGATTTCAGGACTGTCCCAAATTTTTCAGGACGTCTGGTCACCCTAACGCTATCTCATGCCAATTCGTACGTTTTTTTTTAGAGGTGACTAATTCATATCAGTTCATATGACCACATTTGTAAATTTTAGTATGATTTGCCCTGTGACGTTAGGGGCGGGGTTAGGGGTGGGGTTATATTATTGTTTTATATGATAACCGTACATTTTTGCATGATTAACTTTGTATGAATTCATACGCATTAGCAAACTCGTAAAATACAAATTCTTATGAGATCAGGCTGCGCAAAACAGAGTTGGCTAATTTGTATGAATGTGAATAATCTGCTTTCACCCCATGACAATGGGTTATGGGTATCATTAAAGGTAAGGATTATTGGTTCTTGTGTGTCTTGTGGCTCTGTGTTTCATCACGATTCATGTGACGGCTAGTCATGAGATAAGAACTATTGTCTTACATACCAAAGCGAAGAGGGCATGTCACCATTTTTGGTCTAGATGTCGCTAAATACGCTCATTTTCTCTCACAAACAGATTGTTTTGCTTTAAAAGACATAATGTATATTAACCCATGGGAGGCATATAGATTCTTGGATGGATGGCCTTTAAAAAACAGCCACTATTCCATATCTTTAAAAAGTTAAGAACAGCCAGGATATTATTTAATATAACTCTAAATATGTTTGGCTGAAGAAAGAAAGTCATATACACCTAGGATGGCATTAAGGCGAGTAAAATTAATAATATAACGCCATTTTCAACTATTTCTTTAATGTTCTTTTAATCCTACATGTTTAATATGAATACAAATACAAATTCATAGTCAGACCTCAAGAAATAAGAACAAATTCCTGAGATCAGCTTGCTATTTCCCAGTATATCTCGATTCCATCAGGGAAGTCAGTTGTTGCTTCCTTTTTGCTCACAGAAGTAAGAGGCCTTTATATCTTTTGGAAACTCATGCATATTTTCTCATTTCTGTGTCTACTTTTAAGTCCATTGTTTAACGTACAGACGATATGCATTTGAATGTGAGGTACCACATGCACTCAGTCATTTATTAATTATTAAGCATCAAAAGTATTGCTTCATGTCCATAGTGGATGGGAGAAGGTCCCTCCTGCTTCCTAGTGATGAATAAGAAAAAGAATTACTAAGTGGCTGAGTTGATCTGTGAATCATGCAGGTTCTTATAGAGATGAGCGAGTCATCTTTTGACATGCTGCCTTTGCTCAGTGAGGATGTAGTGAGGGCTGGTTCTCATGATTAGATCTAGTTAGCAGGCTTTAAATATTAATATTATTCATTTCTATAGATGAGATCAAAACCGGTGGCGATAATGCATGGTGAACAGATTGATGAACTGTTTGATGAGACATGAAATGCATATCAAGGAATGCATTAAGCCTTGAACCCAACAGTCATCTTCTATTTGAATAAAGTAAACCTCAAAGAAGAGTGACTGGCGGCAAACATGATCAACAATTCTGGTTGTTTTTTCCCAACATCATGACCAAACAGAGTGCTTTTTGTGTATATTTTGTGATGTTCTTATTGTGAATGTGGATCTTAAATCTTGATTGATATGCCAATGACATAAGGTTCTTCACAGCAATTCTATCATTTTTGGTTTCCCAAAGAACCTCTAAGCAGTGGCGGCTGATGAGTGCTCTTCAGAGGGGCGCAAATTCAAAATATGTGTTTGTTGCGTCATGTGAACCATGTGCATCACATGTTTTGTCAAAATAAATGCCTGCTGCACATGCATCGAGATGTTTATGATTAAAGAGACGCTCACGTTCACAAAATACATGCCTTAACAACTACACCTTAACAGTAAACTCTGATTACGCATGAGATTATATGAGTATCTGGCAAACGCAAGCGTCTTTTTTTATCATAAACCCTTTAGACGAGTCTGTAGTGGGCACTAATTTTGACAAAACACATGATGCACATAGGTTCACTCGACGCGCCGAACACATATTTTGAAATGACGAACCACACACGACATGCTACATACATGTTGTGACGAACTTTGCATTGTGCGCCCTCAAAAAAGAAGTCACCGGCAGCCACAGCCAATGTCAAAAGGTATTAAAAAGATAATTTCTTTCTTACATTTTTATAATCTAAAGGAAAATTTTCCACTACGAAGCATATTTTGTAAAACAAATGTGGAACTTTGTGGGCTCTATCATACACCCGGTGCAATGCAGCACAATGTGCGACGCAAGTGTCTTTTGCTAGTTTTCACCCTGCGCAATTATAATTTTTACGTTTAGCGCCACGTTGTTTAAATAGCAAATGCATTTGCCCCCCCCCCCCCTTGCGCCCATGGGCGTTCTGGTCTGAAAACGAGGTGTGTTCAGGCGCATTGTTGGCGCATTGCTATTTTGAGGCAACTAAAATAGACTAAGCCATTGACCAACAAAAAACTGGTCTAAAGTCAATGCCGCAATATGTTTTTTGTTATTTAAAGGGCACAGTAGTAATATGCGCCTATAAACAGGACGACAACGCGGGTTTGCTTATCACATACATGAATGCGCAGCAGCACAAAAATGCTTTTAAATATGAAAGATTAAAGGATTGAATATAAAAGATTATTATTGAGTCTCTTGGACATAAAGAGGACTGATTATAAGATGTTAGAAGAGCTGCTTCACATTTAGCCGGGTAAGTAAATAAATGCTTTGCTTTAAACAAATGAATCTATTTTTAAATGGCGCTGTGAAACACTTTGGCTCTTTTCTTGCGTATTTGCAAATTGTTTTATGACATTACAATGATTATGTAGGATATAAATACATTTACAGCAATTAAAAGCTATTTGTACTTATGACTGAAAGTAAAAGGCTTTTAAAGGTTTTAATCCAAAAAATTTAAATTTCAATAAAAATGAAAACACATTCTCAACACATTTTTTAACATTGTTCTTAAACTGGGGGTCTTCTTAGTTTTTCAGTTTACAAAGTCTGTCATCTAAAAAGGGATTAGACTTAGCGCCAGCGCTACTGGCTTTTAAAGGGGATGAGAGATAAGACCCTCATTGGTTTGTTGCACGTTACACCCAAAACACACACATTACTAAATATGAACAACCCTTTTTGACCGTGCGCTCGGCGCATAAACCATTTTTCCCGTCGTTAAATTAGCAAAAGTGGCATCGGACTGTGCGCCGTGCGCTTAAGACAATCCGCTTAGATCTTTAAAATAGGGCCCTGTATGTTCATTGGTTGTGTTGCACCTTTATTTTTAATAATGTAGTAAATTTTACAACCTATTAAGAAAATGCTTTTCTGAAAAGTAATTTTATGATTGAAGTAGCATTACTGAAAAGGGACGTTATTAAGTTAATAGGCACTCAGTGTGTTCATGTAATAAATCAAAATGGTCAACGTTATTTTATTTTTTATTATTTATTTCACCTATATACAACATAGTGTATTAATACACACATTTACTAACTTTTGGATGCTGACATAGTTCTAAAGACTAAAATTTCAGTCTATGGGGACCATATTGAACTTCTTAAAAAAGCTTTTTATTTTCATGTCATTTTTTAGCACTTAAACCCAAAGAAATTACAGCCATGTGGAAACTGGAAACACCAGCCGTTCATCACTCTTAAAACAGCTTCCTCTTATGCTGCTTGGACTTGGACTGTTATTAATGTGTGCTGAATAATTTATCAGTATAAAATTACCATGGTCTTTTGATTTTTTTAAAGAGATTTTTTTGCCAACAATTAAACGGCATTACACATATTTCTGCAAAACAAAAATTATTTTATAATTTTTTATTTCTTTTTCTCTGCCATCCATATTGTATACACCCCCGAGATTGAAGCTCCTCTTCCCCGGTACGATCCTGCCTGCTGGGAAGGGTTGTGGTCTTCCCCTGACCCTAACCATGATGAACAGCTTATGGATAATGGATGAACCACTATGTGTGTTGAACTCCCTCCAAGCAGTGCATAATGGGCTATTCCCTCTTTAAACATAGCCTGAACTTAAGGGTTTGAAAAGTACAGGGTTTGTCAGTTAGAATCACTTCACATTAACTCAAGCCGTCTGTATGAAACCTTCCTTTTACCAGAGCTTAGAACATCAGAATACAAACCAAATATAGCCTATATTTTGAATTTTTAAGGACAATAATGCATGCAACGAATATTCATAGAGAAAGCTGTATGTCTCTGTGGATACAACATGAATGAACGCTGTCTAGCAGGGGTCACGAGCCTGAGCTTGTTTTTCACTATATGCGAACATATCCCCCCACCTCAGAATATAAAGAAAGAACAACCAGAATACTTCTCATCCCCAGTCATATTCCATGTGGATGACTGTCCACATCTCAATGATGAGGCCAACAATTGGCAGTAATTGGCACGTTGCCTCTGATGTCCACAGGGAGATCTGAGTGTGAGAGCGGACAGGCTGCCCTTTCCACCAATTAGAGCTCTCACCCCCCCATGGGGGCACTGAATGGTCGGAGCCTATCATGTGGCTTGATCCGGTTGTTTGTGAAATAGCTGCCTCTTCCTCTTCTGACATCTCTGAGTGCTGTGGTTGGGAGACTTCAGCACAAGACCTCAATGACAACTCTGAGTTTCTGTTTACTTGCTCATGTGCTGTCACCATCACTTTTACTATCTAAGGTCCTTTATATCTAAATGGTCTCACAGACTCCCGTTTAAATCCTCTGTAGCTTCCTAAAACACATCATTCCTCATTGACAGTTGGCTTGAAGGACACACTACCCATTTAGTTTCAACAACACTGATGAATCTTGAATTATGGAGTCATCATTTGGTAGAGCTGAAAATGGAAGATTTTGTTCCCGTGTTCTTTGTTTCCATATTGCATTATTGGGTTTCTGAATGGCATGCTTATCGTTCAAGTGCTCTTCTGGCTATTGAAGAAGCATGTATTGTGTGTTGAGAAAAGAGCCTTTCAAAAGAGAGGGTCATGAGAAACGAGACAGTTAGTAATGCTTTGTGTTAAAGGAGATTAGTGAATGAAATTGCAGGTCCTATGCACATTGCCTAAATGCCTTTGGGAAGAAATGAAACCCGAGTAATTTTCTTATTCTTGGCCAAAGTCTCAATCATTCTGTCCTGACAGAAAGTGGAAAAGAAAATTGCTACTACTACTGCTACTGTATTTGTGTGACCGACCAAAGCTTAAATAGCTTGTATCTTATGAAATTTCATTCACGTTTACATTTATATTTTATTAGTTTATCAGTTTAATTGCTAATGGTGCTTTGTGTCCTTTTCAAGAATTTACCTGCATTTGGCAGCCACTTCAAAAGCAACTTACAGTGTATTACAAAGTATTCTTGTAATCTTTATGTGTGTTTACAGTTAGATACAGTTCAAATGTTGAAATATTTATATTTAAAATGAAATTAAATAAACATATTTAATAACCTAGTTTACATATAGTAATAGATTTTAAAAAACCTTTTTGAGAGTTGCAAATTATAAGGCAAAATGACCATGATAAAAACCATGATTCGATCAAAAAATTTTACAAAAACAAAATTTTATAAAATTATAAACTTCACATATCAGCCTTGGTGTTTCGCTGTGGTTTGCATAAAAACAGCAGGACTTTAATTATTATTGAATTATCTGCCTGATGTGTTCAGAGCAGCAGTATTCACCTTATTCCACCCTGCTCATTTTTAATTTAGCCAAAGAGGTAGTGCATTGCTGGCGTTAGGTCATGTGATTGCCTAATTCGTAGATTTTAAGAGGTCCAACGTTCACATGTCAACCTGAGCTAACTGCACAGCAGGCAGGCCAGAACAACCACCAGGCCACTGGAAAATGTCCTGGTGCTCCAGGTGGCCAGTCCACCCCTAATACCACCTGCTATATCTGCTTCTAGTCAGACAAAGTTAGTCCGACCGTGGAGAAAGTTAAATGTCCGTTCATCGACGAAGTTAGTCTGAGAATCGACGAAGACGTCTGTTCATCGACAAAGTTAAACAAAGCTAGTCATACCATTGACAAAGCTAAACTGAGCATTGAATACAACTAAGATTATGCAATAAACCATCTTCATTCTTATTACATCACTTTGTCTCCAGCCTGCTGTTTTCTCATTCATCTCTGTATCTGCATTTAACATTTTGAGTAACATATTGAGTATTTTTTTGACCTGACAGGAGAGATCCAGTATCTAACAATTTTGGATGTAGCCATAGTTGGATCTATCATTCTCTGGTTATTGGCAGGATGGAAGTCGGCACGATCTGGGTCATTCTACAGAAACGTCCACTTTTGGTATGGCAAGATGTCTTCAAATGTATTTCTTTTACTAACATTGAAATTTAGACCACATTATTAGATTACTCTTTAACTTTATGAGTACACATAAATGACAGCTTAATGATTTTTTATTTTTTGTGTGCATGTACTTAAAGACTGCATACACAATTTTTTGTCACTGGTGTTAACTTACTTCTTTAGCAATATTAAAGGTGTTAATTAAATGTTTTTTCAGCTTTAAAGCTTGATTCTTAAGTGTAGCAGATTCCAATGAATTTAAAATTATAATCATGTGAAAGATTCTATTAAATGTGAAAAGAAAAGAAAAAACACAGTAACACCAGTGACACAACAAATAATCACCAGTCACTGATGTTACTGATCTTTACTGGTGTCACCCATAAGGAAGGTAACACCAGTGAGAGTAACACCAGTGACAATTTTCATGAAAACTGCATTTTGCAAAATGGCTGCTGCTGCAAGGTATCAAACAACATGTTGTTAAGCATTATATACTCACTAAACTAAGTAGTTTAATCCATTTGTATTCAAGTTTTTTACAATTACTGTAAATAGAGGGCAGTGACACACAGGAGAACACTACTTACATTATATATTTTATAATATTTATTAAGCATTTTGTTTTTTAATGTAATTTACTTTATATATTAGATAGTTATGGACACATGATTGTATTTTAAATGGAAGAATTTTTTTTTTATCTCAAAATAAAGCATTTTCCCTCTGTACATGACTGTGGGGACGAGCACTTCTGTGGTGCTTGGAATTATAATAATTAATAAAAATCAAATAATTGTTCAAATGACATATTGTTTCATTTAAAAATATAAAAATTGTAACCCTAAAGTGTTTTTCAAGTGTAATATTTCTGTAAAGGCTAGGGACAGAAAAATGAACATTTCCGTAGAATGACCCATCTATCGTTTTTATGTCACTGAAATTCCAGCTTCCACCACTAGAAGATAAAGTTCTGATCGCACATTAACAAATATTGGTAAAAATAAATAAATAAAAACGTTCTTATTTTTCCATGTCTGCCTGAATTCAGTGTTCACAACAGTGGCTCCCAAAAAGCAAAAATAAAGGTTCCACAGGTTGACAGGCAAGTAATAAGATGGCTTTTCTCCTTTGCAAGGACCCTCACAAAAGGGGACCTAGCTAATATGCTGTCTGGCCCCAGGGCCTGTGGGAGCATGGTTGGATTATTATGTTAATGTGAAGGCCTCCTGCCCTCGCCCTCCCTCCCAGCTGGCTCTACTGTCGTTAGGAAGTGCTTGCTCTGACAGAGGAGTAATATGCTTCCTGATTGAAAGGGCAAAATATTGAGCATTAAAAAGAGAGAAAGAGGTCATGCTGATAAGCATATAATAAAAGCACTTTTGTGTGACGATACCTCTGAGAACGAAAGAGATTCTGTGATTCCTGTGGATTTGGGGTGAGTGATAATGTATTAGGGTGTGAGGTGAGGCAAGATTGGTTATAATTACCCATTGCATTAAAATGTCTTTGTGACTGTATAATGTATGTGTGTTGGTGGGAATAATATGTGGTTGTTTTGCTTCTTGACCATTATATTTTTTTGTATTTTACGATTCTGCTCTGTTCACAAAATCGAACTGTTCTATCAACATACTGTATACTTCACACACACTGTATACAGCTTTAACTTTCAGTTAACTTATGCACACACTGCAGATTGATCTTGCTGGCACCAAAGAAATGTAAAGAAGAAAACTTCAAACCTCTAAGCACAGAGATGCAGAATGCTCAGCCTCAGTAATTGTGCAAATATGTCAGACAAACAGAAAATGACGTTTCCTTGTCTCTTTTTAAAATGCATGTCTTTTCATCTTGCCTCATCATAAACATGCACACCAGCATTACATATCTACGTATTTTATAATCCGTTTACGCTATTGGTGTTCTTTACAGTTTGTTTACTTTTTAATTGATTTTCTCAGAATTTTGCAGGCCAGGGTACGCACTCTTTTCATGTTTGAATCACAGTAAGCTTTTTCTGTAAAAAGCAAGCATGTTTAAGAAAACTTGGTGTTTTTCAGTGTGACTACAGCGCTGCTAAAGAGATGAAGGATGTCAGTGGGTAATTGCTTGGGTAAATACTTAGCCTTGACTGTCAGAAAAAAATAAAAACAAAAGCCTGCAACTGGGTTGTGGTGCACAAAAACAGTGGCAAAGTAGGTTTTGTGATGCACCCGTTAAAAGCTACCAAGGCAAAAACCATTGATACTTATAGTGTGTGTGTGTTGTAATGCATGCATATGATTGTGTATTTAAATGTGTGCATTTATTACACGCCAAAAATGTGCACAAAAACTATGGAAAAGATAAAGAGTCAGTGTATTCATTAATTTATTTTTTATGAGGTCATAAATTAGGGAAGAAGATCTCATTTATAGCACAGACAAAAAAGCAGTATAGCAGGTGGATACTTTAAGAACTCGGATCATCTCAACATATTGGACCATAATAACTTAGAAAGGACCAGTTTACAGTCTTAAGCAGTGCTTAATTTGATCTCTTCACTAATAATTATAATAATCTAATAATCTTTTTATTTCAAAAATTACAAGGGCCTTCTCTGAGCTGTGGATATTTGACAGCTGGGTGTGGAATGATATTCCTGACAAATGCACCGGTAGCCATCGGGAGTGTGTGAGAAACTATAATAAACAGAAAATCAGAAAAATAAAATGCTGGCTTTAATTAAAAATATTATGTCAACAGGTTCCACGCAATTTTTTAAGTAATCTCAACCAAAAATTATTTAGTTTATTTTACAAAATAAGTTTAAGTAAATCCAACTAACCTTAGAGTGAACAAACAACAATTGAGTTAATTGTGCAAGCAAAAATGACAAAAAAATTGAATAAAGCCATTTTATAAACTCCTGCTGCTCCATACAACTAATAGACCTTTAATTACAGCTTATCAAATACATTACACACATATTTGAAATAAAATGTTACATTTCAAACCATTTGTTTGTTTATGTTCAAAATATATATAAGAACAAATTCATTTCATACTTGGCCATTTATTACTCACGTACCTATTTAATGCTACACTTCTGCAAGAGGGTGGCAGAACAACATTTACCCATAATACACTGCAACAATGTTATGTTGGCTGAACAAAAAATATGTATGTAAAACTGACAAAACACGTTTTGTTGAATGAACTCAATTAAATTAAGTTAACATTGTTAAATAGATTTTTTTTAAGTAATCACAACATTTAAGAATTAAGTAAAATTGGCAAAACTGATTTTTTTTTTTTTTTTTTTGAGTGAAGAGCTCAAATGCAAAACCTGTTTCTGTGTGTCTGTTTCTTGTAAATTATATTTGTTTAGGCTCTTATGTTTAGGTTCAGTAACTTTACTTGAATGGCAGTAAAAGTGTTATTAGTCAGTAATTAAAATGCCTTATTTTTACAAATTTCACTTTAGTCATTTCATTGGAATTTGGCTAATTTAATTGTCTTTCACTGGAAAACCATGCAAAAAATCTTCCTCCAAAAAAAATCTCCAGTCACTTTTTACTGTTCTTTCTAAATAAAGGGAAAAGGCTCAAATATTCAGTCAATATCCTAATATATTCAGTAGACCTACTTTAACTGGGTAAAAAAAAACTTTCACCTTAACGTTTGTGTGCCTTCATTCAAGTCTTCCGTGCATTTAGAGGACTTTGCTGAAAAATTGTTGTGGCTATTAACGAGTCTGCCAACAAAATTAAAAGTTGTGTTTCTGAATGGCCTGAGTCTGGAATTACAACACAGTCTCACGGCAAGTTATGTTATAGTAACGAAAATTTTTATTAATTTATTAGTGTTTGATGACACAAATTTCCGCTGTTTTTCGTGGCTCTGGAGACTAATGTCTTTTTTGTCCTTCCCAGCACGAATTTCTATCAATGGCTGTTCATGTCTGTGGCATGACTTTCTTTATCGTGTCATTTCATATTTTGTTTTCGCATTGTTCTTTCCTATTTTTAAATCATTGTTGCTTGGGGTTAGGGTTAGATTCAGGATTTGCGTTAGGATGTAATTTTATGCATTGGTTTCTACATTTTTCATCTTCTTTTAAACTATTCTCGCCTGGAGTTGGGGTTAGAGTTGGGGTTTGGGTTAAGAAGTCGCAGAAAGTGATAACCCAAACCCCAAGCGACAATGGTCAAAAAATAGAAAACAAAGATGAGTAAACAAAATATAAAATGACACGATAAAGAAAGTCGTACCACAGACACGAACAGCCATTGATAGAAATTCGTGCTGGGATAGACGAAAAAGACATTCGTCTCCAGAGACACGAAAAACAGCGGAAATTCGTGTCATCAAACAAATAAATTAATAAAAATTTTCGCACTATAACACGACTTGCCATGAGACTGGGTTGGGGGTTAAGTGGATTTGAAGCTAAATAAATTGATGAACGTATAATACTTGCCGAGAGCATTCGGTCAATATCATTATCTAATTTGTGAGGGAGTTGGTGTTTAGCGGCTTTTGCATCTGAGCTCATTAAATAAAGCAAAGATCAGTGAACCTCAATAAAGTTCATATATATATGACAGTCAGGTGGATGTTTGTAGAAGAGATACCATTCTACATTAATCACCTAATTGATACTCTTAAGAAAATGTATTAATCTCTTGATATGAACAGTTTCAAGCTTTGCACCTTTAAAACCCAATCAAACAGTTTCATGATACTGAAAGTATGAGGAAAGTTTTGGAGAACTCGTGTTCTTTAAGGATACTTTCTGAGGCACATCCCGCTCCTGGGTAGTGTTTCAAGCTTTCCAGACTCAGATTTGGACTGAACATGCTTCCTGACGGCTGGCCTGATGAAATGATGAGACCACCTGGTTCGCTCAGGGCATTAAAGATAGAGCACGTCAACATGGTCAGCCAAGCCGCCCAACGCCCCCCCCCCCATCTGCAATACCAGGTTTGACAGTCTCAACAGTAATGAGGAGGGTCCGGACTACAGGGTCAATAATTCATACTGAGTGCAACTCAATAGGGATGGAGTAGGAAAGGTAAGAGAGAGAGTCCTTAATTCCACACACAATCATCTTTGTTACTGAGCTTGACCACTGCAGAGCACAGATCCATGCGGATCCGTATGTCTTGCTCTCCTTTATTAAAGGGCATACATGTAGCAGTTTCCACTCAAGCGGGCCAGTCCTGCTTGTTCATTCTGGGATGCTCCTCTGATCATCTGGAGATGTTCCTCTCATTGATCCTTATCATGGTTATTAATAGGCAGTGTCAGTGCCAGGTCCTCACTAAGTTGGTAGTCACATCAAACCAAACCTTGTTGAGCTCTGAACCTCATGGGTAGGCCATGTTCTTCTTGTGGTTCTGAGGGTATTGATGTTAATTATGGAGTTATATGGGAGCTGTACAAAATTTCAGAACCATGTGTAGTCAAAGAGGGATTGTTTTGAGGTGACAGTTGCTCTACAGTAGAAGCAAATATATGATACATGTGTCATGGTACATATTGCTTTGTCTGTTAAATCCTTAATAAATCTTCGTGCAGCTCAATAGGAACTGGCACTAGCAACACTAATGTAATAGTTTGATTCCTAGTGAATTTGCATGCTTATAAAAATGTGTTTGGACAAAAGTATCTGTCAAATGTGTAAATGCAATATTTTCATGCCTTAAAAATGTCTCATTCTGTGATGCTATTAAAATAATCATGTGACGTTTTGCACCATGAGAATCTACCTATTAGAACTTATTACGGATGACATCGTAGTAATAAATGTGCAAAAAATGAGACATTATTCCCATTGGTTAATAATGGAAATATTCAGTGCGGTTAAAAAGGGACTCACTGAACCTCAATTAAACATTTCAATCTGGTATGTTATGAAGCAAATCTGTCACAATTCGTGTATAATGGGCCACATAGTCGACTTTCCCACCATCTTCAATTATTAAACAAATTCCGTACACCACAAGCCTTACCATTAACCAGTTATAGGCACCTGCAGTGCAATGGGTAGCTTGTAATGTCCATCATAGTCAAACGGCTATGCAAAAATACAGCTCATGAACGGCAATCCTGTTATTAGCTGTCATCGCAGGAGGGAATCTATGTTCAAATAAGAGGTTTCTAATAACCACGCAGGTGAGTGATATCTCTCTCTCTCGAGGGAGGAGGGGGGTGGCAGCAGGGAGGCGGAAGGGTGAAAAATCGACATGGCGACGGAATGCAGATATTGCACTACCCTTGCGTCGTTCCCCATTCGTCACTGTCTCGCAGCCCGGCCCTCATTAAGTGGCCACAGCGTAAGCCATGACTTAATTTTCTTAAGAGGACCAGACACCTGATTCAATTGTACACCCATTATAGAAGAGCAGGGCGTCGAATCGGGCAAACAACCACGGCTGTGAGAAGTTGTGATGAATGATCACGTGCCGTCTGTAACGCAAGTAGCAATTCGCTATATTAAATGTTGTGGACATAATTTCCCCACGAGTGATTCATGCCGAGTGCCATTTGCGAGCCCGACCTCCCCCAGTGGCGTGGGTGAAGTTAGTGAGGTTAGCTCCAGTCACCCGCTGTTCTCCTCATCTCTGGTCTGATTCTGGACGTTTCAGACTCAGTGGGGATGGATGAGAGATGTCTGGGGAAAACTGTGGTGATCCATTCATTCAAAGGAAACATGGAGGTTTCACTGACTGTACTGCGGTAGATGGCTCAGGCTTGAACTGATCTTTTCATTTACTGTATATGCAAAAGCATGAATCCACCCCCAAGGTAGGCCTACTCTGTACAAACTTTAACAACAAAGTAAGTTTATCATTCACACAGACATGTAAAGTATTATCCCCCCCCCCCCAAAAAAAAAAAAATATTGTGCTCCATTTATTTACCCTAAAAAATAAGAACAGAAAACAAATGTAATGAAGTAAAAGTATATCTATTGTGTATTAAACTGCCAGAAGTTTCATTTGCAAAGCTGGCGCTTCTCCGTCCAGATCCTGATAGTAAACAACACACACAAAAGGGGGATTTGACTTTTTGAACCAGAAGCATCACACACTAGCAATAACCAAAAAAATTTACACTTTGTGAAGTTTAGTTGTCATCTTCCTGTCATAATTAAACTAAAAGATAATCTTTGGAAAGTAAAATATTGCAGTTCCTATCGACTGGCCTCAGGAGCAGGTGTGTGACACAATCTTTGAATCTCTCACTAACACACCCAATCACACATTAAATCTAACATTTATCCCTTTGATCCCCCTTGATCTGTCATGGTATTTCTGTGCACCTTTGTGTTGAACATTTTGTATTTTTAGCATCAATTGTTTGTACCACCCACCTACTACCAGACAGACTCACACATAAACCAATCCATAGACCACCAATCCCCTGTGACCTGACCCTCTGCAGTGGGATCAAACAGACACACACAGGCTTTTTGAAGAGCTTGGTGAGGACCCCCTATGGGTGAGCTACTGGCACTCTCTCAAACAGTCTGACTACAGTAGGGGCGGAGTGTGTTTCATCTGCTCTAGCACAGAGCCGTCAATCATCCTACAATAGCTTCCATTTCCCATTTCAAAAACAAAGCATGCAGCGTATGTGCAGTGGTGACAATTTTGGACAAATTTGGGATTGTGCATTTGGAGTTTATATTAGGGCTGTCAATAGATTAAAAAAATTAATCTAGATTAATCGCATGATTTCATGAGTTAACTGCGATTAATCGCAAATTAATCGCACATTTTTATCCATTCTAAATTTACCCTAATTTAACACTTTTCAGGTTTTTAATCTTCTAATCATATCAACATATATAGATGCTTTATGCAAATGTATGTTAACAACAGCCTGTTTACATTTTTAACAGAATCACCAGCCATTGTTTTGTATACGAATTTTCCTTTAAGAAGATTTTTCTTTCTCCATTTTTGTTTGCTGCTGGATCATTTGTGACCTGTGCTGGCAAGTTGAGTCGGAATTAGCAAATTAAAAAAAAAATAGTTGTTCATATTTTGACATTCTCTATTAAAACATAGAACAATGCATGATTTGTTGAAATATAACAAAATATGACAGAACTACACGTGTTTGAAGTTGAAAGAGTCAAATTACCACAAAAATTACCACATCCATACATTATATTACCACATCAATACCTTAAAATCACTGGTAAAACTAATAGATTTAGCACACACAAAGCAAAAACATCATCAATGTATGTTCAACTTTTTTTCCTTTTGTTTGATTGACATTGAGACAGACTGCTTAAAATCTAAGTGATCTAATATAATGTTACACATCAGACATGTTTACCCACCAGTTAACCAAACATTTACTTAAGACATAACAGATTATAGATCCTACCTGCGTGAATTCTTATCAAAACAGATTTTTGTAAAACTGTTATTTTGTGTAGATGTCTATATATATCCGGTTCGCGCACTCGCGCGTATGTGTGCACGCGCTTCAGATGTCAGTCAGTCAGACTCAGCGTGAGGGGATCGCTTTTGAGTCTTGTCGCTCTTAATAACTCTTTAACATTAATCAGGTACCGAACTTTAATGACTCTCTTTATGACTATTTTAACATCAAGCAAGTCCTGCAGTCTATTTTATAAGTCATGCATAAAAGCGAAACCAAAATGAATTGAGACGCATTTTTGTATTAGATTAAGCATTAGGAGGACGGTAACGTTACACCTCTCAGACGTATAAATAAAGATCATATCAGATGTCCAACGAGCATTTAGAGCATTGGATTTGGTAGACGATTTGCTTAATGTTCTTATTTCTATGAAAACCTTTTTACTCATTTAGAGAGAGTCACATTTGTCTGCGTCTCTGTTCATTCAACTATGGGCTGGACCAAGGGTCAAACAGAAATTGCGCGTTGCGTTAATCTCCGTTAATGAAATTAGTGGCGTTAAAATGAATTTGCGTTAACGCGTTATTAACGCGTTAATTTTGACAGCCCTAGTTTATATACATTAATATAGAAACAAATTATTTTGGTTTATGTCGGCCGATAATAGCACATTTTAAAAGTTTATGTTAATCCAACAGAATTTTATGTAGTGCTTTAAGCATATGTTTTAAAGAGCACCTATTGTTCGATTCACGTTTTAATTTCCTTTGGTGTGTAAGTGTGTATTAGTACATATAATACACTTAGCGATACTTAACGATATGCAAAAGGTACATACCCCAAAGTTAATGATAAAGCAAGTTATCGTCTCCAACTACAACAAACACAGGGATTGTAGGCAACAGTTTACTTCCTAGGATTGGTAATGTAGAGAAGACTGGCATTATCATAATTCCTCCCGCTTCGGACTCACAGCCTGTAAGTTAACTCCTGTTAGCAACCAAATCTTTCAAACATGGTAAGAAGCGTCATGTTTCCGGCTGACATCAGAGGCATTCAGGCCAATCACAACGTACAGATTAGCTGGCCAATCAGGGACACAAAGCTTTTCAAATCCGTGAGTTTTAGGAAGAAAGTCTTAAATCTGGAAGCTACAAAAATGTACGGTATGTGGAAAAATAATGTGTTTTTTCAGATTGATCTCACGGAAAGTCGTGTTATAGTCACAAAAATTTATTAATTTATGTGTGTCACTCGCAACAAATTTCTATAAAGAGTTTTTCGTGTCCGTGGCACGACTTTCTTTTTCGTGTCATTTTATGTATTGTTTTCTCATCATTTTTTCCTATTTTCTTACCATTGTAGCTTGGGGTTGGGGTTAGAATCACTTTCTGTTACATTTTTAGACATCCTAACCCAAACCCCAACTCTAACCCCAAGCGACAATGATTTAAAAATAGCAACAAATGAGAAACCAATACATAAAATTACACGAAAAAGTAAGGCGACTAACTGAAAGTAGAGAAATTATTTGGATTTGTCTTACTACCATCACTTTTTATAAGAATGAGTTACTTTGTCCGAATGTATGGTTGTGCATGAAGGTCTGTGTGAAGGAAGGGAGGGGAGAAGGGTAGCAATAATTTGATCAAGCAAGATCTATCTATTATGATCTGATGTCGAAAGCTTACACCCAATAACAAAGCAGCCAATCTATAAAAGCATGACTAGAAATGCACAATAGCATAGAAACTTCTCAGAAAACAATTTTGCTCCCGTTTGATCGACACAATTAAGTATTGCTCTTGCCACTCTGTAAGAACACAGTCAAATGATGGCAGACAGTTTAGAAGAATTGGGTGCTGCTGCTTCTGTGCTTACTTTGAATCAGATGCACTTTTACCTATACCCATCCGGTTCCACAGCTGGTGGAACAAGATGCTAGCAACAGCAAGATCATGGGTTTGACACCCAATGAACACACACACACACACACACACACACACACACACACACACACACACACACACACACACACACACACACACACACACACACATTCTGGTTTCCATGTTTTGTGGGGACATTCCATAGACGTAATGCATTTTATACTGTACAAACTGTATATTCTATTCCCCTTACCTACCCCATTCCCTAACCCCAACCATCACAGAAACCCTTCTACTACTTCACATTTTCAAGAAACATAATTTTGTTTGATTTATAAGCTTGTTTCCTCATGGGGACATCAAAATGTCCCCACAAGGTCACAAAAACACTGGTATTCCTATCTCTGTGGGGACGATTGGTCCCCACAACGTGATAATTACCAGGTACACTCACACACACACACACACACACACACACACACACACACACACAAACACACACACACTGATATAATGTATTTAAATGCGATGTATTTTTTTCTTGATAAAAGCGTCTGCCACGTGAATGCCTTTAGAAACCTACATTGTGTGTGAGAGAGTTTTCAGTTAAGGTTAGGGTGTGGGCTATGTTATAATATTCATAAATAGTGCTCTGTAGAAACCATAGATATGTACACTAGATGTCACCTTGGCTACGGCAGTTCATCGGACCGAATGCATCAAATAGAGCCGCCATCTTGAAACAGGGGAGCCCCCGCATCAGCGTCATTGTAGGCAATGGTGTAACGAAAATAAAATCGCCATAAATCATCATGAATGCAATTTTCTAGTTTTTCTTTTGGTTCATTTCAACTGTCAGACATGTATTTAACATTGAGTCCAGAAAAAAACTAAAGTTTTGATATGATGAAAATCTCAGCCAGATCTCACGAATTTGCGTGGGATAGTCACAGAATTTTTTGTTCATTTTTCCGTAGCATTTTCACGGATCTCCGCATTTTTCCGTGGCCCTGCTACGGACTGTCTTTTTCCGTGGCATTCTCACGGATTGGTTACTCAACTGTTTTGTCCTATTTTCTTAACATTGTCGCTTCGTTTTAGGGTTAGATTTACATGAAATGACATACTTACCCAAACCCAACTCTAACCCCAACGCCAGGTGACAATTGTTTAAAGTTTAGAAAATATAAAAGAATAAATCAGAAAAAATTGTATAAACCAATAGTAAAAGTGACATACTAACGCAAACACCAAATCTAACCCTAAACCGAAGCGAAAATGGTTTGAAAATAGAAAAAAGCAGTTGAGTAACCAATCCGTGAGAATTCCATGGAAAAAGACAGTCTGTAGTAGGGCCACGGAAAAATGCAGAGATCCGTGAGAATGCCACGGAAAAATTAGCAAAAAATTCTGTGACTATCCCACGGAACTTTGTGAGATGACGTTGACTTTTTCTAACTATAATGCATAGTGCTAGTAAGCCTAACATCCATACGCAGCACAAAAGTCCGGCATCGTCCATGAATTCGAAGTGCAGGCGGAGATAGCAGCTTTACCTAGCTACTTCCTAAGACAAGACCTGTTCCAAGATGGCGGCGGTTTTGACGCATGCTTAGAATCCCAAGGCGACATCTAGTGTATATATCTATGTATAGAAACAATAGAAGTGTATGTAATGTCCTTATTTAAATAGATAAGTAAACATTTGGGTGTGAGTCTTGCTGACTTTTCTCCATGTCTTCATTAAGCAATTAAACAGTAGGAGGAGGGTTTATGTAAAGGGGCAGGCTTGGCGAAATGAAGACATTCTCTACACATGTAATCCTTGTCATTAAATATAACCAATCTTTTTTTATTAATGAATATTTCAGGAGTTATTGTAAGACAGCTTTTTTATAAATCCCCCTTCTCGCAAGTGAATCATTCTTTTAATGGTTTAATTAATAGCATTGTATCTACAGATGAAAGGCTTATACTTAATCAGCCAAAATTCTTTGAACTGAGAATAAGCCCTGCCTGTCAATTATGTGTACTGCAGGCCCCAGCGTTCTCCCTAAGCTAACATGAGCCGTAAGACTTCCATTCCTAATTGAGGGTTAATAAATAAATGTGATTAGAGTAATCCCACAGCTTGACTGTTGAAAGCTTGCAGGGAGATCTCCTGGCTGCTTGACTGGCTGTGCGAGCGTGTGTTTGTTTTACTGCCCCGGCACTTTTCTCTGTGCTCTTGCCATATAGTGCCAGATGAGAAATCTCTGGTATTTGCCAGGTACTGTTTTATTTACCTGAAGCGTTGCTTTATTTTGACGACTGCCATATGTTTCATGTCCCTGCACTGCCTTTAAAGAGCTCAGCTGTGTGTGTGTTTGTGTTTGGCTAAATGTAAAGAAGTGAATGGGAAAACATTGTGATTTTAGGTGTATTTTACTGTACAGTACGTATGTGTGAAAGTGCGTGGTCGAGCTACAGGGACTACCTCGGACCGGGTGCCGTGGCCATGAATTATTGATAGGCCAAGAAAAAATGGTGGCAATCTAATGAAATTATCAACGTTGCTGAATTAATGATGAACGAGAATAAGAAAAGCCCGGGTTCTCTGGAGCCGGCGAGCTCATTAGCCATGCAGTCTTATCACATCCTCTTTTGGAGCAGGCATGCACTAGGGCTCTTTCCTTCTTTTTCACAGGAACTCACTTTGGACTCCACTCAAACTGTTACTCAAAACTTCCTGTTGCTCTCACCTAAGACTCCTCGCCACTGCTGTGAGAAAACCACAAATCCTGCAAGATTTTTGGTGGCTTTTTTTCCTTGGTTTATTTTGTCCGGATCCCTTGTTGATTTACTGTTGAGGGACGGTAGGCGAGGAAGACCGACCCAACTCTTTCTTCTGTTTGGGGGCCTTCATGGAAAGTAATGGAGATTCTGTGCATGCAAATGAAGTGGTCTGCTCCGTTCACGCTAGAATGGGGTGGCACTGGGAGACGGGAGTGTGCAGACATCATGGGGTCTCATTAGATAAATCCAGTCTGAGGATCACAGGTGCAGGTACTGTATGAGATTATTGTAAAGCAGCTTATGAATCTGAAATTTTAGAAGCACTTTACACTGGCCTCACGCTCTGTCTGGATTGTTGCATCATGTGATATCATGATTTTATCCAAACATATTTCAAAACTTTGTGCTCACAGACTAGTATCTGTCTAGTTGAATTCAAAAAGTATGTGCGGGATGTTTTTCGCCCTTCTTCGCCTTTCAGCCGTCTTTGTAATCACTCTCGGTATCGGCCTCATTTAAAGTTCCTAATAAAGGTAGAAATGATTTCTTGCCTCGTTTTGAAGTGATGCAACCGAGTCGTTGTTCTTCACAGCACTTTGGTCGACTGAGATGTTAACTTTGACTTTTTTGCTCTTCAACACTTCTGCAGTATTGATACCTCCCTTTAGAGCTTGTCTTGTGGGTCTTTCCTTCACAGGCCTTATTTATTTATTAATAGAGAGTATTACATCAGTCGGTTACTGAGATGATGTTTTGCATGAAAAACTATTTTTAAATGAATACCTTAAGATAAAGTGTAAAAAGAAGGTTATCATAATGATGTTTTTATCGCATAAACTCTTCCTCACCAGTAATTTTTAGTCTGTTTTCAAATTGGTGTTTTGAATTTATCAATGTATTCAAGATGCAAATGTGTCAGCAAAAATATGGGCTGATAAAGCATTCCTCGGTTGCACAGACAAATTGTAGACAGCGCAATTTAATCTGGAAGGTAATCTGATTGTGAGGGATTCAATGATTTAATAAAAATGCAACACGCTATCATGAAAACAGACTGTCTCTGTCATCACAATTTGAGGGAAAAGCTGTGAGGTCACAGGTGTAATGTTATCACTGAAGTCTGCTTTCCACTTCCTTATGGTTCTCCTCTATGAATTGACTAGATTGATCCACATACAAATAAGGTTTGTCCTCAAAGGGCTTCCATCAATACATTGACTTCTTTTATGGGGGCCATCAAACAACCATTATGGGTGTCACGGGGGGCGTCCCCTCAGGGAGACTGCCGCAAGTGACGGATGGGTGGGGTGGGGCTGCTGGCTCGTGCCAGAGGCCCTCGATTCTGGGTGATCAGTTAAAATGTGTCAGCAAACGTAATGACAATAACCACCTTATTTAATTGTTTTGTTTTATTAAGATCAATTTTAGTGATTTAATGCATTTCGCAATAGCCACACGGTTTAAGTGAGTTAAAAGATGCATTAATGAATGGGTAACACTAAAATAAAGTAGTGTTTGATAATATTAGTAAATTATTAAATTCGTAAACAATGAACAATGTACTAATACATATTTAACTCATCCCCCGTCAGCATTTTTGTGATTTTCACAAAAGTTTTACAAAATGCCTTCCAGGAAAATTTTCTTTTAAAAATATATAAACATACAAATATATCATGTTTATATATTGAAATAGCAGATCCTCTGCTTTCAAACAAACGATAAACAAACAAACAGACAAAACAGGGAAAAAAAACATTTTTTCTCTGCTTATAAACTCTTAAATATACCGAGCCCCTAAGGTGACATTGAAGTAAAAAAAATTAATGTTTCATGTGATCACGCGAAACCTTCATGTGCAGATTATTTTTTTAAGTTTAGTTTTGCGTGCGCACATGAAACTTTCGTGTGCTCATGCGAAACCTTCGTGTGCAGAATTTTTAGAATAGAGCGCGATAGTTTTGCGTGCGCACGTGAAACTATCGCATGCGCACGTGAAACTATCACTTTATTTAAACTTTATTTATTTATTTATTTATTTATTTTTGTCCATGTCCCCTTAGGGGCTTCGTATAAATATGTATTTTTCTTAAAAAAAAGAGCAAAAAGCTAAAATAATTGCATTTTTGTGAAGGAATTTTGTTAGAAATCAGATTCAGAACCATTATTAAAACATACATAGAGTTTAAAATTAGTAAATAATGTTTTGGCTTTATTTTTTTCCAGAAACTGGGTAAGTGGAAAATCTAGTGGATATTGCGGTATTGCAGATTAACTTTTTTATGCAAATGCTTTTTCTTAATTGACAAGATAACTTGTCAATGGCGTGGAAAGAGTTTAAATCTAACTTATCTATCTGCTTACAATAGTTGATTTTTAAATATGGTAAAACATATGTTGCTCCTTTCATGTTCGCTAATGCAGTACCTAAAGTTAATGAAAAAGACCTTATATGAATGAATGAAAAATTACGATGCATTACTGTATATAAAGCGTTTTAAATAACCTACAGTATGTTTGAAAATGTAATTGCATGCTACAAAACATTCGAAAGCACAAAAGATTAAAGGAACAGTATATATTTTGCTCACAGTATGCTCCCTGTGAAGAATTTCTGGTCTGTATTGTAGAACAAAAGAAAGCAAACAAACAAACAAGAAGCACAGAAGTAAATGAGAGGTTTAAATGTGTGGTCTGTCTGTTGTTATCATCTCCTGACATAGAGGCATAACCCATTATAAACAAACTGTTGAGTTCATATTTCTTTTCATGTCAATTAAAGCCTCTGAGATCTCATCGCCCATGGAATACAAACAAATACAGATCTTGTCACACCCACATCACTGTTCTAGTGTCATAAGTACTGGGCTGTCTATTGCACAATTTTAATATTCATGTCTGCTCTCCCATGGCTAATTAATATGCACTATTTTAAGTCTAATTGTTCAAGAAAACTCTGTTTTATGTTGCAGCAATGGTAATAACAAATGATCGACGCATACAATTTGCATATATTTTCTAGGCTGAGAGAATATCTGATCATTGCGCCACAGAGAATTGCTTTAAGTTCGGAAGTTAATTTCATTATCTCCGCCTCCCTCTTTAAGCATGCACTCTACAATAATTGAAAAACAGAATAAAAGATTAGCTTTTATGGGTGATGGGCTCTAATGGCAAGTGATGGAATGCTAGTGTTACAAAAGAGTGGAACACTTAGTAGTGTTTAAGTGTTACTATCCAGGAAGGTACATGTGTTGCAAGGTACGACCGTGTATTGATATCACATTTGTAATGACTACAGCAGGTTACTAAGGTGGTCTAGGGAGAATCTGATCCGTAATGGGGTTATTTTTTGTTTCGTTTTTGTTGTGATATGCAGACATTCAAGATCAAATGAAAGAACTAACAGAATAAAGTCCTTCCTAGTATTTAAAATTTGAAGTCTACAATGTATTTCTCTAAAGCATGGCAAGGGTCTTCATCATGTACTTATTTAGACAAATGACCGTGATGCATTCTGAGAGCTGTTTTTCTGGCACACCTTATTGTTAGCGCTCCATCGCTGCTGTGTTTCCGAATCAAAAAGGGAAAAACAGTAATGCTTTGTTGTCAGGCTATTCACACATGTATTGCATATTCAAGCGGAGGTGTTTAAGCATTTTTCTGCTAGCATAAGCATGCGCTGATGTCGCTCCGAACTGACTTTTGCAGTTTTTAACAGTTAACATTTTGCCTACTCTGCTATGTTATGTCTCTGAGTGCCATTCACCGAAATGATTTGTGTTTTTAATACATGTCTTCAAATAACCTTTTCACATTGGGTGAAAACTCAGGTATAATAGAGGCTGAGAGCTTGTGTGAGAACAAAAAGCCAGCCTGTCTTTATTTTTGCGACTGATCCAGTTGATATCATGTTTGTGGTGGCTGACAAATATCACTTTATTTTAGTAGGCATGTCTGACTGTGTGATTCCAAGACATTCACTCCTAAAAATAAAGCTGCAACAAAAGGTTTTTCTAAGCGATGCCAGACAAGAAAAAAATATTTTTTTTGGTTCCCCAAAGAACCATTTAGTAAAAAGTTTGGTAACCTTTGTACCTAGGAATCGTTTTCACCGCAAAGAACCTTTTGTGAAATAGAAAGGTTCTTTGAATGTTAAAGTTTTTGTATAAAACTGTACAGCCAAAAATGTTGTATGGCATTGTTTAGCATCTTTTAAAGGTCGAAGTGATGCAAACTAAGTGCTCTTCTGCCATATAATTTAGTTCTCACTTTTTAATCTGCTTTAAAAAAATCACTGTTTTATTTTGTGCCACCATACTTACTCATTTAACAACTCATGTAACAGTCTTTAAATAGGGAAGCGTTCAGTGAAGTGTTCAGTGGCATCTAAATTCACCCCTGTTTGGATCCTAAAGAATGAATGAGGCTAAATGCTAACACATTCATGATGTGCTGTACAAAGATTAAGTGCACGCATAAAAAAGACAGGTATGTATTAATTTGTTAAACTTAAGGTAAGGACATATTAAAATATTAAAAAACAGTGGTGTTTACCTTTAAAGAGTGTATGCACAGAAATGCCTTTATTTTGTTGATAATTAAGCATTTGTCCATCAAATTAAATAAAATGTAGTTAAAAATACTTTTTATGTGTTTATGCTTATCTTGGCACAATTAAGTTTAAATACTATATATCAGAATCAAGGACTGAAACTAACCGTTTCATAATATATTAAGAACAATGTTATGTGCTACTGTATACGTTTTACCAAATACGTAAATTACATTAAAGAAAGCTCATATGTGTCCATAGAAATCCTTCCATAAGGGTCATTGATCTCACGTTGACCACAAAGCTGTGAAACTTCAACAGATAATTGCGTCTTTGTCCGAGCTGCCAATAGTGTGAAGGGTTACATCACTGAACCTATGGGAATAGGACTCTAACAAAGCCATTATGTCTTCCATTCTGCTGTTCTGACGGACACTCATCCTCTACAGGTGACTCATGAAACCTGCATCATATGACTCATCATATGACTCATAAAATGCATCATATATTTCTGGAATTAAAAATTGTGGAATTATGTTATTATTTTTCTTCAGCTACTCAATGCAAAGCCAACACTATCTAATCATAAAAATAGATGTAGTGAAACTGCATGGAACACGACGTTGGTGACTGTTTGTATTCTGTTTGTATGGTTTTAAAATCTAAAGACATGGGACCGTAGCAAAGGCATAGTGAGTGTAAAGCTATGTGCAGGGTCATTTGTAATGCATCCTCGTTGTAACAGCTTCATAAATTATCTTAATTAAAAATACCACCTGCAGCTCTATCCTATTGATCAGTCAGACAGCACTTTATCAAATCTAAGGTTGCCCAGTCAAAAAAAGCAACATGCAACCTAATTCGATGCCATTTTATTATTTGAATCACTCTTACAGGAGAATTTCTGCATTTTATGAAGTTTCTTGTTTTTTAACATCGCCGTGTTTTGTATTTTTAATTCTCCGGTCTTTTTGATGGCTTTTACTCTTCATGTTGTGCCAATGGGCTGCGGATTTTTAAAGGAGATATCCTTTCAGGGAATGGCGTGTATAAATATTTTGCTATTGATGAATACGTTAGGCCCCAGACGATTCCACTCTTCTTCTTTGATAGTTGACTACTAGGCCCCATGTGATGTCATAGTGGCAGGACTCGGGGCCCAAGGCGAAACGTCTGCACACTTGAGCAGGATTAAACTTAGTCCCAACGATGCCCTCTGTGTTCAATTTTGCATCACTGTTTACACTTTATAGCACATATTCCATCCATGGAGTGCATGCACGGTTTGTTTGAGGTCATGCCACAATGACAGTCGGAGTTTATGTGTTTGAATTTACTTTTATCGTTTTTAACTAACTGCTCACTGAAAGTTTTACAAAGCTGTTTTAGATATGAGATGATGTGCTAGGTTTTCATAAACATCTTCATGATCCAACTGTCTGGCTTTTGATGCACAAAAAACAGCGTTTGTTGATTTGATACACTGTATCCATAAAGATACTTTCAACTTCTCTACTCCAATTTAGTTTTTAAAACAAACTTAACTCTGTCGCGATTCAGCTCAAGATAGTTTGCATATTTTGACATCACCATCGGCTCTTGCCTTCCTGCGCAAATTAAAGTCTGTTTATCCTGTTAAACAGGAAAGGAAGTTGGGGCAGTTCCTTAAAAAAAGCAAGACTGGGGGTGTGCCTTTCAAACAGCCTAAAAATGTATGCGTTTTAATTGCTTAATGTTAGATGCAGACTGATGTGTAAATATCATTTTTTCTTACATCAATTCACCTTTTGCAGAATAGCTGTCAGGAACTTTTTTTCTGTTTCTGAAAAATATTTCAGACGTTAACATCAAATAAAAGTTAGCCCACATATATATAATATACCGTATAGAGAGAGAGAATGAGAGAGAGGGCCGCTTGAGCTGAGCTATCGATCTTATGTCCTGGTTTCCTTGATAGATAATGATCTCTTGAAACAGTGTGGTTGTATGATTTTTTTCAACGCTTTTTTTGCATTTCAGTAACAGTGCAGAGATAAAAGCGGGTTCCAGGCTCAGGCACCACTACACATCTAACTGAGGCAGGTGTTAGATATGCTGATGACTGGCGGAGACTAAAGACAATACAAATTTGAAGTGAAAACGCTACTGGCACGCCTCCTCTGTTCTTAACACACGAAGCCCCCATGACAATCAATTATTCATCCTATTGTACATGCCTGTATGTGTGTGAGTGTGTGAGAGAAACATACACGCATGGCACACCGTTGACTCGCAAGCCAGGAGTGCACTTGTATTGCGGAGGGCGCAAGCGTGTTTGAGAGTGCGCCTATCAAAGAGCGTGCGCACCTGCACACACACACATATTGTGGCTGTTACCCCTATTTCACAGAGAGAAGGTGCCTGTTTAGCAGTGAGCTGTGCTTTTGTTCCACACAGGCTTGCCAAGTTGTGTGCAAAGCCCCACACTAGTGTTCTTTTAATGATGGGATCAGGGGGAGATTTGGTGGCTAAAGTGCAGCTTCAGTTATTTGAGAAAAAGAGAAAGGAAGATAGCGGGGTGGGTCGTGCTTTGCAAGCAGGGGGGCTTGAGATTCTGTGCATTGGGGGTGCTTTTCAAAGAAATGCAGGCTTGAAGCCATTGGGAGACTCCTTTGACTTTAATCTTTCGCGCGCCTTTGAAAATTATAGTCGAGGACTGTGCCTTGCTTCATTAAGAGACATGTTTCGTTCCTTCTTGTGTAGTTTCAGCCAGGAATTTTGCACTTGGTGCTTATTTCTTCCTCCCTCACCCCGACTCGCACATACACAGACACGCACACACATATCCTTGTTAAAGTGCACCTCATGTCGAGGGCCACTCTGTTTTGAAGTGTTGCATGCAAATAAACACACTCCAACTAATTGACCTCATTTTCCCATTTCCTATCAGGCTGACCTTTGACATTTTCATATTAAATGTGCTGTATTTGTTCACCTTCAATTGCATGCCGGGATCATTTGTATGTGATGGCAGTGCTTTCTGAAATTAGCAGTGATTGACATTTGTAAACCTATCATGAACAATAAGCGCACTAGTTATCAAAGAACTCTTTTAGAGAAAAATCCCACCTGCTCTGAGATCAGCTCTCACATGCTAAAAAAAATGAACTGCCCTCAGACTGACACCAATAACAGAAAAATACGTCTGCCCTGGGACAGTGTTTGCCTTTTGAGAGGGCACCAGTGGCAGCCCTGGTTTACTTGGTGCTCTAGGCAAGATGACCAGAATTGCATACAGCAGTTTTGAGATTCGTGTTTTTTTAGTTGATAAAGGTTCAAATCTTGACCATATGTACAGTAAAGAGCTGCTTAATCTTTTGAAAATAATTTCTCTTGTGTGAAACAACAAAACTTCATGAGAGTTTTGATCAAATAAGGATGAGTATGTGATGAGTTTAAGCTTTGACCAGTTTAACTGGACTTTAATCATGTAAATAAGCAATTTCTGCAACCTTATTTTCAAACTAGTAATGTTTTTTTGGTGGCATTCGAAATCCACTTGCATGTAGTCACTACTAAGAAGCTGTTTAGCATCTCCCAAAACAACAACAATGATAACAGGGTGCTGTTTTGAACTTCGTTTTAATAGGACACACTGCTGACTGCTGAGAAACAGTGAATGTGGGGTGAGAAAGATGGCTCACCTTGCTACAATTTGAGCCCCAAAGCGCCAAATGCGTGGTGACGGGCAGGAGCGTGATCCCTCACAAGGGATTTTTCTCTTCTCTGTTGCTATCTGAGACACTTGTCGCGGGTTTGCCAGCCAGGCTCCCCCTTAAAAATGTGAAAGACAAAAGGGAAATAATACTCTTCTGACAGGCATATAGAAACTGAAAGAAGTGCTCTCTATTGTTGAAAACAGAGTAAGTTATTGTTTTCAATTTAAGCATATCTGCTGCAGTTGTATTGTAAATATACAGTATATTGTTTAAGTGTATATTATATAAATAAAGACATAACTGCTTATCAGTGAACTATGGACAAATTATACAATGTATACATTAAATGTAACCACCGGTAAAGTAAAAAGGTAACCACTATAAAATAAAAAGTTGGTTACCTTGTTGGCTTAAAATTTTGAGTTAATTCAACTTCAAAATATTAGTTGACATTTTTACACTTTTTAGATAAATCTCACAATATTTGTAAATTGTCTTTAGTTACATTTTGATTATGTAAATATATGAAATGTTGATGGAAAATATTTGCGGTTTTGAATTTCTTTTTATTTTTGTAGCTTACTTAGAGGGGACATATCATAAAAAAATCTCATGTTTAAGTGCTATAACTGGGTCCCCAGTGCTTTTTTCAACCTAGAAAATGTGAAAAAGATCAACCCAGTAACTTAGTTTTGGTAAACCATTTTCTGCAAGAATGTGAAAAAAATACATCATTGAAATGTATCTCCCCCTGTGATATCAGAAGGGGATAATACCGTCCCTTAATCTGCACTTCCCAACCACGGCACTGCAATTTAGTGTAGAGATCAACTCATTTGCATTTAAAGGACACACACAAAAATGGCACATTTTTGCTCACACCTACAAAGTGGCAATTTTAACATGCTATAATTAATTATCTGTATAATATTTTGAGTAAGAACTTTACATACGTACTCTGGGGACCCCCAAGATTTTTTTGACATCTTAAAAAAGTTGTAAAATGGCCCCTTTAATATAACACAAAGCTTTAATGAACTAATGCTATTTTGCGATGGCATCTTTTAGGTTCCGACTGTTAAAGTATTAGTCCATTTTCTTACAAAATCCAGGTAATTTACTCACCACCATGTCATCCAAAATGTTGTTGTCTTCCTTTGTTCAGTCGAGAAGAAATTATGTTTTTTGAGGAAAACATTCCAGGATTTTTCTCATTTTAATGGACTTTAATGGACCCCAACACATAACAGTTTTAATGCAGTATAAAATTGCAGTTATAAAGGACTCTTAACGATCCCAAACGAGGCATAAGGGTCTTATCTAGTGAAACAATTGTCATTTTTGGCAAGAAAAATAAAAAATATGCACTTTTAAACCACAGCTTCTCGTCTATCTCCGTTTCGCATACGTCATCGTGACCTCTTGACGGGATGACGTTTGCGTGAGGTCGCGCCGGTGCGCCACATGACCGGAGACAGACGAGAAGTTGTGGTTTAAAAGTGCTTTTTTCTTGTCAAAAATGACTGTATTAAAACTGTTACATGTTGGGGTCCATTAAAATGAGAAAAATCCTTGAATGTTTTCCTCAAAAAACATAATTTCTTCTCGACTGAACAAAGAAAGACATCGACATTTTGGATGACATGGTGGTGAGTAAATTATTTGGATTTTTTAAAGAAAATTGAATAATCCTTTAAGAAGATGATTTTGCATTATCTCTAAACCATTTATCAGATAACTCCGTAATATACACCTCAAATGTAAGTATGTCCACCAAGAATCAGATAATATATGCTTTATTTTGGAGTAACACAATAAGATTCAAATTTAATATATACATGAGCGATTTAAACACTTTCAGACATCAATTGTCTGTTATTTAAACTGTCTAGGAATTGTAGGATTTAAAAGTTAATATTGCTATAATGGAAGATGTTGCTATCAACACTTTTATTAAAGTGCACCTAATGTGACAAGGTTTATATCATACAATATATTCAATTTAATCTCTACTGATTACATTGATGATGTGACTGTCAGACTGATAACGCCACAAAGGACACATCAATAAAATAATTTCTAAATCACTCTCTCATCTCTGAAGAGTTTAAGGCGTGGACCTATAAAAGTCGAACCAAACCCACAAATATGAGAAATCTAAAAAGAAAAGAAAAGTCTCTAGTGTGTTTACATTCAACAAACAAAGCAGTGGGACGTCTCTTTGATCCATCAATCCCAAAAAGCAAAGCTCAGCTTGGGAGTTTGGTGACAAATTCACACATAAACAAGGCTTTATCAACACAGGCGGAATTCTTCACAAGTACAGAGTTTCTTTTGAGTGCTCCTACCAATTACAGCAGCATAAAGGTGGGGTAGAAATATGGTTGTTTTATGACTTAATATGAGGTTTTCTTACTTTCCACATCTTTCATGTTTTATATTAACCTGAAGTTGTAGAAAGAATCTCCATATTCTGAAGGGGCACTTTCAGAAAAATGGCCTGTACCTGAGGGGAATCTGTATAGCTTTTGAATTATAGAGCATAAATATGCATGAGATAATTTGATTTAATCATATTTTCTGAATGGAAAATACAATTTCATGTGTAATTCTTCTGGCAGGAGTTCTACATTATCAATAAAATGAGCAATTCTAGAACTAGACATTTGTTCATTATCCATTTGTCTGTTTATATGGCCTCTGTCAGGGAGCAGTTTTCTTAAATTTGATAGTCTCACTGGAAACAGTCTGGAACTCAAGGTCAGGCCATTTGAATAAAGTACTGTCATTAAACCTCTGCTTCTCAGTATTAGCAACCCCGAACTGAGACATTTTTTCTCCTGCACTGATTTTTATTCAGCCCAGTAACACAAAATTACGTATCTATAGTCATGTAATTTTTTGATTCTTTTTCATGACACTGTCACGAATTTCCGCATTTTTTCGTGATCATATCACGATTTGTTTTTTATGTGTCAATGTCACGTATTGGTTTCTCAACTGTTTTATCCTATTTTCTTACCATTTTCGCTTCGGTTTAGGGTTAGATTTACATCAAATGACATCCTTTCCCAAACCCAACTCTAACCCTAATGCCAGGCGACAATATTTTAAAATGTAAAAATATAAAATAATAAATCAGAAAAAAATAGTATAAACCAATACTTAAAGTGACATCCTAATGCGAACACCAAATCTAACCCTAAACCGAAGCGAAAATGGTTTGAAAATAGGAAAAAGCAATACGTAACCAATACGTGACAATCACACATAAACAGAAATTCGTGATATGATCACAAAAAAAACTAAGAAATTCGTGACAGTACCACGAAAATAATCAAAAAATTACGTGACTATAGGTACATAATTTTGTGAGACTGGGTAGTTTTATTACAGATCAAAATTGGAGGTTTGTGCTTCTAGGGCCATGTCTTTAAGCTTTAAAGTCAGCTAAACAGTAACAAGTATTTGGATACCTCACCCTGCACTAAGGGTATTTCACACTGCACTTAACCCTGGGAATCTTTGTTTTAAATCCTGCTTTTAACCCTGGGTTAAGGAACGCTTCACCCTTGTAAATTAGAAGCAGGGTCATGAAAACCAGAATAAAACAAAGCGGTGTTAGGCCCTGTCCACACGTACATGGGTATTTTCAAAATCGTACCTTGCAGATAAATATCACATTTTTTATAACATTTTTAATAAATATTATTTATTTAAGTTATATTTATAATAAAAAGCAAAAATGCATTTAAAACGCCATTTTAATGTAATTTGACAAAGTCAGTTTAAGCCCCACCCACTTCTGGTTTCATCCAAACAAATACTGTACAAATAATTTTGAGATTGTTACAGATACAGATACAAATACTGACTTCACTGCACACTAGTTTTTACAGCTAAAACCATCTATACCAGGGGTGTCAAACTTAAGGCCCGCCCCTCATTTTAGCTTACAAATTATTTTATTGTTATTATAAGTTATATTTTTGCAGGGTATTTCCTAGATTGATTATTTTTGCGGACATTGTCCCGCCAAAGCCTTTTTTGATCATTTAGTGTAATTAAAGGCAGAGTAGGCAGGTTTAGAAAAAAAGTCTAAAACACTTTTTTCCAAATTTGTTTAAACTGTCTTTATATACCAATACATAAGTAAAATGTAAGTACTCTGAAAAAGAGAGTATAAAAATTGAGTGTCTGTAGACCTCTCACGACTGTTTTAAACACAGCTAATTATTTCCATTCACTCCACCCCCTCCCTTCTGGGTTTCTTCTAAAGCAACACCCCCAAAACACATGAACGCGCAACGCTGACCGGCTCTGCTGGGAGAAGCATTTACCTGAGATGAGCCGAGAGAAAGGAGCGTGGTGCATAGTAACATCATGTCAGAATCACATGTAATAATACACCTAACTTTATCACTATGAATATAAAAAATTGGATGGCTTTTAGTACTCACTATTAAGCTAGCATATCGATACTGGTAAAGTTTAAAATATATTTTGTTTGATTCGGTAACAAACAAGCTAGTTATATTTATAAGACAAAAGCTAAAAACAGGTTGCATTGATACAAGTTTTTTCATTACCATCAGTTACACTGTGATGAAGGTGAATTTCGTGGAAGATTCATAACATATATAGTGTTACATAGTTTCATGATGAAAGCATTGTTGACTCTGATGAGGACTACACACTGGAGACAATACCGCTACTGCATCATCGACTCGGGGAAAAGCCACGTGATATTTACTGTCGTTTGATTTCTTCGTTTATTCCTTTTTTTTCCTTGTTTGCCTTCACTGAATGCATATGCAGGTACTGTGAGTTCTGAATGCTCTTTCTCTGCCATACTTTTGCTCTTCCTAGAGTGCCTTGTGCACTCTCAAATCAATCGGGTGTGTGCATGTGTGGGCAGATTCTGTAGCAACAGGGGTGGTAGCCATGGTCGCGAGAGAGAGTGACAGTAGCGCAAGCCAATCAGTTGTTTCGTCCCGAATGGAAATAATTAGCTGTGTTTAAAACAGTCGTGAAAGGTCTACAGACACTCAAGTTTTTGTCTCATTTACACAAATGTTTTGCGATGTCCAGCTGGGATTAGCACATAATGCGTCTGATTTGCGAACTAATGACTCATTTGAACCGATTAATTTTAATGAACGATTGAAACTACTGATCTGTACAACACTGAACTCTGTCAAGACATGTCTGTCAATCAGTCACTCAAAGCTAGAATAAAAAATCAGTCTTTTGCAAAAAGGGCAAGAAATGATGACAGTGAGAATGACAGCTATCTGTGTCTAATAAATGCATTAATATAACGTGGTGGGGGTTGTAAAACTCTTTATTGGTATATCTGAAAATGCCTCTCATTTTATTACCTGCACAATGAAGGACAACAATGAAATTGGAGAGTGTGCTCACATACAACATGTGTTTTTGTTACCACATTTACCTTTAAAATAAGAGTTGCACACTTAAATACACTTCTAAGGGCTTCTACTTTTAAAGATGGTATTAATTGAGTTATTAACAAAACCAGTAGTTATCGAATGCAGATGTAATTATGCAATGTAATAAAAGAGTTGATGCATTCATATACACTCTAAAAATGGCTGGGTTATTTTTGACCCATAATGGGTAAATATTAGACAGAACACGTGCTGGGTTAAAAATTGGCTCAATGCTGGGTTATTTTAACCCAACTGCTGGGTTATTATACCGCATTGTTGCATAACAACAACCTAATATTGGGTCATTTTTGACCCAGCATGGGGTAATTTTTAACCCAGCACGTGTTCTGTACAATAATTACCCATTATGGGTCAAAAATAACCCAGCCATTTTTAGAGTGTAGTCTTACAAATACAACCGGCCCTTTGAGAGGAACCGTAATGCTGATGTGGCACAGGATGAAATTGAGTTTGACACCCCTGGTCTATACAGTCACCGAAACTCTGCACACTTCACCATTTGAGGGAAATGTGAAAAATACTGCCAAAGGTGATAAAAACCTCTGAACTGTAGGGAAAAAACGTCTCAGGATCCAAGAAAGATTTGGTTGGCGACCTGTTTTGTCACTGATGCGGAAGTACGAGACAAAGGGTTATTTAAAGCACCAGCAGTCTGACATGGCTTCCGGTCTGACGCATTCACATGCATATAGAAGTCAATTTATTATATCATAACAGTTGCCACCGCAAATATGAAAATGAGGACATTAACCCAGGGTTTAGGAATGCACAATGTGAATGCAGGTTATGTCTCAACCCTTGGTTAAGTATAAACAGTGTGAAACGTGAAACAGATAACCCAGGATTTTGTCTATACAGGGTTTGGTATCACCCAGGGTTAACTATTTCAAGTGTGAACAGCACTTAGACATTTGTCGAATCAAATTATGTGGAATGAGATTTAATTTTATGCATCTGGCAGACACTTTTATCAAAGTCCTAGTGTATTCATTCAGTTTATACATTTATATTCTCAGGGAGAAGGCAGATAACATGACTGTGTTTTGTGTGACATTTGTGCTGCTAACGCAGTGATTTGTCAATTAAACTACAGGAACACCTGATAATAACACCTGCAATCAACTGATGTAATGGGCATACATTTTCAAATGGAAATACAATAGCAACTGACATAAATATGTACAAGAAATCAAGCAATTCCATGTAAATATGGGGCTTGTTGCAGTTGACTTCACTGTCCACCATGATAGACTATACAGTAGTGAAATGTTTATTGTTTAATAAAATAATTTAACCAATGGCACATAATGATTGTGTTTGCAGTTGGCAACATTTTAGACTGCTTGTGGTAAGTTTACTATAATATACCATATTACAGATTCCACTAGTCTATATATTGTAGCACTGTAGGTCCCATCAATAATTAATCTCAAGGATTTTCCAGAGATTTATTCTATATTTTTGTCCTCCCTTGATGTTGATTTTTGTATTATTGGCAACACATTATAAAATAAAATCTTGTAGGTTTTCAGATTAGGCCTGTAGGCTAGTTTGGTGGAAAGGAAAGCTCGAGGGGTTTTGTAAGGTTGTTACATGGATCCCATGTCTAATTCTCTTTCTCTCCCCTTCTATATCTTTCAGTTTGAGTCGCTACAGTGTGATTTACAAGCTCCTACGAAACTCCAAAACATTCTGTTTAAAGAGTTCAAGAAAGCAAATACTTCTAATCCCAATTTTCCACCAAACATTTGTCATTCACAAAGAAAAGATATGCTGTGTTGATTTGTTTTGGTTTACACTAAGCATGTATATGCTATACAGCAAGAAATAAAATGTATACCGTATCTAAACTGAATATTTTATGATTTCATTTTGTTTTGCTGTCTGGTTTTGATAAATATGTTAACATTCTCAGTTATTTTTGACTGACAGAATGGATCTGGACCACGTAGCTGTCACTGGTTAATTTAAGTACTTTGGGGTGGAGAATGATTTCAGAGCATCTTCACTTTGTTTGACTGGTAAATTAGAAATTCAAGTTTTTTAGAACCATTTTGTATCACAAAATAAGACCAGTATACACAAATTTGAAATGTCATGTTTTGTGGTATTGTTTGTATTTAATTTATTATATCATTATTATATCATATCATTACATGAAGGCATTTGTGTGACAGACTGTGTAATATGTGATAAAGTGGTGTTGCAGTAGACAGAGAAGCTGCTTCAGTAATGAGCCCCTTTATAAGCTTTAATTTGTGGGCCTCCCCTAGGGCAGAATTATAGAAAAATACTCTCTCTCTCTCTCTCTCTCTCTCTCTCTCTCTCTCTCTCTCTCTCTCCATTTTTTATTTGTAGCGTATAATATTGTCTTTAATATTCTACATTTGCTATAATGCATGAGTATTAGCATTAGGTTTCCACAATGATTATATGTTCTGCCCATACATCTCTTTACAGATTTACGGATACCCAAGTATTGATTACAGCATTCTGTGTTCACAAAATTATGTATTTGTGCTATATAATCATTTTTATATACCCCCTTAGCTGTTATAAAATGCACTGGTAACCCAACGCTTCGAGGGGTTTATTGCGTTTATAAAACGGTTACTTCATATGCATGACGTTAGCGGGATTTTATAAAATAAAACACAAATAAGTTGTAATTATATTAGTATAAATATTACTCTTCCGCCAAACAAAGTAGTTCCTCAGAATCGTAACTGAAACAGAGCGCAGTTTCCAACCAACAGAGATGCAGCAAAGACAAAATGAAAATATGATTTAAGACTGCAGTGTTTATTTTATAAATATTCATCTAATTTATACATTAACATTTATATTGTGCAACTGTTGAAGTGATGATCAAATATGCTTGTAAGCATGCTGAACTCTTTCTCCGTCAGCGTTTTTTTTTTTTTTTTTAAGGTTGCCACCCAGTTTTAGTTTAATGCCTTGCAGAAAAATTATCTTCTTTAAATAAACATAAAATATCAAATGAAAGAACAGACCATCCGCTTTCAAACAAAAACAAACAACAAAAAACTTTCATCCTACCTTCATTTGTTCTCTTAACACCTCTCAAATTTGTTAGCTAAAAGCGGAGAAAATTCAATTTTTGTGAAGAACTTTTGTAAGAGATCAGATTCAGAGCCTGATGAAAACACGCTGTTTTCAGTGTTGAGTGAATGCGTCAGTGTTTAAATTGGGTAGGATCGCCACCCAGTGGATAATAGCGGACATATGAACTTGAGTTATAAACTCCTAAGACAACGTTTTCTCTTTATCGACGAGATGACTCAACAATATTTATTGTCATTTATCTGGATATCGCCATTAATTGTGCAATTGTAGACACATTAAAAATATGATTAAAGACTGTGGTGCTTATTTTCATAAATTAGAACACAGCAACAGGGGCGCAGTGATACTTATGTAATGTTGTCTGAACCGTGAGGTTACCAGTGTATTTTATCACGGCTTAGAACACGTTTCAACCAATCAGAATGAAGAACCAGAACTGCCCGTTTTATAATCACATTTTTGTCATGGGAAACAAAATTGTATAATCTGAAAGATTTTTTATACTGTATTGCCAGTTTTGGCACATGATAAAAATTATTCATGAAATGGTAACTGACAGCTCTTTGTGGACAGAAATAGCACCAGGTCACATTTTGTTACCAACACCAGTTCAAAGAACAGATGTGTCCCTGGCTTTTGATGCTCAGCCTCCAGTTTGATCCTGTTGAAATTGACGAAATGCGTTTAGCTGTTCGGCCTTTCTTTTAAAGATAAGACTGCTGGTGTCTCATTGTTGACAGTGAGATTAGATAGCTCGGCCACACTGTCTTAAAGACACACGTACAGCCATACAGCTGACATTAAAGCTTGGACCAAAGACTTTTTTTTCTAAACAAGCTCAAATAAAATTCTATACAGAGAGTTTCACGGTATTGATTCCTTGTAGCACTGTACTGTCAGAATGAAATATAAAGCAAGAAACAGCTCCTAAGAGGCAAATCACTAAAACATTTTGGTTTCATTTTGTGTTTAAGTATATGAGATTGAAGACCTGCTGCACTAAATTGCCACTGTTGTCGATACTTAAACTTCTGTAGGGGGTGCAAGAAAATAATTTGATTAAGGAATTTCAGCAAAGTTCAAGCTTATAACTCTCTCTCTCTTTTTCTCCCTCCCTCTCTCTCTCTCTCCCTCTCCCTCCCTCTCTCTCTCTCCAACACGTTTACGGTGATGGATCCACAAGGGGGGAAGAGAGCACAATTTGTAAGTAGAAAATATTGTTTTGCCTCATTGCCTCTGGTTATATATTGCCAATTCTGGATTCTTTTTTCTTTCTCTCTTTTCTTTTACTCCACATATCTTCTTATGTTTGGACGTCACTTGTACAGCATGGACTTGAGAAATTCCAGTGTGCTTAGCTCCAGGCACCCTGAGTACACGCACTTACATAACTTTCTGTTGTGTGTTTGTCAGGGAGTCTACTCAGCAGTCATCCACCACCATCAGCAGATCACAATCACCTGAGTATTGATTACACACACCTGTCAGCCATCACCAGCCAGCACTATTTAACCTGCACATTCACTCACCGTCTGGTCTCAACTTCTCTGTGTTGTGTTGCATGACTTTCTTACATGATAATTACTTACTTGTTGTCCCTGTGTCGTCTCTCAGTTCTCCACTGTCATCATCCACCTCCATCTCCACGCTCCTCCACTGGATTCCCTGGAACAATAAAAGACATGGACATTTCCTCACCATTTCCACTTACCAAGAATATCTCCATGTTATTAATTCAACCTGATCTCACGAATTTCCGTGGGATAGTCACGGAATTTTTTGCTCGTTTTTCCGTGGCATTCTCACGGATCTCTGCATTTTTCCGTGTCCCTGCTACGGACTGTCTTTTTCTGTGCCATTCTCACGGATTGGCTGCTCAACTGTTTTGTCCTATTTTCTTACCATTTTCGCTTCGGTTTAGGGTTAGATTTACATGAAATGACAAACCTACCCAAACCCAACTCTAACCCCAACGCCAGGCGACAATTGTTTAAAGTTTAGAAAATATAAAAGAATAAATCAGAAAAAATAGTATAAACCAATATTTAAAGTGACATACTAACGCAAACACCAAATCTAACCCTAAACCGAAGCGAAAATGGTTTGAAAATAGGAAAAAGCAGTTGAGTAACCAATCCGTGAGAATGCCACGGAAAAAGACAGTCCGTAGCAGGGCCACGGAAAAATGCGGAGATCCGTGAGAATGCCACGGAAAAATGAGCACAAAATTCCGTGACTATCCCACGGAACTTTGTGAGATCATGTTGCATTAATTAACCTGTTGTTATCAGTAAAACCTACCTCTATGTTCAGGTCTCTCCGAACATACTGTAGAGGAGAGACCCGATCTGTAACACTAATGCTGCGTCCAAAAGCGCCTACTTCATACTATATAGTACACGAAAAGCAGCGAGGCGAGTAGTATGTCCGAATACATAGTATTCGAAAAACAGTATGCAAAAAGTACCCGGATGACCTACTACATTTTGCAGTGTGCATACAATGGACACTTCACTATCCCATGATGCCCGGGGAGAGGAGTTATCCAACGAAGAAGAAGAGGCATGCGGCTGTTTTCGCGCTGGAATGACATGACGTGATGCCGACTTTGGTCACATGGCGGATGTAGTACGTCCAAATCCCATTCATACTACCAGGATTCATACTATACAGTACCTACTGTTTTAATGGCAAGCAAGTAGGTACTTCATCTTATTCAGTACCTACTGTACAGTATGCGGTTTCGGGCGCAGCCAAACAGTGTTACAGGCTAATAGGCAACATTTCGGAAGACCTCCAGAAGACAATCTTAAAACCTTAAAAAAAGTTAGAGGTTAGAAGTTGCAAGATCATAATAATGTAAAATCTCTTTGTGTACCTCCAAGTTGTTCTAAATAAAAAATACATGAATTAAATGCTGTTTTGTTTTAGATCCTCCTGTCTTTGCCAAACTGTGGTGTGGGTGCTCCACTAAATGTTCATATTGGCAGTTCGAAGCATCCTGCAGTCTGTTTGGATTCAGTTCAGTAACCCATCTGTCCACTGTGATCTCTTACTTAAGTGTTTTAATTATGTTCTTATGCTCTTGTGTTATGCTTACAGGGGTTTCTTTGAGTTTATTTGACTTTAAGGAATGATAACTTTAGACAAAAAATATTTATATTAATTAGGAAACCTAGAAAATGATATTTGAAAAAAAGAATAATGTTCTATACTGGATGAACAATTGAAAATCAGCTTATAAGCTGTGTAACAATGTAATGTATTTCATTAAAACTATATTAAATAATTATTAACATAAACAACATTGATAATAATAAATAATATTAAATTGATAAAAAATTATTTCAAAACACATATGTAAAATAAGGGCTATTTAAATCTCTCTTTTATATAAATTGTGAGCTTAATTCTATCAAATTAAAACAGGAAAATGTAAAATTAGGCTATAGTACGAACAACCCATAATTCAATAACCTATAGCTAGTTTCAGCAGTAAAAAAATAAACAAACGACTTTCATGGAACAACGTAACTTGTTGGTTGACGCAGCACGTTTTTTCACCAAAGTTCAAAATTTTCAACTCAATTTTTTATTTTTCAATTTACACCATTCATGCAAACTAGATGCGCGAACAGTGCTTTAAGTGGGCCAGAGCACACACACACATACATATATATACATTTAAGAAATGTTTTATTTAATTATCTTTTTTTATTTATATAGAATTTAGAATATATAAAAATATAAATAAATATATATACACATATAAATGTCTCGTAAATACATACATGAATGTGTATGTATTTATATATACATAATAATTACACACAGCCCAAACTCATATGTTATGCAAAAAATACTTTTATTTTGTATGAGATTAATCTAGATTAATCTATGCCCAGCTCTAATAAAAAACTACACTTAGCTAATGCTGCATTGCGTAAAATTTGTACTATATAATTTATTAATATTAGCTGCCAAACCTCCCTTCATATAACGTTAGCGGTGGTGATCGCTGTCTCCCCTCGTCTTTAGGAAACCAAAACATATGTTATTTTCAACAAGAAATTTCTTCCAGAGTTCAGTTTAGACACTAGCCAGACCATTAAACAAACAGAAACCGGAAGTTAAGTTTCATTCAGATGCGTAACTGTGACAACGCAGCTGTGTCCAAAAAAAGGGTCTGTAATTATCAATTAGAGCGTGGGAAGCCTAATATCATTTATGCATGTGCTGACTTTTCTATGCATTTTCAACATTTTCTCCACTTTTCCTCTCAATCAATCAAAATGCTGAGACAGCCCGCAGACTGGGAAGGAGGGTGAACAATATGTTTTGACCTTAAGTACCGCCCCCCAGCTTGCCTTTTGGCACTCACCCCACCCACCCACCCACCTTCTCTGGTCGGAGCAGCCTTAAAATCAATAGCGGAGTGACACTATACAAACGAGCAACGATCGCACATGCATCACGCGCACGCTGAGCAAGTGGAGTAGAAAGGTCTTCAGGTTAGGGGTACTGTAGCACCTGATACAGAGAGAGTTACATACTGTAGTACTGACTGTACTACTGACATTAGCTCCGATAAAGCTTTAATTACTTTGTTTCGCCCCGTGTGGCTCTCAGCGGTCAGCTCTGACTATTGTTTACTCAAAAGCGCTTATTAGTCCGTCCTTGGGGGAGCACGCGCCTCTATCTACAGAGCTCAAAACTACGTTAATTTACCCAGAGAGAATATTAACTATATTATATCAAATAACTGCCACCGACAATTCGCTACCCATAGCCGTGACTTCGTTTTAATTGATTTCCTTTCGTCCTTTGTGCACACGTTGATTTGGTTTCCTCTGATAGAGTGTTTATTAAAAGCATTACACAAAGAAATATATAACTGTATTATTGCTCGTCAGGGGCAAATGCGAACCTTTATTAAATGAATGAAGGCTGCCTGTTTTGATTTATGCGATTAAAAAGGATTTAAATGGTCCACAAAAACATATCTGGGCCAGGAGACAAATCTGAAATTGTTTTAGAGTGTCTATTTGAATAATTTTAGCTTTAGTCCATAAAGACATAAAATAAACCGCAATTAAAATTTTCTATTAAAGCTAAAATACATAACAAATAATATGTGTGTGTGTGTGTGTGTGTGTGTGTGTGTGTGTGTTGAATACTGGAATCATAAAGAGGAACAGTCCATACAAAAGACAGTAGTAAATTAAAAAATGTATTTTATTAATTTTATAAAATTAATAAAAGTAGTAATTAGTAAATGCCATTTTTAAATTATGGTTACTGTAATTAAACCACGGTTAAATGTCTCAAATTGATCTTGAACATTTGAACATTTATCACCTGGCTGCATTTTGGCAAGAGAAATCCAAATAATTACCAGTTTTATTATTATTTTGCATGTGCAGGCTCACACAAAACATACAAACACACCAAAAGTATGAAAGAAAAGAAAAATTTGACAAAAATGTGTTTCTTGCAAAGACACAACATATCACAAATACACCATATATTATATCCTCAGACTCACATACACAAACACACAGCCTCCACTCATATGTCCCCTTATGCCCTCAGGGGGAGTAGAAGAAGGGGGTAGCAGGACTTTTGTGTAATCACTCATTCGGGGTCTGGTGCGGGAAGCATACAGTAGATTGGCTGCACTGAAACTCTCTCTCTCTCTCTCTCTCTCTCTCTCTCTCTCTCTCTCTCGCTCTCTCTCTCTCTCTCTCTCTCTCTCTCTCTCTCTCTCTCTCTCGCTCTCTCTCTCTCTCTCTCTCTCTCTCTCTCTCTCTCTCTCTCTCTCTCTCTCATTCCCCACTGGTGGGACACCTCCCAACATTCACCATCAAAGTCATCTTTTACTACAACTGCCAGAGGATGACAGTGGGACAAGCCCTTTGTTTCTCTGTTCTTTAAGCACAAGTCTAGGGCAGACACAGTTGCCTGCAGTTAGGGCAAATGAGGATCATCATGAGGTGCACATTTTATTTGATTCTGGCATATTGAATGTTTTTTATGTGGAGTGGTTATGTGGACTCAGTAATAAGTGTTTCAGTTATGCATTAAAATGAAGTATAGTCATTTCTTATAGAAACAAATGATAACAAATTTTAAGTTTATAAATTGATAGTCGAAACTGCCAAATTAGTTTCTTTATAATACATTAGTATTATACTATATGCCAAAATAGCATCAGACTATTCCTTTTACCCTCCCCATTTCTACCAATATTTAAAATTAACAACTTCTTTAGTATTATTAAGCAGTAGTTGGAGTATATTGAGGTAAAAGTTGTTAATAGTTAGTTAATAGAGAGAATTGGACCCTAAAGTGGGACCAGAGTAATTGAACTTTTAGATATTATTTCTTCAAGCCATTTTAAGCCTATCCTTGTATCATGTACTAAATAGGATTTCTTCTTCTTTCTTTATTTCTTAACGCCATTCCAGCATCTACGGCTATATTCATGGCGAGAACCAGGTAATCCATACACAAGTTGGGGGAGGGACAACTTGGTATCTCCAATTTGCCTAACTTCCGTGTTTTTGGCCTGTGAGAGGAAACCGGAGTACCCAGAGTAAACACCCTGACACAGGGAGAACATGCAGAAACTCCACACAGAAAGGCCACCTGCCCTAGCCGGGGCTCAAACCAGGAATCTTCTTGCTGTGATGCAACAGTGGTACCCACTGAGCCACTGTGCCGCCCCCTAAATAGGATTTAGAAAGTAATTAGTAATAAGTAATTAAATACTTTTTGGAGAAAGTAATTTGTAAAGTAAACTAATTACATAATTGAAGATGTAATTAGTAACTAGTAATTAATTACTTTTTTGAGTAACTTACCCAACACTGGTGTAAACAAGATTAGATTCTCCTGCAGGGTCTCTACTGTCAACTTTAAAGGGGACATACCATGAAAATTTGACTTTTTCCATGTTTAAGTGCTGTAATTGTGTCCCCAGTGCTTTTATCAATCTAGAAAACGTGAATAAGATCAAAACGCTAACTTAGTTTTGGTAAACCATGCTCCACAAGCATGTGAAAAAATAGGTCATTGAAATTTGGCTCCCCTGGTGATGTCAAAAGGGGATAATACTGCCCCTTTATCTGCACTATCCAACCACGCCACTGTCAGTGCAGAGATCAGCTCATTTGCATTTTAAAGGACACACCCACAACGGCACATTTTTGCACACACCTACAAAGTGACAATTTATCATGCTATAATAATTTATCTATATGATATTTTGAGCCGAAACGTCACATATGTACTCTGGGGACACCAAAGATTTATTTAACATCTTAATAAAGTCTTGTGAAATGTCCTCTGAAATACACAATTGAGGCCCAAATCTCTAAAAAAAATCCATGTACTTTTAAAATAATTAATGAAAATAGTTATGGCAAAATCAAACTCCAACTTTTAAGGTTGTGATTAAACTATCCTAATAATGTTAAAATATGTATTTTAATTTGACATCATATTTACTAATGTGTTCAATAAAGTCAGCTAAGTGTCGTGAAGGGGGAAGCAAGTGCAGGGAAGTGAACAGTTGTGGGACCCATCTTTTGCCATTAGCTGTAGCTGTTCTCGGAGAGCTGTCAACAGACGGAGCATCGAGCTGCCAAGCCTCTCTCTGACTACTCGCTCGCCTGCAGCACGCCCCAAGCTCCTCTTTGACACAAAGTGCTCATTTCTCTTCTGTTCCCTTCATTCTTGTGTTCCACTAACACAGAGAGGGGCTGCCTCTCATTTTGTGTCACCGAGTGTATGACACAGAGTGCGTGTTTGTGTGTGCGTGCATGTGTTTGCGGGGTTGGCAGCAATAAGAGGCCTTTGGTGTGATGCATTAGTGTATCATGTGAAGTAAATCGCTGATCGCTTTATGTGTTCCTGTGGGGGTTTCGAGAGATTTGAGCGTTTCCTGCATGAAAAGAACCATGCACTGCATGAAAAGTGTGTTCAGGCCCAAAACCACAAAATATACAGCAACAATATCTTGAGTTTTCCTTTAGGTGACAATAGGTGGCACATACAAATTACACTTTACCGTTACCTCCAGTAGGCCTACAATGCTTTCTCTGTTATTTATACGCTCAGATAATTTTCTATAAAAATAATGTTGAGCTTGATTTTTGACTGGTAAATCACTTTGCTGTCCACTGTCCTCTGAGCCCTGACATGTTTGGCTAGCTGCCACAGGGTCAGTCAACTCAAGTGGAATTTAAAGGGGACCATTTGAACTTAATAGGTTTTGACTGGCATGTGTTATATGCCTCAATGCACCATTGATTGATCGCTTGTTTGCTAAATCACTGCTGGTTTCCCCTGTTTGGCAGGCTGGTGACACAAGTGTGGTCACTTCAGCTCTGAGAGGGTATAAGAAAGATGAAAAGAGGGTAAAAGAGTTCTTGCATGGCCAGATGCAAACATTTAAAGAGATAGTTCACCCAAAAATGAAAATTCTGTCATCATTTACTTTGATGTTGTTACACATCTGTATTCATTTATTTGTTCTGCTGAACACAAAGGAAGTTATATTTTGAGCAATGGTTGTTACCAAACCGTTTTTGAGCACCCTTGACTTCTACAGTAAAGTAGTATTTATTCCTATTATGGAAGTCAGTGGTGCTTTTGTTTCCTTGTATTCAGCAGAACAAAAATATATATATACAGGTTTGTAACAATATAAGGGTGAGTAAATGATGACAGAGTTTTCATTTTTTTGTTGAACTATCCCTTTAACATGTTGAAAGAAAACATGATGTAAAATCCGAAAGACAGATGAAATGCTATTGACATAATTAATTAATTAATTAATTAATTTTAATTCAAAATCTAGAGAGCTTTATAAGATAACAATATTTATAAGATTATTATAAAGCATAAGAACTGTCCTACCATTCAGTCAATCCTGTGGACCTGCTTTGCCCCTCCTTTATAGACTGTCTCTCAGATGGCTTTTTGCAGCTACGATGAAAAGAGGGGGGTGTTGAGAGGTCACCTCTAAGGACGAATGCTATACAGTTAACCACAGATACTTCTCTATATGACACATTTCTCCTTATCTTCCATCAAGTGAGATGTACACCTCTTCAGCAACAGACCTTTTATCAGAGACTGGAACTCATTGATCAAATAAAGGACTGCAGTTTAAAAGATACTTTTAAAAGGTTTGATATAGAATACAAAACAAATTTCTATATATTTTCAAATTAATTATATATATTATATTGATAACTTTCTGTTTTAATTATTAACATCTGCACCTAACATTTAAAGCAACACTATGTAGTTTTTTTACCTTTAAATAATGTCTCTAAAATTATTTCAGTGATAGAACAACCTTTAACTGGACAAATTGTACTGTTGCTGTAACCTGAGCAGCCTCCTAGCTGCTACAAGCACACTCTGAAGGTGGCGGTGGAGGGTAGAGCACACAGCCCCGCCCCTCCCCCTGCCTGCAGAAGAGTGTCTGATACAAGGCACTGTTGCGCTTTTCAACCACATGGGGGAGCTATAGGTCATTTTTACATGGAAACTACCTAGTGTTGCTTTAACACTAAATGTACATCTATGCAACACCAAAATGTCACTCTTGTGACATTCTCACCTCAGATTAGACGATTCTGTCACTAAATCTCACGGAAATTTGTGTTATAGTCACGAAAAATTTTCGTTTTTCGTGCCTCTGGAGCACGAATGTTTTTTTCATGCCACCCAGCATAAATTTCTATAAATGGTTTTCGTGTCTGTGCCACGACTTTCTTTATCGTGTTATTTTATATTTTGTTTTTTTCCCTATTTTTTTTTTACCATTGCCGCTTGGGGGTTGGGTTAGAATAACTTCCTAACCCAAGCCCCAACTCTAACCCCAACTCCAGTGGCCGGTTGCATAAACATAGCCATGACATTAAGACTGTGTCTTAAAGGGGTGGTTCAATGGTATTTCAAGCATTCTGAATTATTTACACAGTTATAGAGTAGTTTCCCTAAACGTAGGCAAAGTGTCAAAAAAGCAGTTGGGCATGTTACAGAGTATTTCTGTGCCGAATGCACTTCGCCAGGGTTCGTACAAGTTTCTGAAAGTTTTTTTCGATAACGGGTCCAGCTGACATTTAAGGGGATTCTATATGTATCACTTCTTTATATGGACACTTCCGCGGGAAAACCCCGCCCACCCGTCAATCAGCGGGAGACGCTAGAACTTGCAAACATCATATTATGGGACACAGCTTTGTTTAATTTCAAAACTCAACAATGGCACGAAAGAAGAAGTGTGTTATTGGATGTAAAGAGAAGAAAGCCAGCCGTATGGAAACAATGGATATAGTTTATTATCCAGGGTAGCAGCGGAGTTTTGCTTGTGTGTTTGATCCCAACCGGGTCACGAGTTGCATGCGGTAAGTAAGACTTCTGTCTTATGTTAGAAATAGGTGCGTGCATATTATATAAATGACACGAACATGTAGTGAATCATAAGTTAAACAGTGTTGTGTAGTGTTGCATGACTCGTACTCGCTCCTCCTGCGGTAGTAACTCCTCCTTTTTCATTTTTTCGTACGCTATCGAAAGATTCAGTGAAGCTATTCTATCTTTTATAGATCTGATTAAACTAAAGACTCTAGTCTTAAAGGTTTATGCAACCAGCTGAGAATAGTTGTAAAAGCGGACGAAAAACATGTAGAAACCAATGCATAAAATTACATCTTAACGCAAACCCCGAATCTAAGGGTGTTTTCACACATACTGTTTAGACGTGTCGGTCTGAGTACGGTTTGTTTGGGTCAGTGTGAACAGTAAACGGCCGCTCCGAGACCGCTCTAAACAGGTAATCTGGGAGCCGAACCAAATACATGAAGTTCTCCACATGTTTGAAACACTGGGCTTCCGTCATGACGTGAGCCGGGTGTTATATTGTGGGTTAACAACAAACAAGGCAATCTTGGTCCGTTGCAGAGATTCACTGTCTCATGGACGTTTGAGCTGATGATTTTTTAAATGCACAGCTGTCCTCCACACACACAAATAGTGCTGGCTCTGTGAGAAGGGCTTTTAATAGAACAGTTGCGCAATTTTGCGTTAAAGAAAGAGAAACTTCGCAAAGACGTGCATCGTTTATCTCCATATCTTGCTAGCGTCGCTCTTCCTGTCAGGCTGGTTGTCGTGGAAACATGGGGGTGGTCATGAGATGGAAAGAGCTGTCAGAGACCAATGACAGCGCTGACCGTTGTCACATGGTGTACTGTGCGGCGTTTCGAGTACGGTAAAAACAACATATGTGAACACGGACCGCACTGAAAAATGATACAATGTATTTTGGTGCGGTTCGATATGTGAAAACACCCTAATCCTAACACCAAGCGACAATGATTTAAAAATAGGAAAAAGCGATGAGAAAAAAATATAGAATGACACAATAAAGAAAGTCGTGGCACAGACACAAAAAAACATTTATAAAAATGTATGCTAGGTGGCATGAAAAAGACATTTGTGCTCCAGAGGCACCAAAAACAGCGGAAAATCATGTCAATAACACAAATAAATTAATCAAAATTTTTGTGACAATAATACGACTTGACGTGAGATAGGGTAAAACATTCAGCATCAGACCTGCACAATGTATCTTAAGGTGGCAAGTTTTGAATGTGTACATGAGTAAAATATGCAACTGAGATTTGAGTACAAAGGAAATTATTTTCAGGAAATTATGACTACATTTAGTTTGTTACAGTTTTACTTTAAAACAGAATCAAACAACCTCAATCGAATGTGACCTGAGAACACCCAAGGCCCCAATATGTACTAGAGTCCAATATGTAGTGGAGTGCCCCAAATGAGTCCCAACAACAAGCAAAAGGGCCCCTGAATGTCTATTGTTGTTTCACAACAGTGGCACTCACCTCTGCAACCTCCTAAAAGGGCCCCATCCTCCAACAAAAATGCCCATAACCCTTCATATTGATATGTAAATTTGCAAAATCGTGTGAAGTTTAAGATTACATATTGCTGGAACTTCAGTGATTAGTAAGTGGTCAGTTTAGTTAGATTCGTTTTTAATGAAAGCAATTATTAAAGCCTCCAAAAAGTGCATTTCATATTATCTTTCATTTTGAGCTTTACATTCAAAGGAGATTTCTTTCCACATAGAAGAAAACAATTGATCTTCTCAGCTTACAAAATAATATAATGCTGCAAATGCCCACACAAATTTAAATACAGATCACGTTTAATTTTCTCCATTCCTCTCCATTTTGTAGTTTCTTTTTCATAAAGCTCTGGGTATTTTGTTTTGCCATGGGTAACTATTTCGAGTAAACAGTGTCTAAGTTGATTTGAGAGATTCACTTCTCCCCATGAACATTAGTTGAAACATGTTGATCTTGTATTGATTTGTGCTCCCCTGGACAATTGCCTAGCCGGCAGTCTGAAACATAGAAGAGCATCTAGACCCAATGCAGTAGCGTGGTTGCTATCACTGGGGTTAATTGTCTAATTAAATTGATTAAACAAGCATATGAATTGGTGCCCACATCTCCTTGGCTAATAGTCCTCTGCAGAGTGTCTCTAGAGAGAGAAACAGAGATAGACTAAACTGAAGAGGAATAGCAAGGTTAGTATAGTAAAAGTGTGAATCATCTTGGGAGACTATAAGATGAGAATGGACCCACCCAGGATTGGAGGAAATGAAATCATAAAGCAGTATCATGTTAGGAAGCAGCGTTGATTAAATTTTAACAGATCTTGTTTTAATTTGCACAAGTTTGCAATAACAATGCCTTCTTGCAATGTTTTTGTGTCTTTAACTTGCTATTTTTCCTTTTCTGTAATGAACTCCCCAGCACTGTTGGATGGTCGATCCATTAGAGACTGTGGGGTTGAAATGAATCACCTTTTTCAGACCTGCCTTCCCCTACAGAGCAGCCAGGGAGATTCATCATACTCAGCACAGGGGGAAAGTCACGGATCAGAACCAACACCCATCACAGAGAGGGGTGTTTGCCAACCATGAGAGAATAGCATAAAGAGAAGAATGCAAGACGTTTCTAAGGATTCAAAGGATCCGAGACCTTCAAAGAATCTGGTACCACTACAGTCTCGCAGGCTAGGTTTGGGATATTAATGCAATGCAAACCGCAGAAGAAACTGGTATAAATGTACCTAGAAAACTGCGGTAGATCCATTGTCTGTGTATTTTTAGAGACTAGGACGTTAGTTGAATATGAATATGAGAAAGAGTTGTACTCCCTGACATAGAGCTGATTTAGAGCTATTTAATAAGAAAATGTACTGCCACATACACATAACAGTCATTTATGTAGTTACACAACTCTCATCAAGCAGTCTCCAAGCCATTGATGTTTATATCTACAGGTTGTGCTCCCGGTTGCTAAGCAACAATAATGATAGTGACCTTTTGAAATATCACTGGGATATGCTCCCCTTGGTTTGAAGACCATGAGCACCTGAAACTCAGGCACATAAACTTGCGTATTAGATTCTTTGATAATACATTACCAAACACTAAATATCCATGCATGTAGAGGCGTATCCAAACATATGATGAGCTGTGTTGCACACTCACTATGCTTTCTTGGCTTAATAAATAAGCAAAAATGAATGTGTCACTTTAATTGTATTGTATCAAAGTGCATTTCCACCTGTGTATTCCCTTGAACCATAAAGCTTTTGTTTTACTTACAAATGAATACTGCATCACAGTCACAGAGAAATTAAAGCAATGATATGTTTATTCCCTTGGGAACGCTTCAAGAGCATGTTAACCGCCTTTATATTTCACAACGCACTGTCCCTACGGTAGATCTTATTGTTATTCTCCAGCAAAGGTATATCTGATAGCAACTACTGTATTTACATGACTGTTCGCTTTTTTGTCTCTGGAGGCCAATAAACCGGAGTTGGGAATAAAAAACAGAGCATTATGACTGCGCTTTTCATAATACTAGACAAATATGTAAACACAGGGCCTGAATTAGATCATAGAAGTATGTAATGTTTCTTTGTCCTCTGAAATATGACTACAATTTGTGTTAAAAGAAGGCATGATTACATATTTGTTTATATCAGATCGTCTGTCTTTGCCATTAGAGTGTCAAACTTTTAGCCGCCCAATACTACTGAGTATTTCAAGTGAAACAGCAGGCAAGTGGTGCTAAGGTGTGATTAGCTCACAACCATTTATGTGAATGGCAGACTTGTGTTTCTCTTCTCCTCTTGGAGAAATCCAGTGACATGCAGCCTCTGTTGTATATCTCTATTCATAATTGATGGCCTGAGCCCAGACTAACACTTCAGCCCACTACACATGTAATACAGATTCAATTCATGTTTCGGATCCAACACCATGTCTAAAGTGGAACACTGAAAACACTGAGCGAGATTTTTGTGTCTGCGTGCTATAAAAGGTGATTTGTGTAAATATATTTAAGTAGCATTCCACCAGAAGTGCACTTTGCTTAAGGCCTATTCTTTTCATTCCAACCAGAATCAAACCGAGTTAGTGACTTGAGACTGACAGACCTCAACCTCAAAACCTTTGCTGACATTCAAAGCATCAAGCAGAATACAAGACAGCTTTATTTTGAAAGGACAGATGATGTGGTCCACTACTTGTTTGTAGGTCCCCAGGCTCTAGGAACAGTTCAGCAAGGACGGACCTCTTACCCTCTGTTCCCATGGCAACAAAGGCCTTGTCATCCCTTGCCGACTGGATGTCACTGTCCTTTCTAACTCCATAATGGGTTTGACCTCTGATCTCCGTCTTGCACCGCTCAGTGGACGTGACACACTTCTTATGTGTGAAAACACAGGCTTAGCCTACTGCCCCTTTCACAACATCTTCTACAGTAAGAGACTCAACACTTTCAACTATTATTGGTTTAATTGTCCACTTACAGTACCACTTATATTTGATGTATTAATTTGGGTTTACTTCATAGGAAAAAATCTTTCAGCATCACCCAATAGAAGGTATAATGCTTTTGTGTTTAGTGATATATCTACTAAGCCACTCCACAAAGGTTTACCTTAGGACAGTTGTATACTTTCATAATAATACCATAAACAATGAATGAAGTGATCCTGACAATTTGTAAGATCAACATGATTAGGCTTATTGTAGCATTTAACCTTGTTTGAGTAACTGTTAAACATACAATTAAAAGTTACAAATGTACACAGTGTTCATGTGGCTCATTTGCCGAGCCCGAGCATTGTGTTAACAGTAAGGTCATGGGTTCAATTTCCAAGGAACACATACTGTTAAAATGTATTATCCCCAAACATTAGTATAAATATAAATAGCTGGTAAGCCTGTCATTGATAAAAAGGAATTGTTGGGAATGTCATGGTTGCTGAGGAACCTGTTAAGGTCAAGAGTGCTATTTAAAGATATTAATGTTTCCATTGGCAGGAAAAGAGCCAGACAGATTTTTGAACTGCACAGTTGAACACAGGGAGCTCAGGGAGATTAGTGCTTGTTGAGGGCACTCGGTCTGTTAAGTTATGTAACACAGCTGTTTGTGCTTGCTTGCTTCGGATGTGCTTGTTCGTCCTCAGGTGGGCAGTTGGCTCTGTTTGTTACTGTTTTAACATCGCACTCTGATTCTCTTTTAGATGGTAAGCAACTTGCTTTTCAAATTATTGTGCTTACAGGTATCTATTAAATGCCAAAGGTGTACCTTACATGTGAGTTATAGGGTGGGGCCAAATAAATGGACTCCAGCAGGTAATGTTAGGGGGTATGAAAGGTGACCAACCTAAAGCCTGGACCCAATTAGGCCTCTATTGTCGATTCTAGTGAGCACAGACAGTCTCAAGGAAGACCAGGAGGAGGGCTGACACTGAGGACCTCTGGTAAGAACTTTCCTGGATAGAGGGCTGATTCTCAATATGCATTCTTGTCTGTATTTGCATACATGTGGACTTATAAAACTCCATTAGACTCGGCCCAAGTTCTGTTTTAAGTTTACATCATGTCAATTTCAAATAAAATCACAAATGTGTTTTTTTCGAAGATGCTTTGGGAGGTGACTTGTGTGGACCCATGACAGCAAGTTTCCCACAATGCATTTTGTGTAAAGGCCAATGACTACTATTCACTTTAGGTCTGTAATTTGTTATTATCATTTTAGCTGAGGAAAGACGTTAATAACTTGTGTGACAAGGCTGGTGAAAGTAGACATTTGCTTGTAAACATTTAAATAGGGATGCAGAATAGCGTGCTAAAACTTACATTCAATGTATGTTTAAATGGCAAATAATCTTTATTTTTTGCAACACATATGCCTACATATTTTTATTTTCATTTAAAATTACAAAATGCATCAATAACATACAATAAAACTGTAATGAACTCATTCTGTGTTTCCCTAGTCTATGGCTGCGTCCAAATAACCACACTTGTGGTCTTTGCACTCGACCACTTGAATACTTACATGACGCATTTCCTGTATTTTGCCCAAGTGTTCTAGTGGGCGTGAAGATCTCAAGGTGCATGTAAAAATTCTTTACCTGATGGGACAGGAAATGTCAATCCAGGTGGTAGCAAATTGCACCAAAACATATTCATTTTTTATTTAGGCGACATAAAATATATATTTTAAAGGTTTTATTTAAATAAAATGAACACATAAACTAAACAAATGAATAAATAAATTAACATTTAAAGAATATTATTTACACTTGTCTGAAAGTTTCAGATGCAGAATTCTTTGCACCTGTAAAAACTCTTAATTTTGTGCATGTAGCTTTATTAAAGTTTATTGTTTATATAGTAGCCCCTAAATATAAATGACACCATAAATGTTGCTTTAATGTTATAAAAGCAGCTACAGATGTTTTACAAAATACATAAAAATGTTTGGACCAATGAAATGTGGAACACTTTCCGTTTACTACCAAAATATGTGTAATCCATTTATAAACTTACAATTAAAAGTTTCGACGGCATCTAGCGAGATTTGGGCAAAAGTCTCCATGATTTACATCCTGAACGTGATGCATGACGGGATACGCTTAGCCTTAAAACCGCTTTGGCCCTGTACTAAATGGCGCACTTTATGTGGACTTTCGGTCTCATGGACTTACTCATGGCCTGACGCTCGAGTCTGTCCCATAACACTACTCTGGTGCACCCACGTGGACTCGCATCAAGGGTCCCTAAAGTCTGCACTCTGTGATGTAATCAAAGTGTGGACTCTGAGGAGGACCACAAGTCCAGAGTGTGCCATTTGGGACAGGGCCTTCGAAGGGGTATTCAAGAAAGTGTGGGTTTAGTGTGCGTTAAGGGCACTGCAGGATAAGACATGGGACAGCAAGTGTGGTTATTTGGACGCAGCCTATGTCTCTTATTTTGAAGTTCTGTATTGTCACCCATGTTTTGTAGTTCTGTGTAGTTCTTTTGTTCCATTGGTCCTCGTTCTTGATTGTCTCCCAGGTGTGTCTAATCAACCTTGATTTCTCTGTCTATATATATCCTAGTGTTTATCATGTCCTTTGTCTAGTATTGTTTCACTGTATGTTAATTGTGTTCTGTGTACCACGTTCGTGTGGATTATCTTGTTTTGTTTTGTTAAATTAAAACCCTTACCTGCACTTGGATCCCCTGCCTGCACTCTTCATTACAAAAACAATGTTAATACAAAATGTAAATACTGGTATGTTTATCATTTTATGAATGTTGCGATGTTGAATTTAGTTAAAATATGCTAAGAAGGTAGCATAACAGGAAGATCACAGCACATCTTAATTCTCACAAAGATGTGTTTTCTGTCCTTCCACCCTTTTAAATTCATTCTTCTAAGGTTGCCTGGCAAGACTGCTCTCCACATGAACGCAAGTCAGTTCTTTGCGTTCTTAGAATTGAGAAATGGCCAAGGTCTCTGGAAGGACATCTCTTACAGTTGATCTTTACAGCTGAGCAGAAGACCTGGGTCTACACCGGTCAATCTATTGGGCTATACTGTAAATGTAATTGTGCAACACAGATAGAGATGCAACACAATTTTATTGAAATTCATAACTGTTTTATGAAAGAACTAAGTCATATGAATTCATGCAATATTATTTATATGTTTTACTATGATCTGATCATGCACATGTTACAGTATGTTTACTTTATGGGTGGGGCTTCATTATTGCTTTGTCTAATAGTAATCAAACTTTTTGGATGATTCACATTGTGTGAATTAAAACAAATTACCCACCTCATGAAATTAATATGAATTTCCATAAGATCAGGCTGGTATTTGTTTAATGTGCTTGTGTAGAATAATGATGAAGATAAAGCATTGCAGCCCTCTTTAAAAATATACAAAAGATGGTCTCAGCTACAGTGGACAGCTCTGCCTCACTCACTGTTTTGATATAAGCCCTCCAAGACATTGTTTTAACGAATGTGGGTCTCTCAACTAAACGCTGGGATTCACCTTTAAGGCACAGAACTAAGCATGCATATCGATCTCTTGTTGTTTCCCTTAACCCAACAGCTTCTGCTTAGTGAAGTGCTCTCTGAAAACATCAAGTGATCTGTACGATGATTACAATCGCATATGATGTGTGCATCTACAGTGTGACAGAAAAAAAACAGAAAGACCAAACAACACATGCTACCAGTTCACCTTTAAAATTGTTTTATGCTTTTCTGTAAAATAACTATGCCATAATAAAATGCAATAATAATTACATTTGTTTCAGCATTGCTTAGCCTAGTTTTCAAACAGTTTCGTGGGGGAAGTCAAGCCCCTGCCCCTTTTGTCTCAACTGTAAATGTGCACCTCTGGTCACAGTGAAAATAATTATAAAAGTAATAATAATTAATATAATATGTTATTATGCGCGAGTATCGCGAGAGTCATATAAACGCCCTGAATTTCTGTACCGGTGCTCTGACGTCATGCGCCGATCAGTGTGCGCAGCGGCACATGAACTTGAACAGACGGGAGGTTTTGGCGGCGGAGTTGAAGCGCTACAGTGCATCTTGTAGGCAGAGTTTTTTTTAAATGAGTGTCTTAACCGCTGCATGACAGGTAATAAAAAAATTTCTAATAAAAATGTTTCATAATTTACAATATGGGTCAAACTAAAAAGCATGTTTTAGCTGCCTTCATTTAAAAACATATTGCCTGACGTAACCTATAAAAAGTGTCCTTGTTTTGTCTCAAGATGCACAATGTTTTTTGTGTTTGTTAAAACTTAAATGTTCTATTAAGGCCCATTCCTGTATTATTTTTTTTACGTTAAACCCGCTGCGGGAACCTGCCCCCAAGTTTAACTCGATTGCTAGTATTTGACATTTGATTTCATTTAAACCAAGTTAGTTTAACGGTATGGTTTAGAACGTCTTCATGTGCTTATTTAAATACCAGACCAGTACTACGTATTATTAAGGCTACGGACACATTTAAGTTTGGGGGTATATTTTCCTTTAATTAATAAAGTAGTAAAAACGTGTTTTTTGGCATTGATAACTGTTGCACATTATTACAATTTTTACTAATAGGCTAAATAACATGTTTAATTTGAGCTGTTAATTTGTGGTAAACCATATGTTATTCTTTTATCTGTACATTTTTGTAAATCAACCATATTGAAGATAATTTCCACATTCCAATATTTAGTAATATTTATATTTAGGTATTTTGGATTGACTGATCTGTATCGGTTACAAAGGATAAAAGACCTTCCGTCCATACTCCTGCGGAGGTCTGTGCACGCCACTGTTTTCAAACATACTGAGTAAATAGTAGGCTACTTCTTGCCTTAGGAAATTGTGGAGATTTTTATGAATAGGTACCTACTGTAGCCTATGTCTGCACAGTGCCGTTCTTGCATGCTTTAAGGAGTTTCTTCCTAAACAATTAAAGCATTATAGCCCCATCTAGCGAGCTTTTCTACAATAGCAACACAACATTGTTAGACCTCACGGTTGATGTTGAACCATAAATGTCGATAGAAATCGACACGTGTGACCAATATACGGAATGTTTTAAAACCGTATAAACACCTGATTAAAAAAATCGATAAAACACGAAAAAAGCTAGTCACATTGAAAAAAACACAGTTATTGAGAAATATATAATTGTGACACTGTCTCATAATTGTGACTTATAATAAGTTTTATTTCAATCATTGATTTCACTATGGTTTAAATCTTAGACATTGCTTTACCCAGTCAATATTAAAGGTATCAAGACTGTATTTTCACAAAATGTGCTTAAGCCTTCTTAATGTAGGGGACAGCAGGGATCAACCTACGCTTTTTAATTTTAGACCAATTATTTAAAAAAAGCAAGACACACGTCTCTGACAAACACACACTGTTTGTTTGTTTGTTTGTTTGTTTGTTTGTTTGTTTGTTTGTTTGTTTGTTTGTGCAACCTACTGTTCTTGTACAATTACACCGAAAGTGACAGAAGTGCAACTGTTACCACTTACCCCATAGGTGAGGATAATTGTAACAGACAGAGGGTTTGCTGTAACACTTGCTTGAAAATTCTTTTTAAACACAAATAATTCAATACTATTCTGCTTGTGCATACTAGAGAAGGGATATTGTTTGTACATTTGTCTATAATAGACAGATATCCACATCATTCATTCATCCATCCATGATTCTTCATCTAATCATCCATTATGCATCAATGCATATAGATGTTTTTAAAAAGGCCACACAATATGACAAACAATCATAAGCAAAATGTCTCATAATCACATGTCTCACACGTTTTTAACTTGATTCCTTATTTATTGTCAAGTGGTTAAAGAACAAAAGGAATATAAAAAACAAAAAGTTTTGATCTGAATTTTTTTGGGGGGGATTTAATTTCCTTTACATTTCTGTGATTCTTTCCATGATGGACAGCTATTATATTTATTAGATAAATGAGACACTTCTCAGTCACACTGTCAGTTTCTTGGCCTAGCAGCATTAACTATACTAGTCAACATTTGAAGTGGATCAAAAACGTTTATCCAAGTTGTCCTAAGATAAGAACGGGTATTGGTTTTAAGACAACTTCAAGGAAAGGTTTTGATCCACTTCAAATGTTGACTAGTGTAGTTCAGTTCAGAGTACACACTGCTCAGATTTAATTAAAGAAAAAAAGTGACACTAAATGATGCCAAATTATTTTAAATATACAATTTGGTTGTCACTCCTGTATGTTACAAAGCTCTCTTTGAACACAACCCGAATTTTAATTTAAGAGTGGCATTAAGTTTACCATAAAGCTAAGATAATTTTCACTCATCTGTCTGTCTGTTTTATTTTAACAATTGTCAGATATCCACTCGCTCTGGTCAGTATACTTTGAATAATTTGAAATTGGCCTGTAAGCTTGTAGGAGAAATAAAACAGGTCTAGAGGATAAAGGTAAGCATGTATAAATAAAAAAAGGAGGTGAAACACTTTTATAATATGAACTGTCAGCAAGCGTAGAGAACATGCACCTTTCCTTTTTTAATCAGCATCTTTCATTCCACCTGCTAGAAAACAATCTGTGATCTGGGGGAAAATAACCAAAAGAGGAAAGAGGGGCTCTAATGCTATTTGACAAAAGTGGCACTTTGATACATGCTGCTCCTCTTCTTGTTAAGGTGCTAAATGTAACTGATAAGATAGAATAAGAAAAGAGATGCAGAGAGGACTGACGTCTTTTAAGTGCTGAGAGGATGTCAGGTTGAAACACAAACTACTTGCCTCATTCTGTCTTTTCCATTGTTTTTTCAATAAGATGAATATTAAGTTCATATGCGTAGATGGTCTCAGTGTATTAGTTTAATGCAATATTTTAAAAATAGCATGATATAAGATATTGTATTATAACAGAGATTATGATCACTTCTGTCTTTATTAGCTGAAATTATTTAATTCTTACTATTAAGAATGGGTTTATTTTCAATTAAAATGGACACACTGGATTTTATAATAAAAATGTAAATACAGACACTTCAATAGATTTTGAAAGGATCCGATAATAATTGGCTACCATATTTGATCTCTGCTGTTTGTTAATTAATGCAAAACTATAGTTTTAAATTATAACATAGAATTATAACAAATAACAGATGACTAATACACATGAACATAATTTATATTCTAAAAAGAAAATAGCATGTATTTCACCATGGTTCCATTCAAAGTATAAAAACATGAAACCTTAAACACATCCAAACAATTCCATAAGATTAGAAAGAAAATGAAATGATTAAAAGTCCCCTTAGCTTAACGTTAAATCTATTGTCAGGTTCATTTATGCATGTAGAGCAGAGTATTATCCAAAGCAACTTATACTGTATTTGAGGTATTTAATTAAATTTTCTCTTAAACCCACAACCATGGCTTTCCAAGAACTATATACTCTACCAGCTGACGTACAAAAACAATAGACAGACAGACAGACAGATTATAAAGAATCATAATCATTGTAATTTTATTTTCAATAAAATAGAGTAAGATAGCATTAAAGATAGCATTTCTCATTGTTCTCTCTCTCTCGTTATCAGGTTATGTTCTTTTCATTTCAAAATAAAAACATTTGCAGTTTTCACTCAGCACAAGTTTATTTTTATATCCCAAAAAAGCATTTTAAGCCCAGCATCCATCTATCCATGTCAGAGCGGCAGGATGTGCTAAAGAGAGACGGAAAGACATTGAGAGGGTGCGAGTATGTTCACTTTGGATTTGGAGGTGCAAATGTATCAAAAAAGGGAGACTAGAGGAATCAGCAGTATGTAGCAAATACTGTTGTGGCAGCCTCGAAAAATTAGATCACTTGAGTGCTTTCTCAAACATTTCTACCCGCCACCATCCTTGTGTCATCTGCCTCCATCTGCGCCTCATGACCTACATAAAGACACTTTTGGTTGATGCATACATTTGACGTATTGTCTTGGGCCGTATACCTACTGTAATCGAGAGTTTAGAGACAGCACAAGAGACTTATGGGCTGAGCGAAGTATTCTGCAACTACAAGTTCTTGAGGAGGTATAATAAAATAGCAGCAAAAGAAGCAAAATATATAATATAATGTAATGTTATGTTTAATATAATATAGTATAGTATAAAATTTAAAACTGCATTACCAACTACCATTAACTACTGCATTATTTACCTACTTCATTGGTATGCAACTGATTTGTGTTGCCTAAATAACTAAACCAAACATCAAAGCAGTAAGATTTTTACTGTTTGTTTTCTATATCAATCAAAATCATAGTTTTGAGTTTGATGCCTCCTCCATATATAAAAACAAATAGTTAATTTTGCTTGAATATCTCACACATCCACCATACTAAAGTTAATGCTAAAGAAAAGACGCAATATAGGGATTTTTTACCACAAACACATAGTGAAATGACAAAAATAGAGGTAACAAACCACATTTAATGAGCCATATGGTAATGCTCCTACTTTAAAATCACTTATCAACAGCTGAGTTGTAATTTTAAGTTATTAGCGAAGATCTCTTGTTTACTCTTTCTATTTTGCCTACCACCTATTAAAGCAAGTATATATTCAATACGAGAAATGATGTATAAATGAATATAAAAGAAACTTTCACTGCTGGAGGAGCAGTTTTTCTTTCTCCTTTGATTTAATTCTTCATGTCTACCTTTAGCAGCTTCTCCTAAGGCCAAAAGTACTGCTTTTACATATATTACCTTTTGATTAATGAAGTTGTATTATGCCCTGGTGCTAATTAGGGCAACTAACCTATAATGATATACAGTAGGAATAATACTTGCCTACAAGGCATACGAATATGGCAACTTCATAGTGCACACTTAACCTGCTGTACTACACCTTCTCCAACTTGGTCTCATCTGCAATCTTTTGTTTTGGTTGGAAGAAACAGATTAAGACATGAATGGTCAGAAATAAAGAAAAATCTTGCTAAATTGCTGTAATTTGACAGAAAGATATCTTTGCTTTGACAGAAAGATATCTTTCCAACTGTAAATTCATGAAATTACACTAAGGTCAGTTTCTGATTTATTCACAGAGTTATTCACACTTATGTTGCTCAAGATTTTCCATTCAAAAAATGGTCCCTGGATATCATTGGGACAGTACTCTTTTAAAAAGTACATGTTTGTACCTAAGAAGTTCATATTAGTATTTTAAAGGAAAAGTTCGGTATTTTACACTTAAAGCCCTGATTTCAGATTGTTTATGATGAAATAGAACGGTTTTGACTGAAATTTGGACATATGATGCTGGCCCGAGAATTTTCGGTTTCAGTTGTATCACCCCCCACCTCTACAATGGATGCATAGGTGCACTGGAATAATCCTTCCTAAAATGCATTAAACTTTCGTTTAAAAAGACCTGAAACTCTCCGAGTGGTCAGGGGTGTTCACTGATATGCTCACACAAAAATCGCTGCAAAAGATGCTTTCCAACAGGTTTTATCGTAGTTTTTCCGCCGTCTGGAACGGAAATGGAGTTGTTTGTTTTTTTGCAATTGGTAAAGGTGGATTATTGCCACCAACTGGGCTGGAGTGTCAATTATTCAAGCTCTCAACGAAAGAATGTACGGGTGTGAGGCTTTTGAAAAAATAGATCCACAAGTTTACAACGAATGGTAAAACACCTGTTGGATAGCATCTTTTGCAGCAATTTTTGTGTGAGCATATCAGTGAACACCCCTGACCACTCGGTGAGTTTCACGTCTTTGTAAATGAAAGTTTAATGCATTTTTGGAAGGATTGTTCCAGTGCACCTATGCAGCCATTGTAGAGGTGGGGGGAGATACAACAGAAACCGAAAATTCTCGGGCCAGCATCATATGTCCAAATTTCAGTCAAAACCATTCTATTTCATCATAAACAATCTGAAAACAGGGCTTTAAGTGTAAAATACTGAACTAGTCCTTAAAAGCAACACTATGTAGTTTCCATGTAAAAATGACTTACAGCTCCCCCATGTGGTTGAAAAGCGCGACAGTGCCTGGTATCAGACAGTCTTCTGCAGGCAGGGGGAGGGGCGGGGCTGTGTTTCCTACCCTCCACCGACACTTTCAGAGTGTGCTTGTAGCAGCTAGGAGCAGTGGCGGATGCAGAACGTGACATATGGGTGGGCATGGATTAAGTCCGGGTGGGCCTGAATCTATGGGTGTCACTTTTGAATAAGAAACTATAACAAGTCTATAAAATTCGTCAAAACTTCAGAACACTAATTTAAACAGCATACACACACACCCAAACTGCACGTCAAATTTTTGACATTATTGATACTTTAAATTGTAATGCAACGTGACATTTATTAAGCCTTTTTGGTAAAAAAAAATATTGGGCTCTCGTATCCTACAAAAAAGAACCTGCACACAGTGACAGGAAATATAAATGAACCCAAAAAACCTTATACTTTTTTAAATAACCTATTAAAGTGTTTAAATAAATACGGCTAAATGCTTAAAATGAAGCTTCTAACATCATATTCTCTTCATGCAAATCACTAAAAATAGATTTTCGTTCTCACATATTTAAGTTAACTTACTAAATAAAGAAAGAAAAAGGGAATTGCTAGAATAATGTTAGACTCTGGGGTTAAACAAAATGACAAATAAATAAACATTTAATATACTTTTTGATGAGCACAAGAGCAAGCCTACTCGTGAAGAGCGAAGCCGAGGAGCGCGCATATCAGACGTGAACGAAAGGAATAATGGATTTAATGCTTTCACTTCATTTCCTGACAGTTTCACTTGTTAGTGAGGATAGTAATGGCTAACAAGATGACCCCGAATTACATACAACATAATTACCTAACTAAATCTGAGAGAATGCAAACACATTACAATATTTTTTCCTCCGCCCGACGGCCAAGGCGCATCATTTTCTTTTAGCCCGACAGGAATTCGCCATAGCCCGTAATGGACGTCGGGCAAGCGATTTTGCGAGGTTTGTTTTGTAGAACGACTTTCTTTAAAGTGAATTTCGTTTTGTATAAATTGTATCTTAATATTAATCAATGTTTGATCAAACAATTGCCTCGATATAATAAATAAGAAGCAAACCAAGAACTTCTGTGGTGTGGATTGAAGTGAACCCACTATATTTCCGCAGCCTACGTCTTTCTGCTTTAATGAATTTCTTAAATTAATGTCTCAATTACACAGTAGGCTTATATGTTGTTATGATAGGCTATTTGTTGCTTAAAAGCAATAGGCTATATTGTATAAAGTGTAGCAATAAACGTGGCGTCGCTATATCAAACAACATCACTATGATCAGATGTTTTCTTTCTATTTTTTACCCCGCTGTCATATTTGTTGTGTGTTTATGTTATTGAGAGGAAAGCGCGCAGCACATATTTATAACGTGTTGTTATTCAAAATACGTTTTCTACTTGCTTGCAAAAAAAGTTCTCAAAGTGATCATGGCTGAAAGCTGCTCGGGAATATTTCATTATAACGCAACATTCAACTGCTTTAATAGTTTTTAAATAGTTATCAGGCTTTCTTATAATTTTACTGTTTTTAACATAACATGCAATAGATAAATTACACCACATAAAGTAGTATACATGTCTAACTATACATAGTAGTATTTTTTTACATTTCTGATTGGGCGGGCCAGCTGTCAATCTGGGCGGGCAACAGTACAATTTGTCCAGTTAAAAGTTGTTCTATCACTGAAATAATTTTAGAGACATTATTTAAAGGTAAAAAAAACTACATAGTGTTGCTTTAAATGAAGGTACATACTGGTATCAAATGTGTGTATACATATCTGTACATAAATGGTGCATATAGGACCCTTTTAAATGGTACTACCTCAATGGGACCATTTTTGACCATTTTGTCTGACATTGTAGTTCATTTTTAACTTTAGGGCCTTATAAGCAAGCAGCTTTTGAAGAGAAATAGATTCAGTGTAAGAAAAGTACATACGTTACCATTTGGACATTTTTGTGTATATGTTTTCTCAATATATGTCATAAGGTTTTCCATGAGACTTAATTAATTTTTAAACCCACATAACCACAGAATCAAGGACAAAGTTACGGTGTCAGCATGGGGTGGCAAATGGTTGGATGTTCAGAAAGAAATAACTGAGAGTTGAGTCCAGTTAGCATGACAACCTGAAGATGATTAAACTATCCTACTGTCATATAATGACCATGGTGAGGGTGGATAAAGTTAACTTTCAAAGTCTTTTGTCTGAATTCAAGTTTTTCAACTAATTAACATTTAATTGTCAGGGTAATTAAGTAAACTCTTTTTTTGACGTACTGGAATGTGATGGCTTTCAATCCGTGATTCTTTTTAGATTTTTTTAAAGTGCTGAATTCCACTCAAGGGCAAAGTCACACACGCATGTTCTTGAATTCTCCCTCATCTTTCCCCTGCTTCTGTGCCAGGGCTTTCAAGAGTGGAGTTCAAGGTGAAAGTAAGCGAATTCACGCAGGAGCAAAGGACCAAGCACGCGATTACACAATTATGAGCCGAGTGGTTTTCTTGCCAAACACATCCCGAAAGATCTCAAAGCAAGAGAAATCCTTGCTTTTTGAACTATTCTCTTGCCTCTAAAGATAACATAACCTTAGCCGAAGACTTCTGTCACAGGAAGGATGGCACAAACTTTTTTCTTTTTCTTTTTTGTTGGAATCTCAAGCTTCACGTTTCCTTTCGGCTGTGGTGTCTGCTTAACATTGGGCTTTGGCAACATGACAGAGAGAAGAAACAGAGAGTGCCGCCGTTGACATGTTCCCCATCCCTTTATTCGTGTGTCAGACTGTCTTTTCTGGACACCTGATTGATTGTGACAGCCGTATATTGGGGATATTTCATATGAAAGAGAATTTGCCAATGAAATGTTAATGAGTTGCCATGTCACTGAAATCTCACACATTCTTTAATCAGCGTGCATGAAACAGAAGCTTCTTGAAAGGTATTCATTTTTTCTCTGGATTGGAACAATTAGAAACTTATCAAGTATCAAATGTGCCCTTATAAATTAATGTGTGGCCCCCTGGTCAGCTGGTTTCTCTGTGGTCCCGTGGTTGTGATAGAATATTTTAGTTTTATGAAGTTAAAAGTTAAACAAACAAAATACTTCTCAGAAATAGGGAGAAATGTAAAAGTCTCACTCCAAGTGTCATTGTTTAATTAAAACAAAGAAATGATATTGATAAAGAATCAGATTCCCTTTGTAATTGGCATCATGCAGTTTGCTCCTTTATTTTAGAGAGAAAAAATTGATACAGTATATCAATGTAAATCACACCATGGTTCCTCTCTGAAATTACACAAGCTGTGCTCTCTGCAGTCGCCTTGTAAAGCTTTTCAAATGTTAGCATTTGAAGAAATTATTATGAACCTTTCAAGCCAAATCTGTTCTTGTTATGTTTTACATAGTTAACAATTGAATGTGCATGAGTGTAATTTAAAAGATGAGATTGCATTTGAAATCAAATTAAAATTATTTTGATATGCATTTCTTTGATTGTATTTAAGTAAAAAGTATAAGCCTAATTCAAGACTGAAGCCTGACTCTTTTATCTCTATTATTGCAGAAGCAATTAAAACATTAATGTGTATAAAATAATTTTTTAATTATGTAACATAATAAAATTGTTGCAAAATAATTAATAGCTTTTTTAAATAGATAACATGGACCAAATAATGAATAAAAAGCTGGAAATAAGAGCCCAGAATAGATGTGAACTGTTTTAAAGACCTCAAGAAGCTGGTTGATAAAATGTCAATGCTCTTTAAAATAAAGGTGCTTGAAAGGTTCTTCACAATGATGTCACACAGTAGACCAGTGGTTCTCAACCTTTTTCACTTCAAACCTTAAAGCGACATAAAATATTGTTTTAGGTTTTTAAGCACCCCCCCACACACACAAACACACACACACACACACACACACACACACACACACTAATTCTACCCAACATAATTGTCCAGAGCAACGGTCTCCAATGGATAAAACAATCTGGAGGGCTACTTTTTATATAGTCTACTCAAAAACTTTTTTTACTTGTTAATTTTATTTTATTTTACTTGTTGATATGTTTTATCATTGTTTAAAGTTTTACCATACATAAAAGAAACCAAGCTAATATAAAAAATATGTAATAAATATTAAAACTGAGGCTATTATTAGAATGTGCTTGGCGACAACTCACAGACTCCGTGCGGGCACCATGTTGGAGATCACTGGTTTAGAGCTTGGCATGACTACACATATGTAGTCAATATACATTACAAAATAACCAAACAACAAGAACAATATAGATGTTTAGTTGTTTTATCTTATTTTAATACTTATTTTGAATAATTTTCTTTAAATCTGTTAGAAATTGGTTGAGGCCCCGGCCCCCTGGTTGAGAAACGCTGCCATAGACAAACCATTTTTGGTTCCTTAAAGAACCATTTAGTCAAAGGTAAATATTTTTTCATAAATTTTTATTAGGGCTGTGTATCGCCAACAATTTCCCGAAACGATACGTATCACAAAACAGGAACATTTTGAATTACATTTTTTTTTAGAATGTAGTAACATTATTATCTGTGTATGATAGATTGAATAAGCAGAGTTGTAAAAGTTTTGCCATTTGTTTAATAGCTTTTGGGGAACTTGTAGAAAGGCATAAAATCCATTTCTGTCAGACCTACAGTACTAAACTCATGTTGTTTCAAAGCAGTTTTACAAAGATAGTGCCTTACTGGGCTTCTCTTATTATATAATCATTCTATATCTATACTGTATGTATAAATCTATAGTTTAAAGTAGCTTCTCTCTCTTCACCTAGATACACACTTTTTACCTGCAGCTATTTGTCATCTTTCTTCCTAAATGTGTTAAAGAGAGCGGCTAAAAGACCAGCATCACGCGCATCATTGATTTTAGATGCACGCAAGCAATAGGTTTATTATGTATTGCTTAAGGCGCGATGTGCAGTCTTTTTTACTTACTTTTTTAGCTACTTAAACTGCTACAAAAGGTGAGTCATGAAGTTAAAGCTAAGATATCTGCATATAGAAAAAGTATTTTTAGAAACAGTTTTTCAGATGTTAAACACTCTAATAACAAACGGTGCTATATAGCACCAAAATTGGTTCTTTGCTCGTAATCATAGAAGAACCATTTTAGTGCCATATAGCACCAGTGAGGCACCTGTGTAGAACCATATAGGGACCATATAGCAGCACTATAGCACCACATATGGTTCTACATAGCACTATATGGTTCTACACAGGTGCTTCATTTTTGCTTCACCGGTGCTATATGGCACTAAAAAATGGTTCTTCTATGATTACGAGCAAAGAACCAATTTTGGTGCTATATAGCACCGTTTGTTTTTAGAGTGATGGGACTATGCAGCCAAAAAATGGTACTTCTATGGGATGACCTTTATGTCATATTATTATGACTAAAAGTTTTTACAAGTTATAGGCAAAGGTCTACTTTAAACATGCTAGAAAATCTTTAATTTCTTTTTAATAATTAAGTTTAATAATTTTCTTTAGTTACAACATTATTTCAGGTTACATTTTTATTATGTAGTTGTTTTGATGAGTTTACTATTCTGAAATTATAAAAAATTATAATTAATGAGGAATGGGTAAATGACCTGAAGTGTACAGTATACAAACGGTTAGCCCAAAAGTAAGTTTAATGGTTTCCTAAAAGACAAACATGGACTTATACATGGAAATATACACATGTTTAATGTTTATCTGCATTTGGGCATTTAAATGCTCTGTTCATTTAAAGACACTTTTCTTCTCCATTTCTGTCTGCCTCTAGGCACATAACCAGGATAAAAGTTTGAAGAAGCATCCAGTGCTCCTATGAAAAGTTGGTGCATACTGCATTAACCTTAGAGAAGTCATGATCTAACACCCTGGAGGACTTACAGGTGAGGACTGATCTAATTAGTTCCCATCAAGTATGTAATTCTTTTTTCTGTTGGAATAACGCCGCAAGGGTGGTTGAGTGGCCAGAAGCTAGGCTACCTGAAAAATAATGTATGAAAATAGACACCATAACCTGAAGCTACGGTACATTTATATGCCTGACGTGTGCCTGACATCAATGTTGAGGTGAATTCTAATTGAATTTTGTGAGACGTATGTGTAATGCTACCATTAATATGAATGCTGCCGCCCTAAATATTTTACCGCTCCTCATAGATATTGTGAGCCCTCATCTCTCTTTCTGAAAAAGAGCTAATTAATGTACTTTTTTGATAATTAAATACTTTTTAAAAATATACTTCAGGAAAAGCGAGCTGTAGGGTGGTGGGTCAGAGTGGTTTTATAAGGTTGTAGAAAGATACATGTCTAAGTTGAGGAAAACAATTCATTAACAAGTTGTTCCTGAATGTGCCACAGTCTGTAAGTCACTTGAATTTCGGCACCAGATGTAATCTTCTTGTTTCATATCATTCTACTCGTCACAGCCTGCCTCCTTTCTTAAAAGCTTGCGAGCGCCACGTTTGTCTGCGGGTGAACAGAAATGCCGAGATATGGAGCGGCTGAATAATTTAAGCTCCCACAACACATGCACTTTTGCTTTTCAAGCATGAGTTATAATTTCATTAGAAACTTTGGGCTGCGTCGCTGACTAGTTAAATATTAAATCCTTCCGCTGATCACTTTCGATTAGCCATCCCTGTGAAATTCCCTGAAATGTCAGAGCTGGTGTTTTTTTCCATTTCTCCTCCCAATCCTACAACAAGTTCTCCGCCTCCCTTAACGCGTCTTCAAAAAAATGTTTGTCGACACAGAGGGGTACTCTGGTAATTGCATGAATTCATTTAGAATCAACAGAGGGGCTGAGACATCTGGGAGGCTTAATGGGGCCACCGTGCAGTGGGCTTGACTGGGCTGATTGGGAGAAGATTGAAGGCATGTTTAAGCTCATTAAGGGCAACTAGCTGCGAATGTTAGATCTTCTCGGATGGAAAATTGATGGAATTAAGAGAATACGAGAAGGAATGATAAAGCTCAGTGCTTGAGGAAGCAGCATATCTCTATGAAGTTACCTACAGCTTCCTGAATGCAAACCTGTTGTCAATGTGGTGGTGACTGAAGTCTGAAGTCTGTACAAGCCATGCACACTTTTGACAGTTTGACTCTCGGTTTAGATCCAGTTTGTAGTCCATTAATAGTTCTCTGCATGCTAGCTCTGTGAATAATCTACTCCTGTGATAGGTTGCTCAATTCTTCCTAACCAACCCTGCTGACATCCTCATTCCATCAAGATGGCAAAGATGTACTAGAGATCTCTTGCTGAGGGCGACTGAGCTAATTATAAAACAGCATCTACTTTAATCTTGCCGTGACTTATATTTATTCCAGTGGTAAAGCACTCGAGCTTACTTGTAAAAAGGATGTAGGCTAGCAACTTAAAAGAACAAAGAAAACGAACAAATCGCAAAGGCTTGCATACATTCAATTCACAATGGTCATTGTCTTTTATCATCTAAATGTTGCTTTAGAATTGATTATACAACTTCATTTTCACTTTTGCATGCATGTGAACACCTACAATATGTGCAAATCTAAAGAGGTGGGATTGCTCATAAATCGTCAACATCTAAACTGTGCAACATGTCATTCAATTACGAGTAACGGGCAACTTTTTAAAAAATGGCAGGCAGGGAATGAGTTAATTCCAAAGCTGCATGACAATTTTTCTTCAAATAATGAATTTAATTATTCTAAAAGATATAAGTTGAGAAATATTATATTGCAGTCTGTTCATCACATAAATCTATTAACTTCAAACAAACTGTGCATTTTCAAATTCAAATTAAGAGAAATAGACAAACTGTACATGCAGTGTACTGTAAATGTGTTAATATATAAATAAATATAATTAAGAGTAAGAAATAAGTTATATATAAATTGTAAATTTGAAGAGTTTGGTTCCAAAACGCAATAAATCCATTTTGACAAATTTCGGTAAAAACGTGTTTTCTATACCAAGAAAGTGACAAGATGAAAACCACCATTTCCTGTTACAAACTTTCACATAGCATCTTTAGGTTATAAAAACATAAAAAATTCAAATCCATAACTTGATTTTCAAAGATTTATAAGATTTATGCACAAAATGCAATAAATCCATGACAGTTTTTTATTTCAAAATGCTATAAATCTATTGAATCAATGTATAAATGTGCATTCATCTTTACCATTTTATACTTATTTAGTTGACTAGTGGTATACAATGATTAAAAAATAAACATTAATGGCATTAACCAAAACACTTACTTTGTTACATTGCAGCGGTTATACTTGACGTCGTCTCTTTACATTTTCACAGCAATCAGCTGTAAAATGTTTTGGTCCCGCTCGATTTTCGTTGACTTTAAAATTATGCGATGTTGATGGCTTACGTTTCTTTCCCGTCATAGAAAACCATCACAGGTTTAGCAATGTAATTAAAGTATTATTTTGTTTTGTTTGTTGATCACGGAGTACAAAGTAGATGAGGAAAACTAGGACTCCGTGTACTCAGCGCATCCGCCATTGTTTGTTTACATTGCGTGACTGGTGGGCTGTAATATCAGGAATAGATTTATTGCGTTCTGTAAAAAAGGAGGAGTGGCGTTTGTCGCATTTTGGGAAAAAAGGGAGAAAAGATGACAGAATATCACGGCGGGTATTGGATTTTGCGTAAAATTAAGAATTTACTTTTAACTACTGACCTGATATAATACTGATTTTGGCAGTAACTCATTTTTTTCAAAAATGGTGTTTATCGCGTTTTGGAACCAAACTCTTCTTTTATAGTATGAAGTAGTGGTAGTGCAATAAGTACATGAATAAAGTGCAAAGCATAATGGTGTGATGGTTGCGTATAGTCTCCTGCCAGTGGCTTCATTCAGAATGCAGATGTTTTGAGGATATGAGCTCTTCAAAAACATCTCAAAGTTGGCTCTGAGACTAGCTGATAAAAGTTATGTTTCCATCCTCCGGAGGTTTATTTATTTTTCTATCAGCTGGCCCACTCTCAATTTCTCTCTCGCTTTAGCCATCATCAGAGGGTATTTGTTTATAACATTTAATATTTCACAAGTTTTCTCAGTTGGAGACAAAAATCACTGCATAGGCCTATTAGCACCATGCCCTCTAAAATGCAGGTCTATTTATTTCCATGTGTGATGAGCATGTCTCGTAATGCGCAGTGAGCCAGAGGAGCAAAGCTGTAGCTGCAGTGGTAAATCACCCTGGAGAACAGCCATGGTCTCATACAGAGGCCTCTTACAACTTCAAGCTAGAGTTTGCCTGGGTTATGTTTTTTACTGGTGTTTTGAGTGTTTACAACTAATAGATGACAGTGTGACAAACTTTAGTAAACCAACAATCCCCATTAGATTAATTGTTTTAGCAATCGCATCCACAAGTTTTTGATGAAAAGAATGTGGGTACAACTTCTGGTGGGCAGCGGAAGTAGCATAGCAATGGTATTTTATGTTGTAATTAGTTTACTTTGTAAAGTTGCAAACCTTTATGAGAGATGACGTTATGATGCTCAGAGACAGTGGCCCTTTCCCAAATGGCACATGCCAGACTTGTGGACCTCCTCAGAGTCCACACTTTGATGACATCATGTAGTGCAGACCTTAGGGACCCTTGACGCGAGTCCACAAGGAGCCGCCGAAGTCTGCATCAATGGTGCAAAGGGGGCAATGATGAGCACACGTTGTAGCGTAAAAATGACAGATGGGACCCCCTACGGACTCGTAGACTAAGCAAGCATGCGCAATTTGAGGCCACGAGACCGAAAGTCCACATGAAGTGCGCCATTTGGGACAGGGCCAATATGTACTGTTCATGGTTGTCAGAGGTGGTATTAACATAGAGGCATAGTTGGTGGCTGCTTGGGGCCCCTACCAGCGGTCATAGTAGGGGGCCCCAACCAACCTTAAAAAATAAAGAAATAAATAAAACCCCTTATGGTAAATGGACTGCATTTATATAGTGCTTTTAACAGACCTATGGACATCCAAAGCGTTTTACAAGTTGCCTCACATTCACCCATTTACACACTGACAGCGGTGTCAGCCATGCAAGGCGCCAGCAAGCTCGTTGGGAGCAGCTGGGGTTAGGTGTCTTGCTCAAGACACTTGGTCCGGTGGAGCCAGGGATTGAACCACCAACCTTTCAGTTTGTAGACAACCTACATGAACCACTGAGCCACTGCCACCCCTTATCATCATGAACACTCAAAAGCATGGCAAATTGTATTAATATTCTTAAGAATTACGTTGAAACTTTGAAGTAGTAGTTAAAATGTCCAGTTCATGTTTATCTATCACTACACACATACACCCCTTCTTTCACAATGAAATGATGAACTAGTCCATACTGGTGTTCGCTGTACACAAACAGAAACGAATCAAGACAAATATAAACGCGAAAATGGAATGATCTCACCCAAGCGACTCAAAAAAACGAAAAAAGCGAAAAGACATTGATAAATACTTGGCAACACTGCCAAAGATGACAAATTTTTTTACTACTATTGTTGAGGATACTGACAGGAACAACAACGTCCAAAGTGTTGAACAGGCCTCTACAGCAGCAGCTAGCTGTGAAGTGGCGCTAGATAATGTTAACCAAGAAGAAATTGAAGATCACTTCACGTTGTTGCCCTTGCTAGCAAATTGAATGATTTTTAGTGACAAATCTTATTTTGACACATATTTTGGGAAAATGCTTTAAAAAAAAACCTCAACAATACACTGAGGGCAAATTCACAACCATTTCGTTATGTTCGTTATGAAAACATCCACTAAATTAAACTGCTGTAAAAATCAGATAAATATTTGGTTTCAATTTTTTTTGCATAAATCTGTCAATCAACCTCAGTCCTGATCAAAATTGCTAAATGTTTCACAATTATTTTTTTTAAACTCACTCAAAACTGATTTGGGGAAAACACACACACAATTACTTATTTTCAATATAAAAAGTGAGTGTGGACTGGATTTGTTTAACCTTTTATCACAGTCTTGAGCATGTGAAAGATTAGTTACAACATTGGCGTTGATGCATTATTAGTTTTTGTGCAGCATCAGATTTCATTTTCTTCTAGGGGGCCCCATACATATCTTCGCCTTAGGCCCCCAATTGGCTAAATCCCCCAACTGGTGGTTGTTATACATATAATCGTAATAAACTAATTCAGTCTGAAACATGAGTTATTTAAACATTTCAGTGCATGCTATTCCTGTCTTGCCCTGCCAGATTGCATTCTCAAACTAAACTAAATTAAATTACATTTTTATCATCCAACAATCTTAGACTAAGAGTGTCCTGGTCCTGCAATACATGAACAATGTGCTGTCTGTACTTCGCCTGTCACAAATGCTAGCACACAAGCCTTATGATGTGATGTGTGTATATTTTTAGATACATAAGGTCCTTGCCGACATCATTTACTAACACCTGATCCACTTTATCACTGTGTAGATACTGATACATCTCTGAGCTTTTCATATTGCTCATCGCTTTACCATCACAGGGTACTGAATCTACAAAATTGCTAAAAATGCTGCCATACATGATAAGGTCACTTTACGCCATTCTCCCAACCATCTACCATGGAGGGTAAATGTATTATTATTTCTTACTTTTTAAGTGCGTTGAAGTTGTGTTCCCATATCGTTTAGGATTGCCAGGTCTTGAATTAATGAAAAAACAACAACACAAATGCTTATTTATATATAAATTCCATCTTAATATCAGTACCAAAGGAGGTCTGTGCGCTGTGTCAAGTTCATCTCTTCACCTAGACCATAAGCAAAGTGGATCAGGGTTCAGTCCAAATCTGTAAGGCCTGTTTAATGTGTCCATGAAACTTCAGAAGACGACAGACGGTCTGAGGATAAATAACTCGAGAGGGTGACCAGTAAATTATTAACCGTGCATTACATTTGAAGAACACTTGCAAGGCGTGAGATTCAAGAGTATAATGTTTCACCATCAAACCGGCCCGTCTTGCCTTCATAGCCGAAGCAAAAAACGGTTGCATTAGTTTGGGCCATTCATTTTGAAAGTATGATCCAGTTTCACTATAAGTAAAAGTCAAAACTCATTAGGGAATAGAGAAGGGGTAAAGAGTCTTTCTCTTGGCTGTCCATTGGTTTTAAGTGGTTGGTGCATTTTTTATGGGCTCATGGTCTATGGGTATGTCATTTCCAAATTAGAGTCATCTAAGTGGCAAACGGGAGCGAAGTGGGTGTTGAAATATTCATTAAACCATGTGATGCATCGTTTTTGTGTTAATTAAAAGTGGCCGGACTGAAGCTGGACTGTTGTTTTTAAGATTAGTCTGACGGGTCAGTCGGGGAAAGATAATTAAAGCCACACCTTAGTTGTTACCGGACTCAAACACAGATTCACTGTTGTCGGAAAATAACTTTACATTTGCAGCTGCCAGATTTATAATGGTGATTGTGGATTAGAACTAAACTCAAACAAGACGAGACTGTCCTCCAAAAATACAACCTAACAGTTTGTTTGTGCAAGCATCTTATTACGACAGCGTAAGGTTACTGTACGTTTTTTATGCCTTTTGTGTCGGATTAAAAACATTTCATTTTCTAAATTTATTTACTTTCATAAAAAATTATGGTTTAAAGATATTTTGGTGATATCCCCACCCTTACCCTAAACCCAACTAGTTCTCAACCATATAAATTACAACGCGCAAGTAAAAGTACAGTCATAAATTTACAGAAAAACAACAGTATAAAAGTATTAGAAATATTTTGCGTTGCAAACCTTGTGAACTGAAGCCATATCACTTTATATGAAGAAATCCATAAATGCAAGCACAGCCAGAGCTCATTCAAACATAAACCATAACTTTAGAGCATGACGCAATTGGTCACAACAGCTAATAGCGCTTTATATTGTTAGCTAACGTAATTATGCAATTGATCACGAAACACACGAGAGCCAATGCCATTTCACAATCAAAGATGACGTATCATCGCTTTTTTGGCGTCAGTTTTTTTGAACCAGTGTACACCGGATCTGATATTTACAGTGGATTGTGATCACGTTTGCGTCTTTTTTTCATATAAATCGATCATTTTACCTTGATACACTTAGAATATTTTAAGTACTTTTTGAAAAAAAAATGTTTTGTATGCTTTGTTTTATATCATGTAATAAATAAATGGGTATGTTATTTGCCCTAAATGCCTGAATAGTGTAATATAAATACAATAATCATGGCAGTTTAAATTCAAAATCATATTCCATCATAGCAAAATTATACCCCATTATATAATTTCAAGCTTCACCTGCTGCCGGTAGAGACACTAAAAAAAGATCAATCTGCCATTTACAAATTTCTGGTGTCTTTTTTTAGATCACAGTGTGTCAAAGACATGCCGATACATCATTGAAGGCCCTCTACATTGAAACTAACCATATGAAAATTAAGAGATCTGCAATTTTATTATCCTGCAATAATATATGTACACGTCAATGCGATTGGCCACCAAAATATTTCAAACATTCTTTACTGCATGCTAATATATGATAAGTGATTTTTAACGCAGTTGCAGTGATTAATTCTGTTTTAATATAACATTAGGGTTCCTTAAACTGGCTTTAATGGTGGAATTAGAATTTTAGTCAAGGTATAAAAAGAGGTGTGAAGAAATGTTTGCCTGAAGATATTTGAATGTTATGCCTGAAGACCATCTTAATTTACTTACCACAGCACTTTATAACTGAGTAGATAACTAGTGGAGTTCTCAGTAATACATTTGCATTTAATTCATCTTAATGGTTAAACTACATAGCTGTTTCTTTTTCTCTTTAGGAGATTTATACATTTTTAGAAAACAAGACATCACTTTCATTTTAGGGAGAAAATCATAATTTTTATCATACAATGTTATGTCATTAAAAGATCATATTTGATATCCAGGTTTAAATGCAGCTTTATTATTGAACCACCAAAATACATTCAAAACAACTAAAAGAAATCCAGACTTTATGTATTTGAGTGGAGTCTCAGTTGTACCTCTGACTTAAATGCTTGATGCTTGTCACCTGTCTCTTTCAGTGTTGTGGGAAATACTGAAGCATAATTTGTAGCATGTGTTGAGCCACCGAGCAAGAGATTCCAGGGTTTAAAATGTTAATGACACCATGCTGTAACACCTCTGTAATCTCATTAGCTCTCTTTATACACAAGCTTATCCATTCCTTCACATTTTTGGGCAATATTTCAGCAACTCAGCCCAGGCGAAAGCAATTATAGATAGAAAGAGGAAAGGAAATGATGGTGGACCTGTAAGGGTGGGAAAGAACTGATACTAAAGAAGCGCAGGGGGGTCCACTGGACGGGGGGTCCACTGGACGGGGGGCAGGGGAAGAGTTCACAGGAAGAGACGTAGGCCTGTAAATCTTTGATGCTCCCAACGAGGTGAGGGCTTCCACACTCTTCTGGGTCTGCAAGTTGCACCCAAGCAGACGGGGGTCATGCATGATTCACAAGGCAGGCCTTCGGATTAGCTTAGCGTATCCCGTGCTGATGACACGCGTTACAACTCGTTTCATCATGACGCGCTAATGAGAGCTGAGATTGTGCTCTCGTGCCACGGGCCTTTCAGGAACCTCGCGGGGCAGGCGGCTCTTGGAAGAGAGATGCTAGACCTAACATGACATTGTCTCCATTCTTTTTTTACTGGTTCCTCACAGAGGCTATGAGAAGGTCATGGAGTGACAAACACCTATAGGGTCTCACTTGTAGGTTCCTGTTTAATAACTGAATTATCCACCCTGATCTCACGAGAACTTGTACATATTTCACAAGTTGGCTAATTCGTATGAATTCATACAAAGTTAATCGTGCAAAAATGGACGATTTTCATGAAAAAACTACAACAAAACCGAAAACCCTAACACTACACCTAACCCCAACATCACACGGGTCGAGGCAAATCAAACCAAAACTTACGAATGTGGTCGTATGAATTAATACGAATTGGCCAACTCGTAAAATATGTACAAATTCTCGTGAGATAGTGTTGAATTTTCACATTCTTTGTTATTCTTACTTTAGTTCACCTGCTATTGGCAAAAATTTAATTTTGAACCCAGATGTACATGAATTTGTTTTTTTAAAGTGAGATAAAACAACACATTTAAAATGTGCAACAACAACCTGATCTCACAGGAATTCATATGTATAGTTGTCCGAATTTGTCCGAATTCATAAATGTAAATGGTACAAAAACAAGGTTATTAATGATGCCCCACCCCTAACCATGCACAAACTCTAGTGTCACAGGGGTGAAAGCAAAAAAATTGTCAAATACAAATTTGGTCAGACTGATCTCATGGAAAGTCATGTTATAGTCATGCAAAATTGTATTATTTATTTGTGTCCATGGTAAAAATTCTGCCTTTTTGTGCCTTGAGCACAAATGTCTTTTTCGTAACACTCACACAAATTTCTATAAATAGTTTCTCGTGTCCGTGGCATGACTTTTTTTGTCATTTTATGTGCTATATTGTTTTCTCATTGTTTTTTCCTATTTTTTCTACCATTGTCGCTTGAGGTTAGAATCACTTTCTGTTACATTTTTAGACATCCTAACCTAAACCCAAACTCTAACCCCAACTCCAGACGAGAATAGTTTTTAAAGCGGAAGAAAAACATGTAGAAACCAATACATAAAAGTACATCCTAACCCAAACCCCAAATCTAACCCCAAGCGACAATGATTTAAAAATAGAAGAAAAAAAAGATAAAATGACACTAAAAGAAAGACGTGCCACGGACACGAGAAACTATTTATAGAAATTTGTGCGAGTCTAATGAAAAAGACATTCATTCTCAAGGCATGAAAAAAGCTGAATTTCATGCCATGGACACAAATAAATTAATACAATTTTGCGTGACTAGAACACGACTTTCCGCAAGATCATGTTGAATTTGGTTGTACAAATGAATACAAATACACCACCACGAAAAATTTAACAATTCCCATGAGATAATGTTGGCAACACTACAGGTTTCAATTTGGCGCCTTGAAAAATATTTTCCTAGAAATATAAAATATTACCAATATCACCCACAGATTAATAAAATCTTTTTGAAATTCTCGCAAGTCTGATGCTTTGATACATAATTAACCAATATATCTATTTTGGCCAGCCATTTTGATATTAAACCACCTCAGATAGTATAAAGCTGAGCCCAGAGAGCCAAGTGCAATGGTTACAGGCTTATGATTAGGGACCTGTCTTCAGGCTGCCAACCTTCGCCCTGGCCTTTCTGCACTGTTAGTTAATGATGCCACAGATATGTCCTCAAGCCCAGTGTGATGCATGGCGTTCATTAGCCCCTGTGGAGCTCACACTCTCTCTCTCTTTTATTCTAAATTTCTAATGACAGGGGTGGCACTCCACTGGCCTTTAATCACAGGGCCACCTTGTTACCAATGAAAGGGACAGTAAGAGGGTAAATCTGAACAGGAAAAGGCATAGAAATGTGTGTGGAGGGATCATGATATAAATCTTCATGATCAGACTGATAGATTGATGTTTACAGTTCAAATGTAATGTCAGATCTAATAGGTTCTCTTAGTGTGTAAATAAAAAAATTATATTTACATATATTTTTTGTGAAAACATGAAAGAAAGAAAAATGTATCATAATAAGAATAATACCAAAAATGCATTTATATAAATATTTAGTTTACCTCAACCAATGCATCAGCTGAATATGCCATTATCCTTCATTAAAATTAAAAAGTACAATAATAGGACTTTAATGACATTGGTTTAAATGACATTGCAAATAACAACAAAATATGTGCATACAATACATCAATATGATAAAGTGCACATGTTATTATAAACTAAATGTAAAATTTAAATAAATTTGGTGGATTAGGGCCTGATCCCCAATGTCTGTCAATGTGGTCCTGTACAGCTCAGCAGTAGAGCACTTTGTTGTCCAGCACAAAAGGTCATGGGTTTGAATACAAGGAACTCACATAACGAAAAAGCAGGGAAAAAATGGATGAAAAGCATCTGGAGTAGATACAAGCATCTACCAAATGCATAAATGTAAATTTAATTGTACAAACATAAGTCCAGGTGTTCAGCAGAAAGGCAAATAATTTCTGTGATTCCTTAAATTTAAACAAATCAAAAAATTAGGAAATTAAATAAATGCATGAGTCATACATGACTCCATACAACTAGTTGTTTTATGGTAAAGTTCAAAGTGTGAATATGATGAGAGAAATAATGAAGCGCCACATGCAGAAAGAAAAGCTTATGTAAATGTTTCCTCTCCAGATGCCACAGCCTAAAGCTAATGTTCTCCTCTCCCCCCGAGTCACATAATTTAAATAAGCATTTAGATAAACCTTTGTACCTCGCTTGCCCATAGGGGGCATTAGGTTTTGCAAGCAGATAAATCAATAAAATCTGGCGGTCCGAGAGTTAATGAATATCACTTACACTTTTTAATGAGGCCCAATTTGCATTTGAAAGTGACAATGGGAAGGAGTAGATTTTCTGCACTGCTCGGTAAGAATCTACATTTGATGAAAAAATATGCAACTGTAACATTTGTCTAAATCAGATATGCAAGCATTGCATGCGTTTTATCAGTAACACTCTTTTAGTGTTATTTTTTTATTTTATTTTTTTGCAGTGTTGTCAATCTCTTTCTATTTGTGTTATAATTCGACACCTATAGAACAAATCATTTTCGATTGATAAGTAATATAATGAAGAGTTCAGATGCAAAACCCTCTAAGTGTGTCTGTTCTGTTTTCATGTAAATCAGCATTTTTGTCAGACTCTAATGTTTAGGTTCAATAATTTCAACTTTAATGGCAATGAAAAGCTATTAGTCAGTTATTGAAATGCCTTATTTTCAATTGTCACTTTGGTCATTTAATTTGTATTTAACTCATTTGATGTCTTTTGCTTATGCTAAAATTTCCACTTTTAAAATTGTCTCCAGTCACTCTTCACTGTTCTTTCTAAATAAAAGTAAAAAAAAGTCTCAAAAATTCAGTCAATATCCTAAATTATTCAGTAAACCTCATTTAACCGTGTAAAAAAAACGAAATGCAAGTGCTGCAATAATTCAGTTCTTCATACATGCACTTAGAGGACTTTGCTAAGAAAATTGTTGTGCCGTTTAGTAGATTCTGTCAACAAACCAGTATTTCTGAATGGCCTGAGGATGGGATTAAATGGATTTCAAACAAAAGTGTTTGATGAGTGTATATTACGTGCCGAGAGCATTTGGTTAAAATCATTATGAGCATTTGGTTAAAATCATTATCTAATTTTTGACGGAGATGTTGTTATTTAGCATTTTTTATCTTTAGCTGTAGGGCTTAAATGATCTTAATTGCTGCTTAAAAAAATTTATTTTCTCATTTTTCATTTCAAAACTCTTATGAACTGCTCTAAGAATTGACTTACAATTTACTTTACATAACACTTAGCACTCCAAGGTTGGTGTTTTGATTTCAATGGAATTAAAACTCTGATAACATGCATACCACAAATGCACTGTAAATCACTTTAAAAGTTTCTGTCAAATGCATAAATCTAAATGTATTAAACCGACACACTGAAAAAAAATCTAAAGTAGGGGAAAAATAAAAGAGAACAAACAGTTCTCATTACAGAGTTCATTACTTCATCATGATTATTAAAAAAAGTATTAATAATAATGTTTCTCAGAATATGTCTTTGAGATACGGTTTGTTCTTTCCAGAGAGGTAAAGAATAAATTCTTTCGTTTTCAACAAAGAGATTACCACCCAAGGCATTTTTCTTGTTTTCTCCCTGGTTTTCTCACAACTTGAGAGTTTGATTTTGATTGTTTTCTGTGTCAAACAGAAGCGTATTAGAGAATAATGCCACATGGGAAAAGGTGCAGTACAGTAAGCTGTTATTTCAGAGGCAACCATCATCACAGTCACATCAAAACAACTGAGAAAGCTGGTTCAGAACGGTGGGGTGTAAAAACACGTCCATAATAAGAGTCCATTTGCAAAATATACAAAACATTGTGTCAAAAGTCAATTACCCAAGCCACAATTTTCCTCCGGGAAATGTGAAATGTATTCGAAATCTGCATTCGTAATTTTAGTGACCAAGCATGAATTTTACAAATAATTGCACAGCGATGTCTTGTAAATCCATGGGGTGGTAACATTGTCCCACACTAGCAAAAATCTCACACTCCCAGTTAAATGTGCCATGGCACCAGCTGGCAAAGGAAGGCAACTTTGCCTCCAGCTACTCTAATGTTAGCAGCTAAGAAAAGCAGTTGTTTACTTTGTTTGAACTATGGTTGCTCGAGCCCCCGGGAAAGAAGTTTTCCTTTTGGTTCTTCACTCTGTGACACAAACACAGATGCATAACAATGTCATTTTCATCCAGCTTCATCTTCTCTTTTTTGTTCCTACACCTCCCCGTCAAATAATTTATTGAATCTGTTTAAGTTGCAATGAGCGCCGCAAATTAGATGTGACACATAAACTACATTATAAGTAAACTTTTTTGGTAACTTCTTTTTCTAACCTCGTTTGTGTTTAATTGCAAGCACAGCACAAGATAATATTCATGTTTACCAAGCAGGAATCCTGTGTCTTTTCCAAAGGGTGAGAAAGTTTTCCTTGAGTTAAAATTTTTTATCAGCCTGATAGAAAAAAAACATAGACCCTGCATCCGAACGAAGGTACGTTACAGTATGCTAAAAGCTGTTACAGTATGTGATCTGACAAAACCCATCGGATGTCCCACTGGAACATTTTTTGGAAATAAATAATAATAAAAGAAAGTCGTTATAGTCACACAAAATTTTATTAATTTATTCATGTCCATGACATGAAATTCAGCTTTTTTTTCGTGCCTTGAACACAAATGTCTTATTCGTGTGAATTGCACAAATTTCTACAAATAGTATAGTATTATAAATAAATAGTCGTTGCACGTCTTTTTCATTTTATTTGATGTATTGTTTCTCATTGTTTTTTTCCTATTTTCTTACCATTGTCGCTTGGCTTTGGTGTTAGAATCACTTTCTGTTACATTTTTAGACATCCTAACCCAAACCCCAACTCTAACCCCAACTCCAGGTGAGAATAATTTTACCATAGATATGTATAAAGGCTAGATGTGTTAAGTCTCTAACGTCATCACCTGGCAGCCACCTTACCACGGGCAGCTCGCTCACTCGTAGCATTAAGTTTTAATGGTGCAGGTACTTTTAAATGACCATAACTTGCTTAATTTTCTATCAATTTTCAAACGGTTTGATTTCTTACAAACGTTATTAACATGGCTATAATTCTGGATGCTTTAACATGTTTCATTATTTTTTTTTATAAGTATGCAGTGTCATAGGTACGTCTTTGACGTTTATAACAAACCAAACCATTTGAAAATCGGTAGAAAATAAGCAAGTTATGGTCATTTAAAAGTACCTGCACCATTAAAACCGAGGGGCAACCTTCCGATCTCTCTAATGAAGCCAACACGGAAGTGACTTAAACTGCAATTCATCGACTGGCCGCTTGAGGCTGGCTCCAAAAGGGAGTCAATTCCCATAGACTCCCATGTTAAAAATGGCCAACTTTTCAGTAGAAAATAATATGTTTACAGCCTGGTACAAAAAGTGTTTTTGGCCTATATAGCTAAATTTGCCCTTCATGACAACTGTGAGGGGGGTGAATTTTTTTGTAACTCATCCGTTTAGATTATATTAAGCCTCAAACTTCTGCATAATTAATTCGCGGGGTCGCGCGGCCAAGATGGCGACGGCAGACAACGCCTACTTTAAGCTTCAAAAGCGATCTTCACAAACCAATGGGTGACGTCACGGACACTACGTCCATATTTTTTTACGGTCTATGATTAAAACTCAATGCTACACTGTGAAGAATTTCTGTAGAAATTACAGTATTACTGGGTATTACTGGCAACTAGTTGCCAGTAACTTACTGTAGATTTTACATTTATGTTATTTACTGGCAACAATTTGTTCAAAGTTAAATGAACATGAAACATTTTCAGTCTTTGTCTTCTACAGTAAGTTCATGGCAACCAGCTGCATAATTACAGCAAGTGTACGAGTGAGCAAACTGCCTGTGGTAAAGATCGCCGCCAAATGCGGACGTTCTACTCAACTGGCCAGCAGCGAGGGCGAGACATCTAGCCTTTATACATATCTATGAGTTTTACAAGTGAGAAAAACACGTAGAAACCAATACATAAAGGTACCTACTAACCCAAACCCCAAATCTAACCCCAACCTTGAGTGACAATGAGTTAATAATAGGAAAAAAATGAGAAACATAAAATGAAACAAAAAGAGAGTCGTGCCACGGCAAAAAAAAATATTTATAGAAATTTAAGCAAGTTACAGAAAAAAACACAATTGGTGCTCAAGGCACGAAAAAAGCTGAATTTCGTGCCATGGACATTAATAAATTAATAAAATTTTGCGTGATTAATTACACGACTTTCCGTATAATCATGTCACAATATCATACATTCTCAAAAAATAAAGGTACAAAAGTTAGGACATTACCCTTTCAAAAAGGTACACCTTTGTACCCAAAAAGTGCATATTAGTACTTCAAAGGTACATATTGGCAGTTCAAAGATACATATTTGTCCCTTAATGGTACATATTAGGACCTTTTTTAAAGGGTACAGCCCCAGTAACAGCTTTGTACCTTTATTTTTGACAGAATATTATATTAATTGGATTTTAATGAGTAGCCTACATTTGAAATATTTTTTATAGACTTCAACACTAGAAAATGTATTTAAACTGTAAATGTATGTAACTTATAACAAGGCTCTTATTTAGGAACTTATTAGTAAAATAAGTGAAATACATTGAGGGCTCTATCTTACACCCGACCCAATGCAGCACAATGAATGACGCAAGTGTCTTTTCCACCCTGCGCAATTATAATTTTCATGTTTAGCGCCACGTTGTTTAAATAGCAAATGCATTTGCGCCCCCTTTTGCGCACATGGGCGTTCTGGTCTGAAAACGAGGTGTGTTCAGGGGCATTGTTGGCGCGTTGCTATTTTGAGGCAACTAAAATACACCATTGACCAACAAAAACCTGGTCTAAAGTATAAAGTCAATGGCGCAATATTTTTTTGTTATATAAAGAGCGCATTAGTAATATGCGCCTATAAACGGGAGGACAACGCGGGTTTGCTTATCACATGAATGCTCAGCGGCACAAAAATGCTTTTAAATATATGAAAGATTAAAGGATTGAATGTAAAAGATTATTATTGAGTCTCTTGGACATAAATGATGACCAATTATGAGACGTTAAAAGGCGCAAAGAGCTGCTTTACCTGCAGCCTGGTAAGTAAATAAATGCTTTGCTTTAAACAAATGCATCTGTTTTTAAATGTTTTTTTTTTAAATGCTACCTCATGGATTTATTGTATATGATGACTCTGTACCTGTGGATATGGTGAGATGAAAAACATTTTTAAGTAATGCTTAAAAAAACTCTTTGCTTAAAAAAACGCTGTCCAAGTGCTGAAACGTGCAGAGAGCCGTTTGTAAATTCTTTATCTCCTGTTTGTTACAAATAAATTATTTTTATTGTACAAACATTATCTTACATATTTGTAAATTATTTTTTGATGATATTGGATACATTTAAAGCAATTAAAAGCCTGCTTTTTTACTTCCATGATTTTTAAAGGTTTTAATAAAAAAACAACACAATTATTTAACATTAATCTTAAACTGGGGATCTTCTTCCTCCGCTTAGTTTTTCAGTTTACAGTCCATCATCTAAATAGGGATTAGACATAGCGCCAGCGCAACAGGCTTTTAAAGGGGATAAGAGATGAGACTCTGATTGGTTTATTGCACGTTACGCCCAAAATACTCCCATTACAATAGGACCAACCCTTTTCGACCATGCGCTCGGCACACAAACCATTTTTCCTGTCGTTAAATTAGCAAAAGTGGATTCGGACACGCCCATTTAGACGTTGCGCTGTGCACTTTAGACAATGCGCTTAGATCGTTAAAATAGGGCCCTGAATGTCTTAACAGATATACACTTAATAGTCAAATGTTTGCAAGTGTGGTGTGTTCTTTGGGAATAAGATGAGATCTTTCTATGTTTTACAACATAGTGACTAAAATAAGTCTTTTACCACAGTAAAGTGACTATGTGGTATACTTGACTGTTGTGATTTTTTTACTCATTGCCTCTCTTTAAACCTGTTTTTCTCTATTCCTGAAAATCACAGCAATCAGCAAACTGAAGCTATGAAAGAAACAAAAACAGATTTGGAAAGGGCTTCTAAAACCTATAATGGGTCAAATTTGTATGTATTGTATTGTATGTATGTATGTATGTATTATTCACTTATCCTCATGCTGCACTTGGGCTCTGAAGGACAAAGAAAGACAATGGGGGTTCAAACAACATTATGGTAAGTAAATAATGACAAAGTTTAAAGTTTTGAGTGAACTTTCTGTTTAAGGCCTTATAAGACACTTTGGACCATTAGATTTGAGAGGGGTGGGGGACAAAGAGCCAGGCAACTTGATTTCAATAGAAATATGTTTTACGGATGTTGGGTTATAAAACACATAGGTCTTATTACAATGCAAATTTGGCAAATGTATTTCCTAGAACGCCTTTATACTTTTATCTGCATACCCACAGAATTGATTCATCAACTGTTGAGAAATTATCAAATTCAGGAATTTGGACAAGTTCTATTTTTAACTTTGCCAGACAGGCTGCATGGATAAACATCTTCTTACACATTTACACATAACCAGTATTTAGTCTGTGCAGAAGTGCAATCACTTTAAATTTTAAGTCTGGGCATTCAATACAGCCACACTTCTTAAAGTATTCCTGTCAGTCAAGCAAGAGCAGTGACAGCTATGTTTTGGCATCTGTTACACTAGTGGTGAGAAAAATAACTGGAGTACACTTTTAAGGGTTTGGTCATCTGGCTGCATGTCTCTTTCTCTCTACACATCAAAGATGACACTCAGTGCATAGTAAAATGCAAAAACCACATCTGGTAGTTTCAGATGTGCCAGTGCTGATAAGAGCACCCTATAATTTATGTATCAGCATGAATGTAACTGTCATTCCTTTTCAACTTAACATTTGCAATCTAATCCGGTCCCTTTTTCCAACCAGTCTTGAGTCAGTAATCAAGTGACATAGTCGCAGTTTATGATAAACCAGCAAGACATTCATTTGGATGAAGATATCTGCATTTGTGACAATTATTTAAAGATGCTTTACTTTTCAAGTAAGCACAATTCATTTAGCCAAACTCTGGCTTATGGCTTGTATAAAAATGTAAGTATGTGATGTACTGGATTGGATCACTTATTATAATACTGATTTCATAAATAGCATATATACATACTGTATGACATCATAAGCAATGTTCAACATTAACTATTTTGTTTGTAAATCGACATTTGACATTAATTGACATTAACTAAGATTAATAATAATTAATACATGTTGAAAAGCTATTTGTTGATTGTAGGTTAATGTTAGTTAACAAATTTCTCAAACAAATGTGATTTTTCTTTGACTTGAATGGCAAAGCATGACATATTAGGATGAATGACTATATAGACAACTACAAAACATTTTAGCATTCAACAATTTAATTGTCTTGATATCATATGATATCAATTCATTTGCACATTTGATAGACCATTTTACCCCTTTTTACTGCATTTGTCTTCTCAAACTGCAGGAGATAATGTGATACTGCCATAATAGCGTACATATACCCAAAGCAGTCCACTCATTTACATACTGGCTTTAAAGGCACTTAGCAAGGAAACACACTACTGCATGTCAGTATCGCTCAATGAAGCGAAGATGACTTGTTTACATCCCTTGTGATGCGATAGTGATAAGAGAGAGAGAAGAGTGAGAGAAAGAGAAAAAGATGAAACTGTAAATTCTTATCAGGAGAGGAAAGCAAAGGAGGAAGACGAGCAAAGGGGCCCTCAGATCAAAGCACGACAAAATGTGCCGAGTGTTGACTCCAGGTACTGGGACGGGTCCGACTCACCTCGCTGTCACATTTATCCCTTTCATCACCCAGGGCCTCGCAAAACAGGATATAAATAAGTCATGCTTAATATTGTCACCCTGATAATGGAGAGGGAAAGGCCCCAGAATCAGAAAGGTGTCACGTTAAAAGCAAAGTGTTTGAAAGGAGCGATTCTGACTTTTTCCTTTTCCCCTCGACAAGATTTTATTTTTCAAAGTGGCCCTAAAAGCTTGAAAGAGTATATTGCTGTGCTAGTGTTGAGGGGTTAGACGATACCTTGCCAAATGTGCTCTGAGGATATATTATGCACAAAGAAGCAAATATTTCCTAGCACAGGCACTGAATCGAATTTCAGAGCTCCAGCTGAAAATATTTGAAAAGGTTAGTTATATAAATGGACAGAAACACTTTCTGTTTCTGTTCAATATATATTTTGATTTTACAACCTCTTGTAAAAGATTCTGATTCTGTAACCTTCTGTGATTTTATGATAAAAGCTCATAACAACATACAAATTCAGAAAAAAGGTACAAAAGTTGATACTGGGGTGGTACACTTTTGTATGAAAGGTGCATATTAGTATCTCTATGGCACATGCTGGTACCTTAGAGGTACATAAAAAAATGTTAAAAAAAGGCACTGTTAAAAAATGTAAAAAACTGTAAAATTACCTTAAAATACAGTAAAATAACGTGCACAACCAATCACAAAAATTTTCTGTAATAGAAAAATACATTTTATTTCCTGTAATTTTACATTAACGCTGTAAAAAAATCTGTAAAAAAAGTACAATTTCGGCAGCTGGGGTGCCGGAAAAATACCATAAAATAACGGGCACAATGAATTACAAAAAATTTCCGTAATACACAATTACAGTTTTTTTCTGCACTGTAAAAAAATTCAGTAGAAATTACAGTGTTACTTGCAGCTGGTTGCGGGTAACTTACCGTAGATTTAAATTTATGTTATTTACCGTAATTCCTCAAATAAAAGCCGTTATTCAAATAAACGGCAAGCCTCTGATAGTGGCCGGGGGCATGGTCATCGCGAATAAATAAAGGCCGGGGAAAAATGAGTGCCAGGGGAAAATGAGTGAGAGCTTAGCGTGTCAACTATAAACGCCTCGTCCGTTTGGTGAGACGCGCAATCCGTGGAGGCTTGCGTTGCGGACCGAAGCGTGAGTATAAACAAAGCTTAGCTTAAGCGGAGTGTGAGCGTATTTGTGCCAGAGCGCATTTCAAAAAGAAGAGACATTAACTGCGCGAGCACTCACCTTCATCTGCCTTTGTTAAAACCTTTTAATGCGCGCAGCAGGGCTAGTGAATATCTACAGTGCACACGCAACAGATCAACTAAGCGATATCATAGGCATGTGAGAGGGCTTCATACGACTAAATAAAAAACACAGACTTAACATTACGATGAGTTCCAGTGTTAAGAGAGTGCTTTAGCTCCTGCTTTGCGCAAAACAAATGCATTCTAATGATGAAAGCGGGAGGGGGACGATCGCGCTGGGGCATGATTTAAATAATGTGGGCGCGGTGTAGTTCATAATAATGCACAGCTGCCAATAGATGGCAGTAGCTACATTGGATGGGTCTCATTTAATGCTAGTGACGGACTTTTCAACAACCTTGAAAAAATATACTGTTAAGAAATGAATGATCTCTATCCACTAGAACGCTATCGCCTTTAATTTAACTGCTAAATTAAAACAATTATTTATCAAACAGATGGAATTTGAAATAAAGGGGTGTCTCTAATAAAAGCCTGCTTCAAATAAAAGCCTGTTACCTTCGGCAGTTTAGGTAAAAAAAGGCCCCGGTCTTTATTTGAAGAATTACGGTACTGGCAACATTTTGTTCAAAGTTAAATGAACATTAAACATTTACAAGTCTTTTTCTTTACAGGGTAAAACTAAAATAACAGCATCAAGCAAAGCATTCTGGGAAACAAAATCTGAAGCAAAAAACTAAAAAGGTTGATGATGTTTTCTGGTTCTCAGAATGCTTTGCATGAGGGTGTTATTGTATAGTTTTATTCTGTAAAGATAAAGGCTAATTTAAAATTTATTTAACTTTGAACAAACTATTGCCAGTAAATAACATTAATTTCAATCTATGGTAAGTTACCGGCAACCAGCTGCAAGATTTTTTTACTGTGTGTAATTTTGCATTATTCCTTAAAGGTACATTTCTGAATTTAATAATACATATTAGGACTTTTTTTTCAAAATACTGTCCCAATGGCAAAAACAACAATTACAAAACTAAGGTATCTTGTTCTCGAATTTCTTCCCCATGGATAATGTCCACATGAAACAGTCAAGCGCTCATTTCTGCTGTGCACATGGTGGCACTGCTTGAGGTTGACTGTGGCCAACTGTAAAATAAAGATCCATCTCTCTACAGACATGCAGTAATGCAGCTCTCAAAGTGCTCCACCTCATCTACTCACACAATGTACTCTCTCTCTCTCTCTCTCTCATTCTCTCACACTATGCATCTACCCACACTCCCAAACTATCTCCATCCCATCTACAACTCTTAGCCAGAGATGACTTAAGTCTCAAGGAAGAATCCATTTACAATGTGTGCTTTGGAACAGCTCCCTGACAATGCATGGCAGATTAGACTGACATTTGTGATGAATCTTTCATAAACACTTTCTCCAGCACCGAGGCTTCTCTGAGTTCCCCGTGCCATAGTGAGCGATTGTTCAGATGTCATCTCGACGGGTCCTCAGACTGAGAGGAGAGTGACACAGAACCCGCTGAGTGGGGCATTAAAATTAATCCAGAAGTCGCACACAGCTGCGGCGCATCACGACGGCAACCCCCCCACCCGCCTCCCCCCTAAAAGGAACAACGACATGTGTCCACCAGTTCGTACAGCTTTCAGATTAAGAGTCAATTTCGTGTCCTCATCAATTCTTCACTGTGATTCTTGGCATTTGTTTCATTTGCATAACTTTTTTCTGTCTGTTTTTCTTTCTCAGAGTCGAAACACAGTTTTCCTTTCTTTGACGCGTGCTTTAAAGAAGGCGGCTTCAAATTTAATGCGAGCAAAAGAAATATATAAATATATCAAAGGTTGACATGATGTTGCTCCACTTTATTCTCTTTGAAAAGCGCTTCTGTTCGTGCATTAAGGATACTGAGAGATAAGTGACAAGAGGGCACAGGCACACATGGAGACACAAGTTATCTCACACATACATGCCACATCCTATTGCAATCGCTTCCCATGCCAACAATCTGTTGGCAACAAAGCTGGGATGCAACAGTGATACTGGCTACCAGTTCTTGCTTGTTGATTAGATTTGACGTTGAATTTCAACATCATTCAAATCTACAGTATTTATGGATCTGCTACAATACATTGTTAAAACTTTAAAAAGACACTTTCTTTCATTAAGCATACACTGAACATACAAAAACATGTAGCTGTGGTCCCAAAAAGGGATTGACTTGTACATCTTTTATTGTATTTTATATCAACTCTCTATGACAATATTGTTTGAATTCACCAAGTTATAATTCATTTTAATGTATCATTCTTTTGCTTACAATTGCCTGTACATGGCTTTTGGGTCTTTAAATCATAGATGCATATATTTGTGGTCCTGGTTGTGAAATCCAGTCTAAAGTCTTATAATCTTAAAGGGAGGTTTCCCGGACAGGGATTAGACTAGTCCTAGACTAAAATAAATGTAAGAGCTGTCCAAACTGAAAACAACTTGCGCTGACATATCTTAAAATACATCAGTGCCCTTTGTTTTGCCTCAAAATGCACACAATTAATGTTTTTAGTAAGGCATGTTTGTTAAAACTAGTTATATTTCATAATTAAACTAAGACCTTCTGGCTTAAGCTAATCCCTGTCTGGGAAACCACCCCTATAGGTTTGATTTTAGTCAATGATTTCAATATTTGACATTACTCGGCCAATGTTAAAGATATCAAAGTTATATATTTAAAGGATTAGTTCATTTTCTTAAAAAATCCAGATAATTTACTCACCACCATGTCATCCAAAATGTTGATGTCTTTCTTTGTTCAGTTCAGAAGAAATTATGTTTTTTGAGGAAAACATTCCAGGATTTTTCGTATTTTAATGGACTTTAATAGACCCCAAAACGGAACAGTTTTAATGCAGTTTAAAATTGCAGTTTCAAAGGACTCTAAATGATTTTAAACGAGGCATAAAGGTCTTATCTAGCGAAACGATTTGTCATTTTTTACAAGAAAAATAAAAAAGATGCACTTTTAAACCACAACTTCTCGTCTATGTCCGGTCCTGTGACGTGCCAGCGCGACCTCACGCAATACTTCATCGTGTCAAGAGGTCACGGAGGACGAATGCAAAACAACGGCCCAGTGTTTACAAGTGTGGAGAAAGAGGACAGTTAATGTCTTTGTGTCAGTTTATTGTTTAAAATGGTCCGTAAATGTGCGTTTCATATATGTAACACGTGACCTTTCCACAGTATTACGCAATTACGTGAGGTCACCCTGGCGCGTCACAGGACAGGAGATAGACAAGAAGTTGTGGTTTAAAACTGCATATTTTTTATTTTTCTTGTCAAAAATGACAATCGTTTCGCTAGATAAGACCCTTATGCCTCGTTTGGGATCGTTTAGAGTCCTTTGAAACTCCGTTAAAAAAAACTGTTAAGTGTTGAGTTAAGTGTTAAGTGTGGGGTTCCATTAAAGTCCATTAAAATGAGAAATATCCTGGAATGTTTTCCTCAAAAAACATAATTTCTTCTCGACTGAACAAAGAAAGACATCAACATTTTGGATGACATGGTGGTGAGTAAATTATCTGGATTTTTTTTTAAGAAAATGGACTAATCCTTTAAAGGATGTTCTTTACACTATGATGATTTTATTAAAAAAAAAAAAAAAAAAAAACAGTATAAATCACAAATAAAATTCTTAGGTGGGTTTAAACAGACAGGTTACGATTACAATTATACCATCATTTCAAGCTAAAACAACCTAAACACAGTAAAATGAAGAAAATAAAGCAACAGATTTCTAAAACACCTGTGCAAGTGCAGGACACTGACAAAGGCTTTCTCTAAATGTTTTAAATATGTTTTTATAAAAAAAGTGCTACTAGGGTTTCCACTCAATCACATATAGTGACCTAACTCAGCTCTTCAAGCGTTGCTTATTTTGATGGATCTTCTACATTAGCTTGCTTTTCCCACTTCCACTCCATTGTCCACTTTCGAGGGGGGTTGGTGTACAGATTCTGAAGAGGGTTGATGCAAATGATGTCTACTATTAAATATTGATCCCATTCCATTTTAACTCGAGGTAGACCTCAAACTCGCAAATAGACGCTTGTCTCTTTAAATCAGCAGAACTGTCGCTTTTTTGGCTGTCTGTTTACAAAATAAGAGACTGAAAATGAGACCTGGTCCCAAAAGACGGCCTCCTTGTTTAAATATGAATAATAAATACATATTAGATAAATAATTCTGCGTTCTGAATTATTGAAAGGAGATAGGATTTATGGATTTGTGAAACTCTGAGCACCATAACAGGGATAATGTCATGCTTTAAGTGGCACTGGTAAAGTTGAATATGTAAGACAATCAGAAGTTGAACATCAGTGTCATCAAGTAACTGCTTTTCATGGGCAATTTGTTACTAATACACAATATGTGACCCCAGCTAAAGTCTCATAGAGTTTGCATCAAAGTTTGATTTCAGTCATTCAGATTATAACCTTTCACAATATTGGCCTCAAACAATGTAAATTAAATGTTATATTCTTTTACGTTTAGGATGATTTTATGTAGACTTTTAAAACGGTTGTGTTAAAACAACACATTTTGTGTCTAGTTAAGGACAACACATTAAATAGACACATTTTGTCTTGTTTTAACATATCTTATGTTTATTTGAGCACAAAATCAGCGCAAAATGAAACAAAATGTGTTAAAATAACACATTATAAAAAAAGACTTTAGCTGTGTTTTCTCAGGCAGTGTCACTTATGAACACATATATTGCAATATATAAATGCATTGTGAATACACTAAACAGACAAATTGACATCAAAGACACGATATGCAAGATATATTTAAGAGAAGAAGTAAATAAAATAAAGAAATACATTTTAGCCTACAATGTAACCTACATTTTCAAATGAATTTGAATGCAATTTTAATAATAAATTGTTTATAAAATAACTTTTGAACTTTGTATGAATCAAATGTTTAATGTTCACGTACAATTTACAATTATTCGTTAAAAATAAAAAATAAAACAGTTTTGTGTAATTTTCCAGATAATGTTGAAGAAAAAAGTATTATAACATTGTTATACTTACATTTACCATTACTTAAATATTAATTACAACTAAAGGGTTCATTCTCGAACAGGGTGCTTTTCTAACTGAGCACTGGAAGGAATGTCTGTTAATGTCAGTGTGCCTATAACATTAAAGTAGGGTCAAAAGCTGCTCTAATGTGCACCTTTTCAATTGCATTGCTGCAGGTCTGGCGTGCAGACCTTGTTAACTCAAACAACACGAAAATGTGCTGATGGTCTATGTGTTAAATTGGCTTTGTTGCCATTATGTAGCCCTTTTAAAAGAAGAAATACCTTAGAAACCCATCTAAGAAAAAGGGTGGTTCAGTACCCTGAGCAGGAGAGCAAAAGGTGGCAAAGCTCATCCCTAATAACATCATTTAGAATTCACCTCCTAAAACAGACTAATGCCTTCTTGCCTTGAGGGCCCTTATACCTTAACAAAAAAACTCTCTTTAGTTCAGGTTCCATTAAGCACGAACACCGTGCGCTATTAGCACAGCGTGTGCAGCCGAGAGAGAAAAAAGAACAAATGAGCGCGAGAGGGAAAGAGAGTGAAAGTTATGTGTGCTACCTGAGGTGATCCTACTATTGTTCCTAAACGCTCTGTGAGAACAATGTCACAGCGCTTGACAGCTTGTTAATGTCACCACGTTGTTCTTGAAATTCCCATGGTGCTTTGCATTAGCACTCTGCTTGCTTCACACCCTCGGGCGGCCTCAAGTAACACCGTGAACACACACTGCCCAGGAGCATTACTCATACACATATGAAAGCTCTATAGGATATAGCGTAGTCAGTGGAACAGGTTAAATAACATGTTATACAATAACTTGTGACACAAGCATGTTTACACAAATATACTCATGTGCCATAATACCCATTGCACTTGAAAGGTTTATAAAATGCAAGCAAATTCTGTAACAGGTGAGAAATTCTGTGGATCTTTACAATCAACATAATTTTACACACAAATATTTTAGTTATTACATTATGATCCCATGTAGGAAAAAAACTTAATAAACACAAAATAATATAGCCTATTTCTATATTATTGATAAAACTGATACTTTAAGTATTACTGTACAGATTTAGATTCTATGTAAAATTGTATTTATGTGCATTGTTTTTTTTTGTTACTTGGTTTATGTTTGCTTACATGTTATGTATCAAAATTTTACTTACAAAAGAAACAAAAATTCTTATACAGCATAATAAATTGTTATAACAAATAACAATTATAACAACGAATTCAAAAGCTAAATACCCACAACAAAAAATGTTTGGGATCCTGCACCCACTTTTTTTTCTTTCAGTAAACTGATTTGTCTGGAACCTTAATTTATGTTACCTTCTGCATAGCACAGATCTCTTGCACATAAAGGTATATATTTTTATTCTGTTAGTATTTTACATAATAATAAAATATATGGATATATACTGTATATATTTGAGGGTTTTTCTCATAAGAACATAATCAATCTGGAAATGATAAATACCAATTTACTAACAATGAAGCCAGTAGTTCAGAAAATAATAATTGTGGAAAAACTCATTATCCATGAATTCTGAAGATTTTTAAATATTCTTTTAATATTGCAATGTTTGGTTAAAAGAATCAACATTTTCAACGGTTCAAACAGTAACCTCTGAGGATATAATAAATGAATAATGCTTTGAATAACAACATATGTCACTTAGGCAAAGGTGAAAGCCATCAGCGTGCTCATTTCTGTTTTGTACAATTTTTGGATGCCCTGCAGACATATTCTGTAATTGCCAATTTGAAATCTGAAGATAGATTGTGCAGTCCTGACCTCTAGTGTTCTTTTTTTGGCTTCGCAGGTGGAAATACAGTACTGTGTAAAAGTCTTAGGACACCATGCTACGATTAGATTTGTTGTTTTTGCAATTCTATAGTGATCATATATAATTATTTCTCAGTCTTTTTATTAGAATACAACCAGAAAATGCAGGAAATGTGTATGTAGTATTAAAAACAGTATAAAAGTATAAGCTGAAGTGTCAAGTATTTAGGGTAAACTCCCCTTTCACCTGAGCAATAACAGGCAGCTGCAGGATCTCTTAAACCTAAATGAAATTAAATCCTAATTTCTAATTCTAATCGAATGACTTCAGGACTTCAGTTTTCTCAAAAAAGCTCAAGATGTGTTTCGTGCCAAGAGAGGTCACACTAAATACTGACTGATTCCTGAAGAAGACATTTAGTTCTGAAAATGGTTTTGTTTTTAATTTGTGTACATATTTCCTGTATTTTCTGTTTGTATCTTAAAAAATTGAAAAATAAATATGGATGGACATTAAAACTTTGCTATAACAACAAAGCTGGTGATGTTGGCCTAAGACTTTTGCACAGTACTGTATATTAATGTGATTAAGGTTTGTGAAGTTTTGATTCAATCATGATGAGCAATTGGTTTATTTTATAGTACAATTTTTTCCAATTATTGTATTATAATGATTATAGTAAAATTGCAAACAAAGACAACATACAGAAAATAGACACACAAACTGAACTCATGTTTTCCTTTTAATAAACTGTATTTTACTATAATTTGGAATATTATTCAACACACAATATAACTTTTATTAAGGATTCTTGTGTTAAATAAAAATGTAGAGGTTCAGAGGTGATGTAATATAAAATAATTGGAAATAAGCTTTCAAAAAAAGTTCCCATCATTTATTTAGTCAGAGCACATATATGTAATTATAAAGACTGAAATACGACAGAGCACTGCATTTTTCTTGCATCTGCTTGACTGCTGGATGAATCTGAACGAAATTACACAAAATAAGAGACAGCAAAGATAATGAAAATGATAAAAGATGTATAGGATCTCTAAAGAATGTGTAAAATTAATATCAGCCTAAAAGACTTTAGCCACTTCATCAGACCCAGCCTGAAGTCCACTGTGTTCAGAACAGCAGAGACTGAATTATATCCACCCACATCAGTGTGTGTATGTGTATATTAGTACATGTTAACGATATGCAAAAGGTACAAACCCCAAAGTAAACGATGATGTGAGTGATCGTCTCCAATTTAAATCTCTTTTCTTGGACTAACACAAACACATGGGCTGTAGGCAATAGTTTACTTCCTGGTATTGATGATGTAGACAAGACCGACATGAGCAAAATTCCTCCCGCTTCAGACTCACAGCCTGTAAGTTAACTCCTGTTAGCATTGCGCGTTAATCTTTCAAACATGGTAAGGAGCGTCACATTTCCGGCTGAGGTAATCAGACCAATCACAACGTACAGATAAGCTGACCAATCAGGGACACAGAGCTTTTCAAATCCATGTGTTTCAGGAAGAGAGTGAAATCTGGAGCTACAAAAATGTATATGTGGAAAATAATGTGTTTTTTTAACCATAAACCACGCGAACACATCGTATTGTACCAAATCCGCAAATGAAATAGTTGCACTTTAAACAGTCCGGTTTGGATAAGAAGAGCCCTATGGCCTTTGTTAATCCTACCCTTGTGTTTATGGTTTTCCTTGCGTGTAAATACTATTCTCAACCGCAAGAGGGCAGCAAAAGATGATTTAGTACACATGTATTTAATTTCAAAGGCCAGACCTCAAACAAGTCAGCCTGGGCACTGAGGCTAGATCTAATGGAAAGTGCTTGACAATTCATATAACCAATAGAAGAAAACTGTTTACATAACTTAAAAGACTCTAGCTCGTTGACATGAACACATTCCATTCCAAGCAAATGAAATGCCAAAGCAGACATGAATAGAAAGCATAAAAACAGAGAGTGATCTAGCAAAACAATTATTATTACATTCTGCACTGATATACATGAGAAGATGCAAAAGCCTCTAAACGCCACCTCTGTCAAAAGTTAGATAATGATATTAACCGAATGCTCTTTGCAAGTATACATGCATCAAATAATTTAGCTTTAAATCCGCTTAATCCTGGCCTCAGTTTATTCAGAAATACTGGCTTGTTGGTAGAATCCATTAAGAAACTGATTAAAAATGCCCATTTACCAGAAAACATACACTACCTTGCAGATACCTTGCATCTGAGCTTAATAATCATAGCGTTGTGGTTTTGTCATGGTCACTCACTCAAAAGGGATTTAAAATTTTGCGATAACTTCAGTGACTTAATACTAAATATGAAAGGCTTTCTAACTACCATTGCCTCTGAATGTATATGTTAATACATTAAATCACATGCATTCTATAGGAATCGAACTTGTGACCTTGGCATTGTTAGCTCTACCAGTTGATCAAAGGCCACATAAAATGCACGTTCTGTGTTCAGTTTCTTGATTGCATGATAAACATCACTGATTTTACATCAGAGCAATCTTGCTGTTGTCAAAACCAAGGATTTGCTTGTGTAACTTCAAGTTGAACTTAAAAAAGTTGAACAAGGTTATGAAGAGGTTGACAAAGCATTGAGTTTCTCTAGAAGCACCATAATGTTCATAGTAACATAATCTAAAACACGTGGCACAATACACTGCTAAGATCTGGCAAAATTGAGCAAACAAGGAACAAAGGCAATTGTGATGTGATCGAGAAGACAACACTGTCAGAGTTCTTTGAAACTGCCCATCAACTTTATAGCTTGATCAATTCTTTTGCCTCTTCAGGAGAACGTTTCAAAATACTTCATATTTTGAGAAAGGCAAACATTAAGTCATATCAGGACTGAACATGTTTGAGCCGTGTGGCAAAACCTGAAATGCTTTGTGGTCTGGTCAAAAATTATACTCTTTTGCTTTGACACCAAAGTGCTGTGATTGTCACCATCTAAACACAGCCCAGCACCTAGGTAACATTTATGCCTTCCATCAAGTGCAGTGAAAGTAGCATCATGCATCATACTTTTTTTAAGCGAGATAAATTGGAAAGCCTTTTGGCATCAAGTGCTCTGTGAAGCTGAATGCTGGCAAATCCTCAAGGAGAACCTGTTTCAGTCAGCCAGAAATCTAAGTTTAGGTTGAAGATTCATTTTCAGCAGCACAATAACCCAAAGGACACAAAACAAAAACTGTTTTGAGAAGAAAATTGTAAAATGACCCAGCCAAAGTTTAGAGCTCCACATAAGAGCACTAATTAACTTGATTTATCTCGTAAATTAAGAGAAAACGCTTCCCTGCCAATGACAAGTTTTACGGCAATCCATATATCCGCTATTATCCACAAGGTAGCGCTCTTATATAACTTATAAAACACTAAAGTACACTGTTAGGCTTTTTACTGTATATATGCGGTAACTCACTGGCAACGTTACAGTACCATAACTGTACATGTTTTTTACAGTATGATGCCTTTACCGCAGTTCCATTTTACAGTATAATACTGTAACCTAGTTTAAAAAAGGGGAATTGAACTCAGGTCACCTGTGTCATAGGTCTTTTACACTCCCACACAGGGGCGTCGGACTGGGGGTAAAACCAGTACTGATTACCAGGGCCCCAAAGGAAGAGAGGGCCCTTGAAAAGTCTGGAATACATTATGGGTGTGGGGCATGGGGGCCCATCAGGGCTGTCTATGCATAGGGCCCGAGATTTTGTGCAACGCCCCTGCTCCCACAGTGCCACAGAGTCACTTGATTAAAGTCACTCGCTACATTCCTCAAGTAGCCTTTCTGTCACTCTCTTGACACTCAGATGAGTGAAATCTTGGCGTCACTAGTGTTTTGAAGTCTTGAGGTCAAATTCAAATCTGACAGTCAAGCATTTATCCATAATCCCTTTCTTGTTTCTATCTACAATTCTCAATAAATTATTTATACTGCTGAAAAACAATTCAAATTTTGAAATTTGCTTCACTGCTGAAAGGATAACAAATAAAATGTATTTAATTTCATAATTATATTTTATTTTTCCATTTTATATTCTTTTATAACACTACTGTAGTTTTATTCAACTACAGTAGCACTATTGCTGTTGTTTTACAGCAGTCTACCGCAAATTCAAAACACACAGTAAATCACTGTAAATTAAATGTTAATACCCATAATGCAATGCATATTACAGTAATGAACTGGAAAAGAAAATGATGGTATACTGGGCATTTTGTGGTAGGTAACTGTAGAAATTACAGTTAAGTCCAACAGTGTATCCATGGATTCAGAAACAGTAAAAACTCTGTGTGTGTTTTGATTATCGCTCTGAGTTTGATTTCCAAACATTTTCAAGATGTTTAATCAATTATTAAGTCTAAGGTATATATTTTTATATACATATATTAATTGCCTATGAAACAAATTTGGTATCTGGTTTATTCCGTACATTTCAATGTGATGCAATCACGTTGGAGTTGGGCAAACAACATAGTCTGTCCAGCTGACCAAAAGTAATTTTATCAGGGATGCCATTTTCTGAACACATTTGAAGAGCAATCTGTGAACCTGGCAACACAAAGTGTATTTGTCATTAAATTAAAATGCTTGATTATCTAGCCATGTTATGAATGCACAGTATAGAGCCACCTGAAATTAATATTGAATAAGTGACAACAGCAGCACTATGTATTTCTCATTTATGTTATTTATTGCTGTCCTGTTATCCTTTGTGCACACCACAGTGTGACAGTTTCTAACAGCATTCATTGTAGTAAAAGCAAATCGCTGCTATCTTCCCCTCTGACATCCCGGTCGATAAAATTCTTAAAGTGACAACGCACAGCAAACGTAAGTGCTCAACCTGGCGTGTCAGTTTGAGTCTAACAGCCGCTAACTGTACAATTTGCCCTCTGTAGCTTTTGTGTGTCTGTCGCAAGGTAAACGTGTTTTACCGACTACACCTAATTATGTTCAGAGAAATGCTCTCTGCTGGCCGATTTGACACATAGACTCCCCAGTCATAACACTGCTCTGTAAAAACCTGCTCATAATAGTTAACTACCCCTGAGCAGTATCGTAACAGCTCTGTGAGCCCAGTAACTTTCATTTTGTGCTGTGGTGATCACAAAATTCATCTTGACGTGACAGCATGCATATATACACAACTAACTGTTGGCACCCTTGGAAAATATGAGCAGAGAAAGGTATTGAAAATGAATCTACAATGTTTCTTCTTTAAAGCTTTAATAAAAAAAAACACAAAAATATGATTTTAAACAATTAAAAGTGAGGGGAGAACTTACATTATGAAATAAATTATTTTCTGTAATACACACTGGACACAAGTATTGCCCCCTCCCCCCTCCTTCATTTAATACTCTTACCTCCATTTGCATAGATAACAGCTCTGAGTCTACTTTTATAATGTCTGATGAAGTTGAAGAATGCATAGTAATTGATCTTAGATTTATTCTCCATACAGAATTTCTCCAGACTCTTTAAGGGCCCTATTTTAACGATCTAAGCGCATTGTCTAAAGCGCACAGCGCAACGTCTAAATGGGCGTGTCCGAATCCACTTTTGCTAATTTAACGACAGGAAAAATCGTTTTTGCGCCGAGCGCATGGTCGAAAAGGGTAGGTCCTATTGTAATGGGAGTATTTTGGGCGTAACGTGCAGTAAACCAATGAGAGTCACAGCTCTCATTCCCTTTAAAAGCAAGTTGCGCTGGCGCTATGTCTAATCCCTATTTAGATGACGGACTTTGTAAACTGAAAAACTAAGCGGAGGAAGACGATCCCCAGTTTAAGATTAATGTTAAATAATTGTGTTGTTTTTCCCTTATAATGAAATTGTTATTTTTTTATTAAAACCTTTAAAACCCGTTTTCTTTTAGTCATGGAAGTAAAAAGCAGGCTTGTATTGCTTTAAATGTATGGCTATCCAATATCATCAAAACATAATTTACAAGTATGTAAGATAAGGTTTGTACTCTAAAAATACTTTATTTGTAACAAACAGGAGATAAAGAAATTACAAACGGCTCTCCTCACGTTTCAGCACTTTGGACAGCGGTTTTTTTAGCAAAGAGTTTTTTTAAGCATTACTTACAAATATTTCTAATCTCGCCATATCCACAGGTACATCATATACAATAAATCCGTGAGGTAGCATTTAAAAAAAACATTTAAAAACAGACGCATTTGTTTAAAGCAAAGCATTTATTTACTTACCAGGCTGCAGGTAAAGCAGCTCTTTGCGCCTTCTAACGTCTCATAATCAGTCCTCATTTATAAATATGTCCAAGAGACTCAATAATAATCTCTTAAATTCAATCCTTTAATCTTTCATATTTAAAAGCATTTTTGTGCTGCTGCGCATTTATGTACTTTGTGATAAGCAAACCCGCGTTGTCCTCCCGTTTATAGGCGCATATTACTAATGCGGTCTTTAAATAACATAAAACATATTGCGCCATTGACTTTAGACTTTAGACCAGGTTTTTGTTGGTCAATGGCGTAGTCTATTTTAGTTGCCTCAAAATAGCAACGCGCCAACAATGCGCCTGAACACACCTCGTTTTTCAGACCAGAACGCCCATGGGCGCAAAGGGGGCGCAAATGCATTTGCTATTTAAACAACGCGGCGCTAAACGTGAAAATTAGGGTGGAAACTAGCGAAAGACACTTGCGTCGCGCATTGCGCTGCATTGCGCCGGGTGTAAGATAGAGCCCTAAATGTTAGTGCTCCTCTCTCCTCTTCAGTTCACTCCAGTCATTTTCTTTATGGTTCAGGTCAGGAAACTGGGATGGCTAAGGCAGAACCTTTTAAAAAACTTGGTTATGAAGGTGCTTGGCCACTCAAATTATTCTCCTTGCTGAGCATTAAGACAAAATAGACACAATTCCTCTTTCAGGCAGCTTTGCAACATCTCCAGTCGATTTAAATGTCTTCATTATTGCTCTGATAGTGGAAATAGATTTTTGTATTGTTTTAACTATTTCCTTAAAGCCACTTTCTATTTTGTGTAGCTCAAAAATATTTTGTTGCACAACAGAACTATAGTCTTTAGTTTTATCCACTGTGATTAGGGGACTTGGGGTTTGAGTTATTTAATATTTTCCCGTGAAACAGGAAGCCATGACTGAACAACAATATGTTTAGTCCCCATAGTGTGCTAAGAAAATGTTAATATCAATGGGAATATACTTATGGGAGATATTTTACTTATAAAAATTTCTAGGGGTGCCAATTAGTATGTCCAGTGCGTATACACTCAAAAAAATATTCATTGGATTAACTTAATTAAATTGTGGGCAGGATTTCCATTCAATATAAATGTGTACCCCTAACTCATAAAAAATGCTTTACACAAAGAAAAACATTGAGTTTGTCCAACTCAATTTAAAGTATATGGGCGTACTTAATTAAGTGTAGTTGCCTCAACTCAATTTAGTGTAGTAGAATAACTCAATTTAGTATAGTTTGAATAACTCAATTTAGTGTAGTAGAATAACTCAATTTAGTGTAGTTTGAATAACTCAATTTAGTGTAGTTTGAAATAACTTAATTTAGTGTAGTATGAATAACTCAATTTAGTGTAGTATGAATAACTCAATTTAGTGTAGTTTGAATAACTCAATTTGGTGTAGTACAATAACTCAATTTAGTGTAGTAGAATAACTCAATTTAGTGTAGTAGAATAACTCAATTTAGTGTATTAAATTTAGTGTAGTTTGAATAACTCAATTTAGCGTAGTAGAATAACCCAATTTAGTGTAGTTTGAATAACTCAATTTAGTGTAGTTTGAAATAACTTAATTTAGTGTAGTATGAATAACTCAATTTAGTGTAGTATGAATAACTCAATTTAGTGTAGTTTGAATAACTCAATTTGGTGTAGTACAATAACTAAATTTAGTGTAGTAGAATAACTCAATTTAGTGTATTAAATTTAGTGTAGTTTGAATAACTCAATTTAGTGTAGTAGAATAACTAAATTTAGTGTAGTTTGAATAACTCAATTTAGTGTAGTAGAATAACTCAATTTAGTGTAGTTTGAATAACTCAATTTAGTGTAGTTTGAATAACTCAATGTAGTGTAGTCTGACTAACTCAATTCAGTTATTCTATATTAAACGTTTCTATATCATATTGATTAGCATAAGCACATGTTAGCATGCTAATAATAATAACATATGATACATTGGATGAGCATGTGAGAAGAGTCTGATCTCCAGACAAGGCATTAACACAGTTTGTGCTCATTGAGATAAGTACATCACATCCGCGATTTAACCACAAGCGCCACTCTTCTGCAAAAAATATAACACAAACTTTTCTAAATCAATAAGAATAAACGAACATTAAACACTATAAAGTCTTCCTCCTTACCTAAAAATGCATAAAATAACACTTAGTTTAAAAAAATACTCTCTAAACGCAGTTGCATGCAAAGCATTCTGGAAAATACAGATCCACGGCCCAGTTAGTAATAGCAACCAAAATCATTCATATGGTTCTAACATAAAATGATTAAGTGGATTGAACATAATAGAAATTAACTTGTTTTATTTAAAGAGCCAGTAAGATGCTAATTTTAAGCGTCCTATCACTGTTTATAAGTCCCAGACAACAGGTTTAAATGCATGCAAGATCAAAAAACACTATTACCCCATTTCTCAGAGATCCCCAAACGATTCGTGTGAAGCCATTCAACGACTCAGTCTGCCTAAACCCCATCTTACTCTGCTATGATTGGTCAACTGATAGTCTCCGCACAGACCACAGATCAGTGGCATAGACCAACAATTAGGGTGGCCATTCGTGCCAGTTCCGCCGGACACGTCCCAAACATGTTTTCGGGGGTTCGTTCTCCGGAAGTCAGGTTGGTCGACCGCATACGTCATCAAGGTTTAATATTTCGGGTTTAATTTCAGAAAGCAACCGTTACATTTCAAGGTAAGAATGAAACTACAATTATTGTATGTCTTAAAAGAAATAAATCTTAATTTTCTAATGTATTTTAACTAAAATGTGAGAACCTCGATGACGTATGCCAGGGGTGTCCACTCCTACTTCTGGAGGGCCGGTGTCTCTGCAGAGTTTTATTCCAACCCTAATCAAACACACCTGATCCAGCTATTCAAAGTCTTATAGGCAGACTAGATACTTTGATGCAGGTGTGTTGAGGAAAGTTTTGGCTAAACTCTGCAGGACACAAAACATGTCGTGTCCGGCGGAACTGGCACGAATGGCAACCCTATCAATAGTGCAACATGTATTGACCTAGTGCTAACATGATTTACTGAGAAGACATTATTGACATCAATACACATCATTTATCATTAATCCAACCAATAAAAACGACGACAGAAACTAACATTTACACTCATTTAAGCAAATATGTAACTTACAGGTTGTGGTTAGGAGACGCATGTTGTTCCAAATAAAGTGAGTACTGAACCATATGGGTATCTTTTCTCCTTGAAAATATCATTTTAACCACTGATTCTTCAACAACACAAACTGAAAACAGCGTGATATGATGTTTACACACACTTACTAGCTGAAGTGTCTGTGGGCAGGTCATAGTTTTCATTTCTCCCGGGCAAGTCTGCAAGCGGAGATTATTATGCAAAGTGTTGGTATTATGTGGATAAAAACAGGCAGGAGATTAAATCCATATGACGACTCGTTTCAGCGATTCAGAGTCGACTCCTTACTTTAGAAGCCAATAACTTTATTGATCGTGCACTTTTTGATTCAACTACTTTGCACATTGTTAACGTTGATGGACAGCTACATGACACACGTCAATGTAATTGACGATTTTGTAATTTGTACACACGTCAGTGTAATTGACGACAATGTAATTTTTGATTTTGGATCTGTTTGGCTCTTTAAGTAAATTAGACAAGGTGCAAAAATATTTTTTTGTGTATTTTTAATTTATATTTATGATGATACACATTCTCTGACAGTGGAAAAAACTAATACTCACCAATATTAAATCCAAAAGCGAGATTAAAGGTTAGATAAATTATAAGTTAAAGAAATGTTAAATTGAAAGAATTGTTGCACAGAAAATGAACCTGGCATAACATTCAATCATGTTGAATATTTTTTTTTTATTTAAGAAATACAGAGTCTATGATAGAGCAACAATATTATCCTATAACGATTCTAAAAGCAGGTTTTTTTCCAGAACCCAAACTCAAACTAATTGTTTTAATGCAACTAAAAAGAAATCAATCAATTATAGTACATATACATTTTGTGTTAGACTAATTTAAATATATATATATATATATATATATATATATATATATATATATATATATATATATATATATATATACTTATTGCTCTTAATGAGATATTTTAAATTAATTGAACACATTTTTAATGTGTCATTTAAGATGGGCTTGAATCATTTTGTTTATATTGGAGTAGAAAATAATTTATTTCATTATGTAATTACCCCCCCTTACTTTAAATTATTTTACTTCAATAAAACATAATATTTGTGATTTTTTAAATTAAATCTTAAAAGAATAAACATTGTAGATTTATTTTCACAGCTTTTTTTTGCTCATATTAACCAAGGGTGCAAGTATTTTTTGGCCACGACTGTATATATACAGTACACACAATTATTGTATTTGTTTAATGTTTTTGCTGATCCTGGTTTACCCATTGAAATCAATAAAGCATCTAATAACTCTGATGTCTAAATAATGCTGCAAAAGAGCATGAATATTAAATGTCAGGCAAACATTTTATGAGACCATACTTGACAGCGGCGAGGGTGCACGCAACTTGGCATGTGCACATATTTGTGGCAGCAGACTAAGGCTTAACTATGATGGCAATTTGAGTCGCATTTGACTCTATTTAATGCAAGTAAATGATTTTGCAGATAATATATATCAGGGAATCTGCCTTTATTTATGTTAAATAGCCAAGATTCATCCCAATGGAACCTTGTTTTAGAATTAAAAGAGAATGAAAACAATGCCAGTTGTTACACCCTTAATGTGTAATTTTCTGATACCTTTCCCTTTGCAAGAAATGTCTAAATGATCAGCCTGATTGAATTTTGGTTTGTTTGACTAAGATGTGGGAGTGTTTAGAAAAGCAATCATTATTTGTGACCCCGTCTGTGAAAACCAGGATAAAGTCTTATTTATGAGATTAGGAGCATCAACGTTTGACTTCAACCAGTAAATTCACTATGATTTCAATCTTTGAGCTGCCCTTACTCAGTCAATATCAAGGTTATGTTTAAACATAATGTTCTTTACATTATTTAATATGATTTTATGCAGAAAATTATAAATCACAAAATTGACTTCAGCTAGGTTTCACAGGTAAGGTCATATTTTAGCAATTCCATTTGATGTAGCAATTCCAGTAGTGCAGAACACATGATCTTAATCTACTCTTCTATTGCTCCCTTCACCCTTTGTCTGTCATATCAGCACACAATCTCCCATTTTGAATCCCATGTGTGTTCCCGATGTCACAACACAGCAAAGCCAAAGGTGCTCGGTGATTCCTAAACGTGGCAGCTACAGGACACACTCAATTACCATCGGCCAACTCAGAGACTTGACAGCACAAAGCCACCGTGGTTACTCGCAGAGAAACAAAACACTCTGGCAATTCCATTAGCATGCTGGGCGCTTGCCAACAACTCTCTGCATTATGTTCCATGGTAGACAAATTGGCAGTCAAAATGGTGTTGTGAAGGGGGCTAATTGCTTGAGTGCAGGGTTAGCCTGTATTTTATGCGAGGCTCGAAACGCACAGGAAGATGGGCTGACCGGACTGCCTCACCTGTTTTACGATGCAACGAGGAAAACGCAAAGCCAGAACACCTCTTGTGATGTCTGTTGACGTGATCTTGACATTTCCGTGAAGGAGAACATTATTAATTTGCATTCTGTTAATGAGCCAAAATCCTAATTCACACTTGAGGTCTTATTCTAGCGTTTCTGTTTCTTTTTTGTGATTCTTCATGTGCCTCTTCTTTAATCATTAAAGAGACTTACCTTGTACCACAGAAAAATCATGTTTTTTATTTAATAATATATATAATGTTTTGAATGTTTTGTGAAACCATTAACCTCTCAGTTTGGACTAAAGATTGCTTTGAACAGCAGAATAATGCACCAGTATAGACACCATGGCGAGAATCTCTTCAAAACATTTAACTGTACCTTTAAAGGTACACAATAGGTCCTTAAAGTACAATAATGTACCCCAAAAGGTACAACATTGTATCGTTGTGTCGTGTAAAGCAAACATGGGGACTTGTGACTTGGTGACTTGGACTCGAGTCGACTTGAGTCGCTATTTTTGTGACTTGTGACTTGACTTGACAAAAAATAAAATACTTGAGACTTGACTCGGACTTGGAAGTTAAAGACTCGGGACTTGACTTGACTTGAGACACGATGACTTGAATGACTTGACTATTAATCACATCATGTTTTCAATTAAAATATATCAACTATTTAAAAAAAATAAAGTTGACCCAGCTGGAGCGCAGGCTGAGACTGGCATTGTCATGACTGAATTACGACACTATCATCAGTCATGCCCTCTCGTACCTTACGCACACCACACCCACTTAGAAAAGATATCAACATGTCAGCTGGAGGGGTAGTGGGGTAGCGAGGGTCATCGCTTTCGGCTTCAACAAGATGGCAAAAGACGAACAGTGTGTTGCAAGACATACAACATTAAAATCACAGGCAGCCACAATCTCCAACTGCGTCCGTCATTTGAAGAGCCATTCTGCCCAGTAAGTGCTTGTCAATTTGTTAATATCTGGTTAGTTGGCAGTTAGCTAATGTAATAATAGCTAAAGTAGCCGTTAACCCTCATCATACCGTGTTGGGGACAAATGTGGGCACACACACACACACACACACACACACACACACACACACACACACACACACACACACACACACACACAGAAAAATTACTGGATTGTACAATGTTAAGAGTGATTCACATACTGCGTCTTTTGCGCCCTCAAGTTCGTTATTTCAAATATAAGCGCGCGAACGGAAGAGATTACAATTTTGTTTGATTCCATGATGTATTTTACTGAAAATGAGTATTTCGTTATATCTTTATATTCTATATATCTTTATTAAGATCAGATTCTGCAGGTAAAATTACAATAATAAGGCGACTTGACTTGGACTTGACTTGACCTACTACAGGACTTGACTTGACACAGTCTGTGACTCAACTTGACTTGACTTGCCCAAGAAAAAAAATACTTGGGACTTACTTGAGACTTGAAAGTTCAGACTTGAGACTTACTTGAGACTTGCACACGTGTGACTTGGTCCCATCTCTGGTGTAAAGGTACAAAACGGAACCTTAGGGTACCACCCCAGCGATAGAAAAGGTACCTCTTTAAACCTTTTAATCTGACAGTGTACCATTCCCATTGAGGGCTTTTGTACCTTTTCTTCTAAGTGCATTTAGCTTAAACTGAGGCCATTTTCTTCTTCTTTGATTCAATGTATACCCCCACTGCTCCAACAAATGGGGCAATTTCACAGACAGGGTTTAGTAGGCCTTAGTTGTATTATGCCATTTAAATTGTTTTTCCACAAACACACCTACTTTAAAAACAAACGGTGCTAAATAGCACTAAAATTGGTTCTTGGCTCGTAATCATAGAGGAACCATTTTAAGTACCATATAGCACAGATGAAGTACCTGTGTGTAGCACCTGTGTAGAACTATATGTGGTGCTATAGTGGTGCTATATAACCTTGTGTGGTTCTTCATTGGTGCTTCATAGGTGCTATATAGCACTAAAATGGTTCCTCTATGATAACGAGCGGAGCCAAGAAACACTTTTAGTGCTATTTAGCACCGTTTGTTTTTAGAGTGTACAAAGATATTACTGGTGCGCATCTTGAGGCACCGACATACATTAAAATATGTCAATACAAGATGTTTTCAAATTAAGGCAGCTCGAACATACATTTTAGTCTGGGGAACTGCCCTTTTATGCTATAAGTTAAAGTAGGCTAATCAGTTTTCATCAGAGGTATAATTTACAACCACAAGAGGTCGATATACACAATAGTAGGCAGTGCTGTCAGGGCCAACATATCCCCAGAGACTTATTTTTCGCTAAAATGAATGCCACTTCTTCCATCCAAGCAGCTTCACTTTGCCATTTGTAGTTGGTCCAGATAAATCATCCAACCCCCACTTGCAAACATCCAGAATAGTTCTTTTCAGATAATAAGGTCAGGGAGCACATTCCAGGCCAAGGTTGACAGTATTAGAGTCTAAATTAAGAGTCTGCATGTGGTAAATGCTACTCAACAACAGTCTATCAGCTTTAATGGCCCACATACGCATTCTATATACCGCAGGTCTAAAGCCGTTAAACTTAATTTTTCCCTATTGTTTTAACTTTAAAGAAAAAACCATGAATAGATTTAATCATAATAATATATAAAGATTGCATCATGTAAATAAAAATGCTGAGTGAAATATTAAATTATCGATAAATAACCCATATAACAGGAATCCAGCAGTATTGGTTGAAAATTCTTTCATTTCTATCTTCTTTGTCAAAGCAGGGTCCGAAAAGCTGAAGTTCAGAAACCGTGTGACGTATGACATTCCCTTAGACACACACTGTTGGCTTTAAAAAAAAAAAAACTACAAATGCCTGTAAAGCTCTAAGCATCAGAGAGGAACAGTTTATACTCAGATTGACTACATTCGAGCACCTTTATTAAAATACTGGATACCACATACAGTATATCTAATTATGACTATATCCTTACAAAATATTCAGCAATTCTAAATTGAAATTTAGATTTGTGATTTACATTTTAAAGCTAATGATTTTTTAGCGATCTTAAATTTTTAAGCTTAATAGCAACTTGAATGTTGCAATTTCTCAACTTTATCTGATGAATTAAAAGTGTAAACACAATTTAAAATTGTAAGTTAAAATGTTTGCACAGCCAATTTGATGAAATGTAAAAAGCTAAAAAAAAAAGTTTTCTTTTGTTTACCAATTTGCGGTTGCCAATCTCTGTTCGGTTGCAATGCCTGGGTCTGACTCCTGGTGGAGCTGTAGACCTTAAACTCATTCACTAAAACAGGATCCACATGAGTAAAACCCAGTGTAAAGAAATACAAAATTGCAAACATGCTATATTATCACAATCAACACAGTATAACATGTAGGACAAGGACTAACAACCTTTATGATCTGTGCAAGCTTACATTAAAACCCAACTGATGCAGTTATCAAATCAATATGGATATTGCAGCCACATAAAATAAACAGTGACAACCTGTATCCAATTTCTGAAACCAACCAGTTTTAATGTTGCAAGCCGTTGCTCTCTTGGTCATTAGAGTAGCCCTGTCTATTTAGTCATTACTGCAAACGGCACTAATTAATCTCAGAATGCAGAAAAGCATCACAAGAGGGGTTTTGGTGTTTTATTACAGTAGAGATGCATTTGCTGTGGTCACCACAATACCAAGCTCCTGCTAGAAACCCCCCACTTACTCCAGTTACGGACAAGGTTTAATCAATACAGTGTCCTTCATCCTGCATTCAGGGCCGACCTTGGCAGCCTATTGTCTCCTAAATGGGGGCAAAGAGCATATACAGCACCCTCCATGAGCACTGGGACAATAAAGTCAAAATTGCTCTGTTTGCTGTGGAGTCAAGAAGTGTTTACATTGAAAGGTGAATATGAGACCAAAGTACAGAATGTCACATTTTATTTCACCCGTTTTAACATATAGCTCTTACCAACTTAACAGAGCAACACATTTGTATTTTAATTCTTATATCTAATACAAGCATATTGAAACAAACTGTGTGTACTGATCAATTATTTGTTCATACATCAACAGCAGAGTGCATGTAGTATCAGTTTGATCCATTGCTTTGGAGTCTTGCATTTGATGACGACAACACATAAGTCAGGATGAAAGTTGGTTTTGTTTCTTGTAAAGCATGTATGTGTTGAAACAATTAGGGATGTCCCGATCCGATCACGTGATCGGAAATCGGCCCCGATCACGTGGTTTCAGACTCGATCGGAATCGGACGTTACCTCCCGATCAGGACTCGGATACATATGCAGGGTTAAAAATCCATTAAGGTCTCGTTCTGCTCCGCGCCAGTGTACGCGCTGCGCTGGTGCGTATGAACTGATGAGAAGAGAATGGGCTTGCTCGACTTCATGCAGCGCCGCAACAACCGGCAGCCGGATGACGCCCAAGCTCCGCGAGAGCGATTTAAAAGCAAACTCCTCCGTATGATTTCTCGGATCACTCTCGCGGTAGTTTGACGTCACCCGGCTGTCGATTGTTGCGTCGCCGCATGAAGTCGAACAAGCCTATTGACGTGCTTTCATTCATAGGCTTCACACTCGTGCGTGCAAGGAACCCACGACAAAACCGGCCTTTTACCGCTCATTTAAACTACGCGTTGATCGTTTTTGTCACCATGTGCTCAGACGCAGCTCCGCGTCTCACTCAGAACCTCAAGAATGCGCATTCGCGCAGGATACTGTAGAGATGACATGAGAGATAGATAGAGAGGTAAGAATGGTGCCCACGTTGAGAAAACTTAATAGAAGTCTAGAAACAAAGTATTAAAGTATGTATAGCCATGTCACTCATCTCATTACAATATGTTAACTAGATAACTGGATACAACTGATTGTATAGTTTAATAAAATAATGTATTTTGATTTTCAGATTAATTACGACCTAACCATAGGTATTTTATAACAAACTGCTGACCAGCTTAGGGAATCTCTATGGCTAGTTTATAAGATATATTGCTGAATCAGTATGTTGTTTTTCTTGTTAATTGAGTCTTTTTGGGCAGCCTATCTTATGCCTAGAATTAGTCAAGGAGGTTGATTCTTATAACTTCCTTCAAAGTTTGATCAATTGTGCATAATGACATGTGCAACAAATGCATATAGAGTGTCAGACTCAAAGATTTAATTTTCAGGTTTTAAAGTTTGGGTCAACCTCTGGCACAGCTTTAAAGATAAAACTTATAAAATCCTATCAGAGGTCATAAATGTCATTGAAACACACCAGTGGCTTTGCTGTCATCAGGATTAAACATGTTACCCCTCGAACCCTCCCTACCAACAGAGCATCACCACAAAACAAATCCCAATTTAACCCCTGTACATATACTATATATATTCTCATTATTTTTTAACACATCTGTAGTTATGCGCTGGCACAGAGTTAGACTCTTTTGACTCCAAACAGAAACAGCAATGCGTGCGGCATGACATAAGGAACATCCTGGTTCTGTTTTTTCGCTCTTATTTATTCTTTTTTTATGTATTATAGAAGTATCGGATCGGGACTCGGTATCGGCAGATACTCAAAATCAAATGACTCGGACTCGGACTCGAGGGCAAAAAAACCTGATCGGGACATCCCTAGAAACAATCAAATGTTAATACAATGTAACATTATGTACTTTTGCTTCATATTACATATGCCTTGCCTCCACACCATATAGAACAATTTTGAACCGACATTTTTTTTTTTTAAATTTCTTCACCATATTAAAAAAAACTCTTGAGCTCCCAAAATGCACATTGGGAGTTTATCTTTGTCTTAGCCTAATGAAGTGTTCAAATGCCAAAATCATTTGTCTATTTATTAGGCTGCCCCTAAAGAAAGTAAACATTTTCAATAAGGCCTGCAAAAGTGGGTGTTCAGTTTGTATCTACAAACCTGATTCACTAGTTCGCCTGCACATTCAGTCTATTGAATGATAGTAAAATAAGACTTGGCTGTACTAAGGGGGAGCTCGAACCCAAGGCTCAGGTCGAGCCCCAAGTTCAGCCCCCCTTCCTGAACCTACATTTAAAACTTCATAAAAGTGGTTTGAAAAAAAGAAGGTTTACCAGGCAATAAACTGTTCCTTGTATCCAATAAATAGATTGTGATTCTTAATGAGCACCAGGTATACTTAAACTGGAAAAATGAAATATGTGCATACAATAGCATTGAACAGTCTCCAGACTTTAGGTGCTAATAAGCAATTCCTTATGACAGAATTTAACACTATTTAAATATTTACACAGAAGCATTGAAGATACAAATATATCAAGTTAAGACCCAAAGACAAAATCTATGTTTGGAAAACAAAATATTTACTGCATTACAGCAAGTGTTTGTGTTACAGAATACAAAACAAACTTGGACAATATCATCATCTAACAAAGGATTATGAATATATCAACAGTAAACCATAATTCACTTATCTAACAATGAACAAAAAAAACAAGTAAAATATGTGGCTTCACATCTTTCTCTTCTGGGTACTGATGTACAACACTAGAAGATAAAAATAAATAACATTAGTAATCTTAAAACAGCATACACAAAAGAAAATGTGTAATCCTTGAGCAACTCAAGTATGCAGGACCCAGTCAAATATAGTGACCTTGGGCATCCGTGCATCAAATGTGATTTAAAATAACTTAGATATTATTCTAAGTTTTAACCAAATAAGAAATGTATAGCAGTTTGGATGGCATGAGGGTGAGTAAATTAAGGAACTTTACTTTTGTGTAAACGCCTTCACAAATGAACTGGGACTGCTTGGGTAGCTTGATATTAAATTCTCCAACATTATTTTTAACAAGTACAGTAGGTACTAAAACAAATAAGATTACGTACCATTGTTCCCTCTGAGAAATGCATCTCCATATTTGTTCTTCAGTTGACCATTGACATACTCCTCTGTCTGTTCCACAGCAATGTTCATGTAGCCATCAAGGCAGGCGAGAACTCCTGGGCACAAAAGACACGGATAAGCAATGAATGCAATTTTAAGAACTTTTATTAAAAGTCCCATCAAACAGGACGTGCTTATAGGAAAACTTTTTTTTTTTAAAAAGACTTGGCCAAATCATCTCTGATACTGCACTAACGTGTTGTCTTCATTTACTCTCGCCTTTAACACGCATTTTTAGACATGAATGTAGACGGTCCCTTAAACATTTACATCAATAATCAAGAATATGAAACGAAGGAAAAAATCCTTCTGCGGGCCGCAATATATTTGACAACAGATGTGGGCCGCAAAGAGGGGGAGGGCGGGCCGCAAATGGCACTCGACTTTGAGACCACTGCTTTAAAACAAGTTGCGTTGATGTAGAAATTGCATCGTTAGTGCCAAAGTTACTATTATGCAAACTGATACTGAGCTGTGGTTATTAAATATACCTGGTGTTTGTGAGTTAGGAATACTGGTTGGTATCTTTTAAGGCAATCAGGCACATAATAAATGGGTGTACCAGTAAGCAAATGTATTATGTATGTATTAAAATTCTGTACTGTGATTGGGTGGGTGTATGTGCAATTAAGCACTGTGCTATGAAGTTGCATTACATCAGAGGTTTTCAAACTGGGTTCCGGGACCCCCGGGAGGTTTTAGGGGGTCCTCAGATAATGTCAAAAACAAAAAAGTAATATGTAGGGGTTTTTATTTTAGTTTTCAAAATCTCTCATTCTTAGTACCACATTTATTCCAAAATAGTTTATACTGAATTTGCTTCGTATCTTTCTAGTGTTTTTTCTTCCTTATTTTAGTCACATTCATTTCACTCACTGGGGTTTGTTAAGCAGAAATCCTTGTAAAGCTGCTATGAAACAACATTTATTGTCAAAGCTGCTGCAGAACATATAAATTTGAATTGAAAATGTTTAACCAAACATTCTATTTGTTACACATGCATTTTGAGTAGAAGTCCCTTACAAGAGGTTCATCATACTTTACATTAAAGAAACCTCTGCTATAGATTACAAAAGGTCTTGAGTACTATTCATTTGCATTAAACAAATTAATTCAACAAATACACTTCTCACATCTATTAAGACAAATAAATATGGAAAAAATGAACTAAAGATGGTCTCAATCTATTTTATCTTTTACCTCTGTAATCCACGCCAGAGTTCAATTTCACCACGACTGGTCTTCCAATGATCTGCTTCAAGAAATCACTTGGTGTCTGCTTCCGGAGACTCATTTTTACCTCTAAAGAACAAAGTAAGTTATTCAGAGCAGACTGACTGACATCAATGCTAAAGACATAACGTTATAATGCCCAGCTGCAGCACAAGCAGAAAGAAGCTTGTCAGCTTGCAGTAACTGATGCTAACTGGTGATGTTTCGTAATATTGTTGCTAATTATACATACAACAGTATGTGTTTTAAAAACAGTCAATCTAAGATTTCAAACGTCGTATTGTAAATGTTTGAACGGCTTCGTATATTTGAATAAAAGTGAAAATACCGGGTCTACTTCTTTTAGCATTTAGCTAACGTCAACTTACGTAGCCCGGTACCATTACAACCATCACACGGTAAACATATAACACGTGTAATAGCGCATTTCCAATTAATTTAAACAGTTCGTAACACCAACTGCACCACTTTTATAACAAACATTTAAAAAAGCACGTACCTCTATCTCTTTCCAACGTTTACAGCACGTTTCTGCGGAGTATTGTTGACCAATGAACTGAAGCGCCTTATTCTATTGCTACCGTGTTTACGCTGCGCAGCCAATCAGGGGCTTTGATACAATTTCACCTTACGGAAGCCGCTAAGGAACCTTCATCTGTATTATAAAGAACGCGAATAGAAAAAATGGACAGGGAAATCTTTGCTGTTGGAAATTTGACATCTGCAGTGATTCAAGTTGCATTTATATAGTAAAAATGAAAAGCAGAAAACACATTTTTTTTGTAATTCAGTAACTAACCGTCCACTGTAAGCTATCTGAGTAGTAACGCTGTAGGCTACCTGTAACTATGACCATGCCAGAGAAAACATATTTGTAGCCAAAAAATAGATATGTGGAAATAAAATCAGTCTTTTGTTCACTGGAAGAGAAGGGCATGCACCTGAGAGACAGAATCATAAAGCACTTCTGGCGCATCCAGACAGTTTGCTTGTTAGCAGGGCATGGGTAGCCCTGAGGAGGCTAGAGGTTAATTTGGTATCTGGCGCCGTGTTAAACTAAGGTCAGCGCTACAAGTCCTTAAGTCATAAACAAGAATGGTTAAGAGCCGTGTACACACCTAGCCACAAGCTAATGAATATTCAATGAGTATTTTCTTCCTTGTTGCCTCTCTTGAGTTAATGTCATAAAAGAGGTAAAAAAGAGAAAAAATGTTCTGATCTGTTTTCTATTACAGAAATCACTGATTTAAACAAAATCTTTAATCCGTAAATGGTGTTGTCAATAACATACAGGATAACTTCATGTTTTGTGGTAAATGAATAAATTTTTGTGGTGTGATAGAGAGCTGAAATAGATGCACACTGTGGTGACCTCTTTGGTACCACTGCAGCAAGTTCTTGACTTCACTAGAAAATCACAAAAGCGTGAAAAGCTTGGCTTGTTAAGGGATACTGAAAAAAGCACAATAGAGCTGTACAGACACAACTTGAGCTTCACAAGTTTTTTTTCTTCACTATTGTTCCTGTTGCTTGGTGAAGGACAGAGAATGTTTCTCTCTAAATCATGGCCCAAAATAAAAAACAACCCTACTAACATGTTTTTGAAACGTTTTGCGGATAAAAACAGTTTTCGTGTGTGTGTGTAGGCTATGTATTTGAAGAGTTTGGTTCTAAAACGCAATAAATCCATTTTGACAAATTTTGGTAAAAACGTGTTTTCTATACCAAGAAAGTGACAAGATGAAAACAACTATTTTCTGTTACAAACTTTCACACAACATCTTTAGGTTATAAAAACATAAAAAATTCAAATCCATAAGTTGATTTTCAAAGATTTATTATAAAAACGGATTATTTTTTCCACAAAATGCAATAAATCCATGACAAATTTTTATTCAAAATGCTATAAATCTATTGAATCAATAGCCTATATAAATGTGCATTCATCTTTTGTTATATTCATTTAGTTGACTAGTTGTACACACTAATTAAAAATATAAACATTAATGTTATAAATCAAAACACTTACTTTGTCATATTAGAACCCTGTCATTGCGGTTACTTGACGTCTTCGCTTAACGTCTTTCACAGCGATCAGCAGTATGTTTGTGGTCCTGCTCGATTTTCGTTGACTTTGAGTAAAATTATGGAAAGTTTTTCATAAGATCCTCTGGGGTCAATGTGTTAGCATGAGAAGCTTGATGCTGTCTGGAGAACAAGCACCCGTCTCCCGAGTGCCTCTCAGGGAAATTATTAGATGTTGATGGCTTACGTTTCTTTCCCATCACAGAAAACCATCACATGTTTATGAATGCAATTAAAGTATTATTTTGTTTTGTTTGTTGATCACAAAGTACAAAGTAGATGAGAAAAACTAGGACTCCATGTACTCAGCGCGCCGCCATGTTTGTTTACATTGCGTGAATGGTGAGCTGTGGGATTTATTGCGTTCTGTAAAAAAGGGGGAGTGGCGTTTATCGCATTTTGGGAAAAAAGGGAGAAAAGATGACAGAATAACACGGCGGATATTGGATTTTGCGTAAAATTAAGAATTGACTTTTAACTACTGACCTGATATAATGCTGATTTTGGGAGTAACTCATTTTTTAAAAAAATGGCGTTTATCGCGTTTTGGAACCAAACTCTTCATTTATTCATATGTATATATGTTTACTAATTAATTAATTATTTATACATAGGCTACACAACACCACATATTAATAGATTTTATATAAATATATATAGGTTATAGGTTACCGTTATACATTCAAGCTCTTGTATATTTGATCACTTGGTGTATTCTTTGAGGATTGAACCTATGACCGTGTTACGGCGCATTCACACGGGGCGTCAGCGTTAACGCTTAACGGAAGGCTTGTCTGAAGCGTGGCCAACAGCCAATCACAGTGGCCGCTTCACATGCTCCGGTCTTCCATAAAGGCAATTGGCTAGCTTTGCCTAGGTTATTTGCATTAGGCAAGCTGATTGGTTGACGCACGAGTTTGGCGCTTGAAAGTTGAGAATGTTCAACTTCTTCCGCGAGCAACGGCAGTGACACGGCGCCGACGGATCCACAATTCAGTTCGGCAATGCTTGATGTCACCCATTAAAATGGAAATGAATGGAAAGCGTTAAAGCTTACGCCCCGTGTGAATGCGCCGTTAGTGCCAAGCTCCAGCAGTTGAGCGTTAGGAATATATGATGTGAATGCTGTAATATTTGCCACACTAACTGGCTAGAGAGGTCATTCTACAGAAACATCCACTTTTGGTATGGCAAGATGTCTTAAAATGTATTTCTTTTTCTAACATTTTAACTTAGACCACATTATTAGATTACTCTTTCACTTTATGAGTCCGCGTAAATGACAGCTTAATGATTTTTAATTTTTTTGTGTGCATGTACTTAAAGGCGCAAAAGAGGATTTTTTCGCCGACTGAGAGTCCAAAGACCGTTACTGAGTTTTTTAAATAAGCGCATGCGTAAGAACAGCCTCCCTCCTTCACAGCTTATTTCTAGGGAACGCCTTCCAAAACTCGTGCACGAGTATTTGAACACGAGTGTTTGTTTACCACTGGCATATGCTGTGTCCATAGACCGTAAAAAAATATGGACGTAGTGCCTGTGACGTCACCCATTGGTTTGTGAAGATCGCTTTTGAAGCTTAAAGTAGGCGTTGCCTGCCGTCGCCATCTTGGCCGCGCGTCCCCGCGAATCACCCGCGGAAAACCAAAAATGGTTAAAGAGGCGGGACATGGGTGAAGCTGATGTGAAACCACGCCCGCCTAGCGCGAGTCTAGTGACAGCAGTGGCTGTTATACCCATCACTCAAGTGGCCACGCCCTTAATTATGCAGAAGTATAAGACTTAATATAAAAACGGATGAGTTACAAAAAAATTCACCCCCCTCACAGTTGTCATGAAGGGCAAAATTAGCTATATAGGCCAAAAACACTTTTTGTACCAGGCTGTAAACATATTATTTTCTACTGTAAAGTTGGCCATTTTTAACATGGGAGTCTATGGGAATTGACTCCCTTTTGGAGCCAGCCTCAAGCGGCCAGTCGATGAATTGCAGTTTAAGTCACTTCCGTGTTGGCTTCATTAGAGAGATCGGAAGGTTGCCCCTCGGCTGTGTCGCGTCAGTGGATTCATTATGTGAAATGATATGATAATAAACACATAAGACGTAAAGTTAGATCAGTCGAAGCTACTCCCATTTCAACTAGCATGTAGCAGAATGGTCACTGCCTTACAACTACAGTACACAAAGAAAGAATAATCACTTTTACCTGTCAAGGAGAATTTTTGCGAACTGCGCGTCTGTCTTGACACCTCTCTGTTCCTTCATTGCTCTCCAACATTGAAATGTTTCTCCAATAACGACTCTGGTTAGATTACGTTATTCTGACGATTTTCTCCTCTTCTCAGCGACTTAAAAAGTCTTTCCTTTACGTCCTCCTTCGGGTTTCTTCTCTTCCATGGTGCAAATTCGAGGAGGAAAGCAGGAGCGACAATGAAAACAAACCGAAACTAAAGACGGAGTTTCATGCGCTATGCGCATGCGTCACTTGTGTAAAGTTACTGGAGCATGCATGTCTCTCACAAGGACCGTAATGGCAGTGATTGACAAGCCAGAGCGCCAAACGTTGACGCGATGATTGCGTCAACGATTGGCTAATGTTTTTAAGGCCCTACCTTATGCACAGATGACCTATTAATATTATTACTTTCAGTGCACCTAATAAATAGTCTTTAATCATTTAGAAAAGACAGTTTCAAGTAATATTCCAAAAATGTATTAAACAAACATCCTCTTTTCCACCTTTAAAGACTGCATACACCTTTTTTGTCACTGGTGTTACCTTACTTCTTTAGCAATATTAAAGGTGTTAATTAAATGTTTTTTTCAGCTTTAAAGCTTAATTCTTAAGTGTAGCAGATTTCAATAAATGTAAAATTATCATCATGTCATATGTAAAAGATTGTATTTAATGTGAAAGGAAGAAAACCCAGTAACACCAGTGACACAACAAATAATCACCAGTCACTGGTGTTACTGATCTTTACTGGTGTTACCCATAAGGAAGGTAACACCAGTGACAGTAACACCAGTGACAATTTTCATGAAAACTGCATTTTTCAAAATTTCTGCTGCAAGGTATCAAACAACATGTTGTAAATCATTGCATACTCACTAAATTAAGTAGTTTAATCCATTTGTATTTTAGTTTTTTAAAAGCTTCATATGAAATCATGAGATAAATGAGAAGATTTCTGATAACTGAAAAGAGACAGTGAACTTACCATGGGCTCCTCTTCATAGAAAGTGAAAGAAGGAAGTCAAGTGATGTCATCAGTGTGATTTTTATTTAACGGTTTGTTAAACGGTAACACCAGTGACACAACTCCAGGGGACCACTACTTTCATTATATATCTTATAATATTTATTTAGCATTTTGTTTTTTAATGTAATTTACATCATATATTTGATAGTTATGGACACATTATTGTATTTTAAATGGAAGAAAACACTGTTTTTGATTTAAAAATAAAGCATTTTCCCTCTGTACATGACTGTGGGGACGAGCACTTCTGTGGTGCTTGGAATTTGAATTAATTAATAAAAATCAAATATTGCTACATTGATGGCTCAAGAAAGTGTAATTGTTCAAATAACATATTGTTTCATTTTAAAATAGAAATTTTTTTAACCCTAAAGTGTTTTTCAAGAATAATATTTATAGGGACAGAAAACCATTTCCGTAGAATGACCCAGTGACAAAAAAAAGTGCTGTTACGTTTACTCAGCGCAGATAATCTGCCCTTACCATGAGCCCAAGAAAACCCCACAACTTCTCTGAAAACAGTACCATGTTGGTAAAAGCTGCCCAGTAATACCAGATGGGACTGTTTTCACCCTTCATTCAAGATGCTGGTAAGCTCAGATGGACAGTGGCACAGTTGATTTGCTGGTACAACCTGCCTCACCTTTCAAAGCCCCCTAAGACCTGAGAGGGAGTGCAGGAAAAATGAAAAGATTACAGAGGCAGCTTCAGCATCAGGTTGATAGGTGGAAGATGGGAGGGGAGGAGAGACCTCTCGGTTGCCGCAGGCTGTCTCCAGAAAGAGGACCGAAAGACAAGGAGAGGGGAGTCTAGACTAGGCTGACCTTTGCAGGCCAGGGCTTTCTCTTCAGGGTCAAGTTGGATATGGAGGGGGATAATGGAAAAACCTCACGGGAGTTTTCAAATGAAATCCAGATTGGCTGCTGGCGTGTAGTTTTTCTCCTCCCCCTTCCCTCTCCCTAATCCCTGCACTGCATGGGGGTAATAGTGTGGAAATGATGGGGGAGCGTTGCCTTGATCAAAAATGAGCAGTGAAACCCTACTCACCTCTTCTAACACCCAGATTCATCCCCACTATATATCTGCAGGCCAGGTTATCAAATGTGATTCCAGGAACTAGTTGCAACCTCTAGACTTTTGTCCTTTCCCTAGAAATTATTTTTTGCTGAATTATTTTATATAGAAAATCTTAAATGTATGCAATTTCATAATGATATATAGTATATCAGCCTTGATTGGTATTAAATGTTGAACATTTAGGATAAAAAGTTAAAGAAAATTTTGTTTTACAAAACTGAACATTTGTCATGTTAAGTTTGTAATTTAATGGTCTAACCTTGAGTGAAAGATGAACTCAGTGCTCACAATGAATTATTAGCACTGTCTGTCTGTGATGTGGAGTATAAGTGCTAATTGCTAATTAAATAGCTAATTACTAATTAAAGCTAATGAGACACATCAATATAGTTTCTGTGCCTTTTAACATTTTAAGCGTAGATAAAATACAGTGCCTTGCAGAAGTATTTAGATCCTTATCGAATTTTCACATTTTATTGAACTACATGTGTTATACCGAAATTTAGTTCACTGTGATATTTTTATTTCAGTGTGGTTGACTGTTGCACCTTTATTCCATTCTCAGCTGCTTAATTTTGTAATCCTTCATAAGTGTCTTTCTTTGAGTTTATAGTGCTACAATGGTTTCAAGTCATTGTCTTAGTAGTTTAATGTAGTTTTTGTACCAGAGATGCATAATGAGATGTTGGATATTTTGGATATTGCTCTGTATCCTACTTTCTTTATCCATTTGTTTGATTTTACTCATCACACATAAGAAATAAACTGTAATATATATAATAAACTGTAGTAAAAATTTCCTGATACTATAGTGTTTTAACCTTATCACAGTAACTATACAGTATTTAGTACTTCAGAACTATATTTTGTTTATATAATAAAACGGTTTTGAGTGCAAACAACACATTTGATTCCAAACAATGAGAACTTCTAACTGGCAGGGTACATGTATTGTAAACTCTTGCTAAACTGTTTTTGCGGCAGGGCATATATGCATCTGTATGAATGTTAAGAGGTAAAAGGAGATATATATATTTATATATTCAGTCCTGCAAATTCAAGACTGATGCCTTGAAGTGCTTCACATGTTTCAGACCACTAAGTAACGCCCACCTTTAGCACCCCACTCCTCAACCAACCCTGTAACTACAGCACCTCACGAACCCACCCAAAGGCATGGCTCTATTAAACTAAAGTCACGCCACACATCTAGCATTTACTAACAAGAGTGAACTTTAAAAAAACTGAACGCTGTTAGATATGTGTCCCCTAAGCTCACTAGATATGAGCATTGCGCTAACAGTCCAAAGGTCATGGGTTCACACATTCATATAAGCTAAATAAATATGTTTTCCATTGATGTATGGTTTGTTAGGACAGGACACAATTTGGCCGAGATACAACTATTTGAAAATCTGGAATCTGAAGGCTCAAAAACAATCAAATCTTTATCAACACATAACGAATGATAAATAGATTTTTTATATATTTACAGTAGGAAATTTACAAAATATCTTCATGATCTTTACTTAAAGGTATAGCGGAAGATTTTCGTTTTCCAGGTGGATCACCTATATTATTGGTCATCCCAGATGTGAATCATTCTGATGATATGTTGACGTATAACCGTCGTACGTGCTCGTCCGTAGGTTCGCTTTCTGTACATGCGCACTTTCACGTGTATATGTGTGTTGTGCTACGGTTTGAACCATTCATTGAAGCTCGCGTTCTCACTGTGGTTTTTTTTTTTAAACTGAGGGTCGCAAGAAAAAAAGTGTCTACGAATTGTATTACAAGAAGAGAAAGGACTATGAAGAAAGAAACAAGACCAGAGTGTTTATGGGAGACAATAGGACAGGTTGGGCTTCCCACGCGAAGTTTCACGTTTAACAGGCGTTCCCTCTCGGGAGGAGGGAGAGTGTGGCGCGTGTGCATTTTTTTTTTAAAATGTGGAGGGGCGGTTCTTTTAAATAATTCAGGAAAATCTTCCGCTATACCTTTAACACCCTAATGATCTATATATCTATAATTTTGACCTATGCAATTTATTTTTGGCGATGCCAGCGCTTGCACCATGTCGCCATCTCTACATGGAGGCTCCCAAAAAACACGGTGGGCATGTGCAATTAAGTGGGTAAATATCAGTGGACTATTTTATGATGTTACTGATTAGTTTGGGGACTGTAGGTAAAACTAACCCCACCACTCTAGTCAGACAGGGGGCGCTAGAGAGCCCTATGTGTGGCTATGTCAACGGTTTTGCCCATGCCTACAGGGCCAACAACTTTGATGTCTGTGCCAAATTACATGACATTTTAAGCATGCCCAGAGTCTTAAATACACCTGAATGTAATAATACAGTTTGTTAGTGTTGCCATGGCAACACTATATTTAAGATATCACAAAGCTTTTTTTATTTTTACATCAACCATGTCTCTACATTATTCTGACCATGTCTGGATCGACTTGGGTAAATGTGAACGGACTATTTTAAAGAGAAACGCTTTCTGTTGCCAGTGGGTGGGACTATGCCTGTGGCTTATAATAACTACATCAATATGATCAAACCTACGTCTCAGAAGTGACTGAAATCACTCAATGCATGCAGTAGATATGAGAAACTTCCTTTTTCCCTGAAAATGAATTGCCTCGTCAGGGCAACATCGTTGGAGATATGAAAAATCTGTTCACAATGTCTTGCCATCATGTTGACAAAGTTTGGTGTCAATCGCATTAAACCTCTACAAGGAGTATTTAAAAGTTCACCGCATGCAACTGTCAAAAAATCCACCTTTGTGACTGACACACTTCCTGGTTCCAGTGGGTGGCGCTAGATATGCCTTAGATATAAGACACTTCCTGTTTCTCTGATTTCACCATAAATTTGTCACTTCGCCATGGCAACAATGTTTGAGATACCAAAATCTGTTCGCAATTTAGCATCTCCAATGTCTTGGCATCATGTTCACCATGTTTGGTGTCAATCGCATTAATCCCCTAGGACAAGTATTTAAAAGTTCAGGGCCTTCGAATTTCAAGTCAGCATTAAATCCAAAATGGCCGACTTCCTGTTAGGTGAAGCTAATGACTGTAATTTTGAAAGTTGTCCATCTTGATGAGAACAAGATATGTACCAAGGTTCAGGGCTATAGGTAAAGCTAACCCCACATTTTAGACGAAAGGGGGCGCTATGCCCGAGACTTACAATAGCCACACTGATATTATTAGACCCTATGGCCATCCGTGTGCCAGCCTTTGCCCGGTCCTAATGTCCGATGACTCTGACGTGTGTGCCAAGTTTCAAGACATTTTGAGCATGTTAAGGGAGCCCAAAAGTGTAAAAAAAATTCAAAGGAATACAATAGGGCTTCCGCACCTATGGTGCTCGGGCCCTAATGAGTAGAGCTAAGCAGTGCTAGGCACTTGACATGTTATCCATGGCAGCTATAGGCTGAGTATTTTCATCATGTTATTTAGTAAAACAAAGTTATGTGGTGCTTTTTTCACAATCTAATGAGTCTGTTGTAAGCGACGTTTAGACAATATTTCACTAATGCTTGAGGTTTTATTATCTTAAAGGCCAGTGGGAAGATAGCTGGGTCGCTGTACCAACGCACATGTGATTTGATTGGATGTCATTACAGTGATGTAAGGAAGAAATGTTTGTGACTGGAGGACAGGGGAGTTGAGCATATACAAAAGAAGCACTTCACAGCCATAAATATGCATTGTGACATTTTGGAACAAAGCCTCCGTCTACTTTAATGATGAGTTCAGCTAGCATCCTGCAACATACTGCCCATACAGTTTTGCAGTTCATCGGATTTGCTCATTGCATAAAGGTTTGTGGTCACTGGTCAGAAAATATACTACTTGTAGACATGGAAAAGATAAATCACAAAGATTGAACTCTAAATAAAATCTGTAAATTGTAGATTTTTTGTTGGAAACCTTGCTTATTTCTCCTGCTTCTCACGTATTTCTCCTAATAGTCCTATGACCTCAGTTATTCAAAAAAAGATCTCAATTGTGTCTCAAAATACGTTTAGATTTTCTGGTATTAACAAAATCAGGAGTCAGAGATTTTATTTCAAGTTTTTGTTGTAAAGCTATGACAATAAAGGTATTCTATTCTATTCTATTTTATTTGATTCTATTCTATTTATTATTATTTAAAGAGACACTCAATTTTTTGAAAATATGCTAAATTTCCAGCTCCCTAGAGTTTAACATTTGATTTTTACCTTTTTGGAATCCATTCAGCTGAACTTTTAGCATAGCTTAGCATAATCCATTGAATCTGATTAGACCATTAGTATTGCGGTAAAAAATAAGCAAAGAGTTTGGATATTTTTCCTATCTAAAACTTGACTCTTCTGTAGTTACATCGTGTACTAAGACAGACGGAAAACCAAAAGTTGGGATTTTCCAGGCAGATACTGCTAGGAACTATACTCTTATTCTGGCATAATAATCACTTTGCTGCTGTAACATGGCTGCTGGAGGCGCAATGATATTACGCAGCAGCCGAAAATAGTCCCCGTAGTATCTTATTTACGGGCAGTGCGTAATATCACTACGCCTGCTGCAGCTATGTTACAGCCGCAAAGTCCTTGATTATTACGCCAGAATGAGAGTATAATCCTTCTAGCCATATCTTCCTAGAAAATTGCAACTTTTAATTTTCCGTCAGTCTTAGTACACAATGTAACTACAGAAGAGTCAAGTTTTAAATAGGAAAAAAATCAAAATTCTTTGTTTATTTTTTAGGCGCCATGCTAATGGTCTAATCAGATTCAATGGATTGTGCTGAGCTATGCTAAAAGTGGTACCACCAGACCCGAAGATCAGCTGAATGGATTCCAAAACGGTAAAAATCTAATATTTTACTCTAGGGGAGCTGGAAAATGAGTATATTTTCAAAAAAGTGCCCCTTTAATTAACTCAAATGTATTATTTAATAAGTCTTACTATTAGTTCTCTTGACCAGGCAATAACTTAAAAAATATAGTTGAAATAAGTCAAGGTAAATAAAGTGAAATGTCAACTACATTTATATATAGTTATGCATTTGGCAAATGCTTTTATCCAAAGTGATTTGCAGTGCATTACAAGTAATACATTTTGTATTTGTGTTCCCTCGGTTCAAACCCATGACCTTTGCGTTGCTAACCCAATGCTCTACCATTGAGCTACAGGAGCACTAACTAAATTTAGATTTAATAGAATAGAATAGAATAGAATAGAATAGAATAGAATAGAATAGAATAGAATAGAATAGAATAGAATAGAATAGAATCAACATTTTAGAACCTGTGTGCTATGAAAATGCATTTTCAGCTTTGTAAATTTACAGTCAACAATAATCTGATTTGTATTTCTTTATTTCAATTTTAAAATAAACATCTGAGACAATGTGATAAAAGAAATGGAGAACTGATAACTCCATTCAAAATCCTGAGCTATAAAAGAGCAGCCTAGAAGAAATACAAATTTTCTCTGGGGAGAACAATGAATTGATATATTAGTACTAGATGATGTGCGTATGACTACGGGATTGTGGCAGTAATGTGCGAATGTTAGTCTCTCATGACATTCTTCTCATATCTGGATTTTTTTTGTACATTCATTAGCATTAGATCCTGAGGTGAGAGAAATATCTCTGCTTTTATAGCCAACAGTTTTACCATATCAATGGTATGCTCCTTTTTAAACACCTCACTGGTTGTTCTAAAAAAGAGATCAAACTCCCGGCTGCCAGGAAGCTTGCCTTTTAAATCCTACACTTCTCTTTCCTCGGGTAAGGATCTCTTCTGTCGCTCTCTCTCTCTCTCTCTCTCACACACACACACACACACGCACACACACACAATCTCCTTCTCTCCTAAACACAACCACACTCATAAATACACAAACTCCCACTCTGCCTTTTGACCACCAGTGTTCCCCACCACTGAGAAGTTGTGACTCAGAGGCAGGCAAATAGTTTGATCCCAACATCTCTCATTAGCATGCATTCAACAAGGTGAATATAGCCAGACTCTGTACGTTTAAGAGAAACACATAAGACGAGTGCAGAACAGAACTGACATTAATTTCTATATTCTCTTCACAGACGTTTTTCAGGACATTCCTGGGGCAAGTTTGATGCCTCAATAAATCTACCCCACTCTCACTCTCTCCCTTAGCTCGTCTCGGTGGAATGTCAGCTGGCAAGTACCCAGACATTGAGACTTCGCTTTTCAGAACGTGCCAGTCTCACCCAAGCTCTACATTAGAGCTTCAGTATTGGGCAAGCACAGAAGCAGCAGTCCTCTTATCAAAGCGCTTGTCCAGCAGGGCTCACGGCTCACTGAACCTCTGATCACCAAATCCTTTGACCTGCCGTTAACCCATCTGACTGAGAGCGACAGTGACTGAATATTCTGTCGTGGTGAGGACCTACAGAGAGACTACAGTGACCTACAGGGATGATATTATGTTGGAATTCATTATACATTATGCTGTGCATGGGTTTGGAAGTAAAGAAATATTCCTACACTGTTAGAAAAGTTGTCAAAATAATGTACCCCATCTGTCACTGGGGCTGTACAAACTAAAAAGCTAATGTAATATCTACATTTAAAGGGGCAATGAACCTTTCGATTTTATTGTTTTATACTGTTGTCTGAGGTCTACTTATGATGTTGGCATGGTTTTTACATTCAAAAACATCAAAAGCAATAAGTAATAGGCTATTTTGTAACATGGATTAGTGGCTCTCTGAAAAAATGGTTCATTTGAAGGGGCGGGCCGCAATGAAGACCTGTACGTAATTTTGTCAGATCCGATATTAGTGGTGCTTTTAATCGCAGTCTCTCTGCAAATCCAGCACCGACTTGTGGCTTCTTTACAAATGAATCCGTGGTACACAAAGTAAACAAACACTCCCTACGCGACCTGGAACTTCTTTAAAAACAAACTTTAACCACGCATTCCTAATGTTATGTTCCGAGCCCCTGAGTTAAGGTTACACAGTGTCTGTGTTCTTCCCATGGTCTTCCCATAGACCAGGGATTCCCAAAGTGTGGTACGCGCACCCCCAGGGATACGTGAGCTGACAGCAGGGGGTGTGCAAGAGGAAAAATGTAATGGTGGTCTGGTTCTTTAAGTGGGATTTTTACATACAATAAATGACTAAAAAAACCATGAACAGTAAACATTTCCTTTGTAATATAATTTATTAGTTTTGATAGAGACGTAGAAGACAGCTGCTGTCTTTTTTTACGCACTGCTCTTCTGTTATGCACTGTAGCCGCTATATGCGTCAACTCGTTTCATTCATTCCATATATATTATAAATATGCTTAACTGGCTGAAATCAGGGAAACTGTTAAATGGGACGTCTTATGATAAAGTTGTTAGTCACGAAGGTGGAGAGGGACCAAGAGAGAGAGACTTCTATGGCAAAAATAGAAATAATTAAATGTGTCTAGACATGGGCGCATCTAATGCACAGGATACGCGAGCAATGGGCTTTCATGCATGGTAGAGAGACCGCAAATGAAATATATAATAAAATACATAAATACTTACAAAGACACTGTAGAGAACTTATTAAAAGCTTTAATTTAATTTTTTGAAACTTGAGCTGTTATAATGAATTTGCAAACTATTATACCTTTTGTGCAAACAGTAAAGGCTTTCGTGAATGTGTTTGATGGGTCTGCACGTGACGCACGCATCTTGAGGGAGAGCGCACTGGTAAACATGAGGAAAGCTCTCATATGTCATCTATTAGCTGGCGGCAGTAAGTGTACGTTTTTTACAATAGTAAACTCGAATGTCGTCTAAATATCAGAGCGGTTAAACGCATACACGGGGCATGCATCATCTACGCTGAGCGTAGCTGCATCTGGTCGTAGTTTCAGATGGTGCAACAGGCGTAAATATTTTTCACAATGTCGGACGTAGCTAAGCCCGACGTAGAACTTACACCCAACTTCTGTATGTCCGGCTGGTGCAACCGGCCCCTGGTTATTTTCACATGATTAAACATGAGTCTTTATGGGGGAAAAACAAAGGTTTGTTGCGTTTTTTTTTTTTTTTTGTGGGCATTGGGGGTGCGCCAACCCGGTTGGGACATAGAAGGGGGTTTGCAGGAAGAACAGTTTGGGAACCGCTGCCATAGACGGTTCTTCCACAACCGAACCCTCCGTTTCCATGGGTACTCACAACAGATCACCGCGTCAAAATAAAAGTTTCTCAGGAAAAATTTATTTAAAAGTCATTTTGGTTACATTTGGCAATCTTTAAAGACATTTTTACTGATTGTTGAGACACTGCATGGGTGGCGTTGCCCCTGGCTCATGCGAAGCTGTGGGCAGGGCTACAAAAGGGGTCGTTGTATGGAGGAGGTGTTTTAATTCTAATCTGATGTCATATTTCAGCACATTCCTGAATCTACTGTTTTCATAGCTTGGTGCCAAAAACTGTTATATTTCAGTACAGAGGACCTTTTCAGGTCTCAAGCTTGCAGGATGTTCATTTAACCTCTTATATAAAAGAATATCAAGTTCCCCTAGAAATTCATTTTTTTTAATTCACTGCCCCTTTAAGGTATGACCAAATGCTAATACGAACTCTATAGGTTCAAAACTGTGCCCCACCCCGCTGTGGTACATATTTTGACAGTTTTTTTTTCAGACAGTGTACAGTACCCCACAGCACAATCATTTTCCAATTTATAATTGTATTTACATAGCATTTTCATAAAGTGCATTACTACAAAGCAACTTTACAGAAATATTTACATTTTAGGATGGTACAATTCGTACCATCCTAACATATGGTACAACATCCGTAACAACTTTATTATGTGTATTTGGTATAATACAATATGTTCACGTGGTTTCTGGTTAAAAAACACATTATTTTACAAATACCGTACATTTTTGTAGCTCCAGATTTCACTCTCTTCCTGAAACGCACGGATTTGAAAAGCTCTGTGTCCCTGATTGACCAGCTAATCTTTACGTTATGATTGGTCTGAATACCTCTGGCGTCATCTGGAAACGTGATGCTCCTTACCATGTTTGAAAGATTCGGTTGCTAACATGAGTTAACTTACAGCTGTAAGTCCGAAGCGGGAGGAATTGTCTACATCACCAATCCCAGGTAGTAAACTGTTGCCTACAATCAATGTGTTTGTCCAGGAAAAGAGATTTATGTTGGAGACGATAACTTGCGCCATCGTTTACTTTGGGGTATGTACCTTTTGCATATCATTAACATGTACTAATACACACTTACCCCCCCCAAAGGAAAATTTAAAAACATGAATCGGACAATAGGTGCTCTTTAAATTATTCGAAAATAATGCACATCCAAAGTGGTAATACAGCATGACACAAAGTAAAGTGTTGGTGTGCATTATTTTCATATAATTCAAAGAACCGGAGTCAATTATCCAACTAGGTTACCACAAACATTGCTAAGAAATTTGACCGGTTCAGTGTGCGTTTATAAAAACAAAGCATAACCGTGAAATATTTCTCAGTCAATCAGTTTTATACGATTCGCTTTGTATGAATTTTTATGAATTAGCCATCAAAATACTAACAAATTCCTGATCAGGCTGGATAGTATATAAAACATGAAATATATTTTTTTACATTTTACATGTTAAACCAAAAACAATTGCTGCAAAAAAAAGAGAAAATTATTTTGGTGATCCTCCAAGACAAGTGTTGACATATTATTGTAGATGGCATGAATAAACAAAGATCTGTTTAATGCTGAATGAGTTATCAATGTTTTTGGTTTGCTTTCCTATAGGGTAAGATTGTAAATGTGTATCTTCTGTGATTGCTGTCAACATTTAGTCAGACAAATGTTTTTACTGTAAAGCTGCTTTGCAACAATACAAAGCTTCGAAGAGTGCGATAGAAATACATTTTATTTGAACTGAACATATAAAGCTTACACAATAAAAGCCTAACATTTCTCATGTAGCCTTTATTGTCAGACTTACCTTTTAATCATATAATTAAATTATATGTGGGCAGTCAATAGGTGGATAACATTTGTACACTGTGTTTTAATAACCTTCTGAAACACTGGACACATTTACTCCAAACCCCCTGTTTATGTTCATTTGAATTTGTAAATAATCAAACGAAATTGACCTCTTATTTATTATTTATAAGAAGTGGTGATTGATTTGACCTGCATTGATGGATCAGTCCAACGATCCAGTCCAACCCACAAGCATACACAGATAGTCTGTTAAAACATTTACGATGTAGCTTATAATGTAATGTGTTCATAAGCTGATGCAATATTTTTTCTCATTTGATGATTTTCATGTCTGGTTCATTTTAATTTTGAATATGTCTTCGTTTCAACTATATGGCTAAATGAGCAACTTCATGCTTTTAAGTTTAGTTTTGATATTGCATGAGCCAAGAGAAACTGCGGAGACTTGGCTCTGTTGGTTTAGTATTTTAATGTGTTTAATTATGACAGGATAGGCTTGATAACCTTCTGTGACGTTCAGGCAATTGTCAGCAAATGAATGAGATTACATGACAAGCACTGAATGACAGCGCAACCCCGGTGCTCAGCCTTCCTGCCACTTATCTGATGGTAGCCTAGCAACAGATCCCTGACCTGGCATTGACCTCCACCTGATAAGGTCAGCACCTGAAGTGTTTCTCATTGGTGGGCCCAACGAAGAAGAAGGAGGAGCTTCGGAGAGAAAAGGAGAGAAACAAAGGGAAATGGAGAGAGGGCAGAAATCCCATCGGAGAGACAAAGCCATAGCCACACAAAAGCGCCAAGGGCTCGTGTTACAGCGTGTGGATCAAAAGAGAACTGTAATCACCATAGGTTTCACTGATAGTATTTCCTATATGCAAACCAACAACGGCACATTCAGACACATCTACGAAAGTGTTGGAGAAATGATAAATAAAAAAATTGAAAGACAGTTTGTAATTTACATTCAGCATTATAAAAAGCAATCGAATTGAAGCACTGCATTGTAAGTTGTTTTAAGGAAATGCTAGCAAAATTTTGCAAATACTAATTCGATATTTTTAGCAGTACATACATTCACAGTAAAGCCAAATGGATGCAAGAATAGCAAATGCTAAAATAATTACCTTTACAGAGCCTGCATTCAACAGCTAAATGTCAGCGTTGTGCATTTCATGGGCAGAGATTGTTCCCTGCTCCTTAGTATCCACAGCTGAGAGGTTTTCCATTTTGTTCATGTCAACAATATGTCAGTGTAATGTATTCAGAATGTATTAAATCAGAAGATTTTGATCGAAATTGATAGAAGTAGATGAGATATCCAAGTAGAGATCTAATTGACCACAAGCAGACATGTGCATAAACTCAAGCATAATCCAAATGCACCCTATTTTTATTCTTTTACAACACGTTCTTTATCCGTTTGTGGACAATTTATCAGTGCTCGGTTTTTATTTTATTTAAAAATTGGTATTGCTGAAATGAGAGGTGGAGCAATTGCTGGGTGACATCACCAAGACATCATGTTTGATGTTTTTCCCTCCAAACACCTGTCATATTGTAAAACTCGGATGCAAAAGCCGCTAATGTCACCTCTGTCAAAAATGAGACTAATAATAACAATAAAAGAATGCTCACGGCACAAAGTATTCTTCAAATACTTTCACTTCAAATCTGCTTAATCACAGCCTCAGACTATTCCAAAATACTGGTTTGTTTGCAGAATTCATTAAGAGTCTGATCAAAAAAATAATAATTTACAAGAAAACATCTCAGACGCACTTAGAGGGTTTTGCATCTGAGCTCTTCATTTATACACAATCCAATTAGATTTAGATGTCAAGCCCCGCCATGCTAACCCAGGCATTGTTGTTAATTATTCGTAAAAGTAGCACAAATGCTCAGTAACTTTTTAACTCTTCTATTATGCGATGGCATTAAAATCTTGCAACTGTCAATGCAAGGGACATGCATAAATGCACAAACATACGAAACGTGTCATCTGTGGTGATGTTTTGAGGAATGTGGTCTTTATTGGCTGAGGGGCCAATTGTCTGAAAATATCTTCCAAGACAAAGGTAGCATGAAATGTGGCATGGTAATCAAATAATTAAAGCAATTAAAGTATTTGAGGGTCAGACCCTCCATAAGTAACAATAAATGACTTCAAACTAATTGTCTTTTATAACATTATTCTTGGTCACACAGCTTAAAAGAGCAACATGAATAGGTCACTGAAAATGCCCTTAGACTAAATTATAAAGGTCATTTTTAGATGGACAATACTCTCTATTAATTTAGTACTATATGTCCTGGTGAATATAAGGTAAGTGGAACAAATTTGATTAGAGTTTTTATTTCTAAATTCAGTATATTAAATAAAACATATTTTAACATACCTGAAATATAAAAAAATATGTGGCCATGACCAGTGGCAGCCATGTGCGTCATGTCAACCATGTGCATCATGCGTCTTGTCAAAATACGTGCCTGCTGCATATGCGTCGAAAGGGTTTATGATAAAAGAGACGCTCACGTTGACAAAATACTGCAGTTATAAAATACTTAGAGTATAAATAATTTATAATTCGTCATATTCTTAACCCCTTATTACCCCAAACTTAACATATTGTTCCCTTAAGTACATACTGTAGAGGTACTCTGTTGTTACAAATAGGTACGCTGTAAATTCGGTTTAATTACGCGGTACATTGCGGGTCAAAAAATAAAGTGTTACCAATATTTTCACATGATGACCAACACACATGACACTCTGAACACATATTTTCACACAACGGGCTAAATACATGTTGTGACAAGCTTTGCATCGTGTGCTCTCGAAGTCACCGGCCGCCACAGGCTATGACTGGTCCTGCAGAACTTCCTAAAAATAAAAAATCTGACTAAAACTCATCGTCCAGGCAACCTGTCAACATGAATACAAATAATGATCATTTTCGAAAACCTCTGCAATGTTATGCTATTTGATGGAGTACCGAAGTAGCTGAGAGTCAAAGGCCGGGAAAGGTGATGACCTGGGGTCACCAGGGGTCATCAGTCATTAACTACTGCTTAAAAACACAAACGAATTTGAGATTAATCATAATGCAGTTGAATGAAACTCGGCTAGTTGATTGAGGTGGGTAAGTTTCTATGGTCTGCAGGACAAAGAATAGTAGCTTTCCGTGAGGTACCAGTGCGAAAGGTCAGAGGGCATGGACAACTACCTGCTTCTGTCACACTGCTAAAAAAGAGAGTGAGAAGAGATGGAGGGGAAAAGGTGGCATGCTGGGAAGTATGATGGCTCAAGCTTTCTGCAGTAATATTTTTCAAGGCAGTTTTAGTTAGCTAGATCTTTATGTTGATATCTAACAGGCAAGATGGTGACCTAGGGTTATGGCATGCTTTTCACTGCAAATATTGTAGTGAGACATTTACAGTGTTCACAGGCTAACTAGGAAGTGTTAGAGAGACCTTGTGTCCGATGTAGTAATATTAAAGATTCAAAAGTAATGACTGATTTCATTATGTTTCCTGATGATAATCTAATCTCTTCCAAACTCTGTAAAACCAAATCTTTTTCATTAATACTTGAAAGGAACATGTTGAATACCTGCTATGTGTATTACTGTATAAAAAATTCTAACCTTTTCTGTCCCTAAACAGTTAGTGTCAAACTGAACTTTGTAAGCTGAAAGTAACTTTGTGTAGAACGTGTAATATTAGGACAACTTGCTCTTTTGTTTTTTCTCACTTTTGTAAGTCACTTTAAAATTTTAATGTAAAAGCAATACAAATTGATTTAGATGTTTACATTATTATGTGGTTTGGTTGTTTGTTTACACCAGTGTTTCCCAATCCTGGTCCTTCCCTACTGAAAAATCCAGCTAAAACCAGCATTAGCTGGTAGCTGGTTTTAGCTGGTTTAAGGTGGTTTACACTGGTCCTACCAGCCTGACAAAGCTGGTTATGCCGGTGGGCCAGCTGGTCTTCAAGCCTGACCAGCTAAGTCAAGCTAGACCAGCTTTAAAAGTGACCAAAACACAGCTAGACCAGCTTGCTACACCAGCAAAACCAGCTAACCAGCTAAAACCAAGCTGGAGACCAGCTAAAACCAGCTCACCAGCAGTAGGGTTGAGAACCCCCTCCCAGAATGTTTTAGATGTCTCCTTATTTAACACACCTGATTTAACTCATTAGATTGTTAGGGAGACATGTTTACCATTTTGGAAGAAGGCTGATAAGTTGAATCAGGTGTTTTAAATAAGCAGACATCTAAAGCTTTCAGGGAGGGGGTCTTGAGGACCTGGATTGTGAAGCACTGGTTTACCCCACAACCCTGTTTTGAGGTCCTGAAAACGCAAACTTTGAAGTACAATTTTTGATACCTTGTCGTCTCTGTGTAAACCTAAACATGAATCAGTGATAATGATGACGTCATGCGCATGTGTTCATTCAGTCTATAGACATGCACAAGTATAGCCAGCCTCGAGTAGCCTTCTTTCTTTGTGCTTATCAAGATACGTTTCTTAACACTTCTCCAACAAAGTTGGCAAAATTGTGGCGCTTTAAGCTCAAGTGAGCTTTTTTGTAATTCTGCTACAGGGACATACAGTGGAACAAAATGTCGTATCTCTCAGGACCACGTGTTACTAGTAAAGTGAGAAAACACTGGTATACACAATCAATTTAAACATACTAAACTTACACCTACCTGGTTACTACAGTAGGTGATCTGACTACACATAACTATACTGAAGTAATCTGTATTATAATCTATCCTATACATTATATATACAATGCTGTACAAATACAATACAAAAGAAACGTAATAACTTGACACACAAGCTGTACACGTATTCAACGTATTTAAAGGGGAAATAATATGATTTTTTTCATAAGTCTGTGGTGTCCCCAAATTGCATTTGTGAAGTTTTAGCTCAAAATACTCCACAGATAATTTTTAATAGCATGTTAAAATTAGCACTTTGTAGGTGCGAGCAAAAATGTGCAATTTTTGGGTGTGCCCCCTTAAATGCAAATGAGCTGATGGAATTCAAACATTGATTGCCATGATGGTGGTTAAATAGAAATATTACGCATACGTGGCATTACAGAGCAAATTTTGTCAACAGAATATGATGCGCGCATTATTCAGCTGGGTTATTTTTAACCCAATGCTGGGTAAATATTGGACAGAATGCAAGTTGGGTTATAAATAAAACTATGCTGGGTTGGTATTAACCCAACCACGAGTTAAAACAACCCAGCATTGCGTTGAAACCACCCAGTATATTTAATAACCCAACGTGTGTTCTGTCCAATATTTACCCAGCATTGAGTTAAAAATAACCCAGTTGAATTTAATTTGTATACTTTGCAAGGCTTTGCATACGTCCGTGTGCATATGTTTACGTATACATGTAAAAAACAAACTATGCTCCAGGCTTTATACTCCAGGGTCACTTACGTAATAAGTGATAATAATTTCACCTCATTGTCCATCGAAACAAAAGTACCCCAGTGTTCAATATCTTTATTGATTGTTTGTATTGATCACTCTGTAGAAAAATTATTACTGTAGCTTATATGTATAGCGCAATACAGCGTATTTAGTCTTTTTTTTTTGCAGATACGTGTAAATGCTGATCTTTTTGACAGTGTTGTAGTGTGTACATGAAAATGGTAAAAATCGCAAAATTCAGTTTTTCACTAAATTGTTGTCATGTTAAAGGCGCAAAAGAGGATGTTTCCGCCGACTGAGAATCCAAAGACCGTTACTGAGTTTTTTAAAAAAGCGCATGCGTAAGAACAGCTTCCCTCCTTCACAGCTCATTTCTAGGGAACGCCTTCCAAAACTCGTGCACGAGTATTTGAACACGAGTGTTTGTTTACCACGGGCATATGCTGTGTCGCGTCAGTGAATTCATTATGTGAAATTATATGATAATAAACACATAAGACGTAAAGTTAGATCAGTCGAAGCTACTGCTAGCATGTAGCAGAATGGTCACTGCCTTACAACTACAGTACACAAAGAAAGAATAATCACTGTTACCTGTCGAGGAGAATTTTTGCGAACTGCGCGTCTGTCTTTACACCTCTCTGTTCCTTCATTGCTCTCCAGTGTTGAAATGTTTCTCCAAGAACGACTCTGGTTAGATTACGTTATTCTGACAATTTTCTCCTCTTCTCAGCGACTTAAAAAGTCTTTCCTTTACGTCCTCCTTCGGGTTTCTTCTCTTCCATGGTGCAAATTCGAGGAGGAAAGCAGGAGCGACGATGAAAACATACCGAAACTAAAGACGGAGTTTTATGCGCTATGCTATGCGCTCGTGTAACGTTACTGGAGCGTGCACGTCTCTCACAAGAGGGCCAATCGTTGACGCGATGATTGCGTAAATGATTGGCTGATGTTTTTAAGGCCCTACTTTTTGCACAGACGACGTTTATTAATATTATGACTTTCAGTGCACCTAATAAATAGGCTTTTATCATTTAGTAAAGATAGTTTCAAGTAATATTGCAAAAATGTATAAAACAAACATCCTCTTTTCCACCTTTAAGCCTAATTCAAAAATGGTTTTAATGGACGCATGCGCATTGTCATGCTTGGCCCAAAGTTTATGTATATATGTAGGTCTGGCTAGTGGTTAAAGTGGCCTTTGGAACAATTACCTTGTTGAAATTTGGCCCACAAAAGCAGTTTGGCTATGTTGTTGCTTCTAAAACCGTCTATAGACTAATGGTAAGAAATGCTCTTTGCATTGAAACATGTTATCACTAGGGTGTGAATTACAGAATTGCATTTGGTGTTCAGCAGTATTTTGACTATAAACATACATTTAATAACTTTTACTTACACCTTTGGGGGGTTCAGGCTTTAATTAAGGATATCAGACAGTGTCAGTCTTGGCCCTGGGTAAGTGTTATCTTAGCCTGGGTTATCAAGTTCAAAACTGTTCATATACTTTATCATGCGTTAGTAACACCTCGGGTGATCAATAAAATGTTAAAAACACAAAATATCATATTTAATTCTTTAGTAGCTCAGTTGGTAGAGAATGGTGTCAAAGGTCATAGAAAGGATTTGGATTAAAGTGTTTGCCAAGTGCATAAATGTAAATGTAATGTCATCTTAAGTGAATGAAAATGCCCTTTTTTGGGGGGGGTGTAAATGAATATTCTTCTGTTATTTATCTGTCCCAAAACCTGTCATGTCACTAGTCCTAATGACATTCTTGACTTTGAGTTCCTAACACAATTTTGCAACATCTTAACAGAGAGGAAAAGGCAGCAAGGAGTTGCAAAAGAGGTAACCCACACCACTATGGCTGGCCTGAGGGAGAGATATACTTCTTTATACAACCTTCTTTATCCACTACTGAAGCACCTGAAATTCATTTATTTCACTAACAGCCTGGACTGCTGCAGGGGAGCCATTTGATTAAGTACTAATAACGGCAACAGACAAAACGAGTTGCTTTCAAAGCCCGACAGAACAATCACACGTACGTTATCAATAACGTAAAGGAAACATAATTAGATGGACGTCTGAGGCTAACTATTATTTTTTTGGCAAAGAAAGTTATTAGACTAATTTAACATGAATAATAGCAGAATGCTGTTTTTTTGTGTGCCATTAACATCCCTCGCCTATGAAGAAAAACGCAAAAGGGTACATCTATAGAAATAGGTCAACGTAACATGTGATTTCCATTTTCAAATGTGGAAAACGCAAATGTGTTCGAACGTGTCCGTATGAAGACTCTGGACAATTTGTAAAGCAACACTCTGGTGTGAACAAAAGAGATAAAAGTATCAAATGGAAACAGATGTCAATGGAAACGGTCTCCTTTCTCTCGCAGATGTTTGTCATTGTCAAGTTGAGTTGATACAGTGCCCATCAAAATATGATTTCTGTCAGGTGACCTTTAGGCTGCTACCAAGTGTGAGGTCATGCTGCTGTTGCCATGACTACTATCAGCAGACTGTCTGCATGCACGCATTACCTCAGCTGCCTGGCATCAGTGGGGTTACAGAACAGACCGTGACCTCGCCATGGAGACTAGGCTAATCTTAAACAATAACAAGTGCTCACATATAGGACAACAAGAGGGATTTTGAAAGAATATAAATGTGTATAATACATATAATAATATTACTATAAAATAATGATATAGTACCACCAAGTATTGTCAATTCAGTTAATATCTTTCATACTACAGTACACGCATACTGTAAACGCTGTACCACTAAGGTCCAAAAATGTACAGTTAAGCAGCCCCTCTGTCAACTTTAAAGGGGATCATGAGACAGAGGAATAGCAAGGCAGCCATATTCTAATGAGCAAGCTACAAAGTGTGTGTCAGTCACCTGTGCAGAGGCGAAGTGGGCTAATTTGGGCCTGTGCTAATTGCCACGGTAACGAGCTGCACGTGTGGATGGTTGCGAGGAGGATGGCAACATGGCATGAGGGAGGATACAGTCCTCCTAACACCAAAGAGGTGTGAAAGAACGAACTTGTCCAACAGCATGCAGCCTGCTGGAGACCAGCCCTGAGTGGGGAACAGCCGGCGGCTTCAGTGCTATGCATAGAACAGAAAATTGTGTGTTGTGTGTGTGTAATAACATGTATTTTATTAATCTGACAGTTTTCTGATATATATATTTTTTATTTCTATACTATTTAAATCCTCTGTAAAGCTGGTTTGCAACAATGCTAATTAAGATTGAATTGGAGGGGGTGTTTAAAAGACATATTTTTTTTAAGGTTTATTACCACCATATGAAGAGTATTTAAAAAAATGTCTCTTTTGTTTCAATTTCAAATATAGATTTATGCTAATAATTTTTCAACATTTTGATTTCAATAACCTATTCATGCAGTCTGTAAAATAAATTGTGCTGATTTGGAAATTTCAGTATGTTAGTTTAATTTTTTTTATTTTTTTTATTTTTTATTTTAATATCATGCAAAACCTGGCCAGAAAAAAAATATATTTAAGCAAAATATTAACGCTAGCATATTTTTTTTCTTCAAAAAATAAAATGTGAATTCACATTAAATCTAATTGTATATTTGTATTATTACATCGTTTGTAACATCTGCAAAAAAATATATATATTTTGCTCATTTTTGTTCTCGATCGATTTGAATATGCATAAACCATTTTAAATCTGCATATTAAAAAGCCTTCGTGGTCGGTCAAGTATACACCCTGAAAGCTTGGGGGCACCTTGTCCCTTTCTCGTCGCTCTGGCGGGCGAGCTGCACTCTCCGCGTGCGCGCGAGTGTGTGTGCGCGCATGTGTGTGTGTGTGTGCTCTGCTGTTGCTGCCCTTTGATCCCTGCATTAGTGTTAGTTAGGGGCTCGGAGACACACACTTACAGAGAGCAGCCATAGTCAAGACACGGCAACAACAACAGCACCTCCTCCTCTACTCTTCCCTATTCCCAACAATACACTTAACCGAGGACAGCCAGGTGCACGACAAGTCCCTGCCATCAGGCTCCCTCGCAAAATTTCAATGGGAGAAGACCTTTTTTCTTCTTATCCCTAAACAAGAAGGAGAATGTGATAAAAGGGGGAAAATGCCAAGGAGGAAACAGGAGCAACCCAAGCGCCTGCCTTCACGTAAGTCGCTTTCTCGATCGCCGCGATTTTTACGCTTCTCCGTGTGTTTTGCGCAGTAGTTTAGGGTTAAAGAGGTGAAACAGACAAAGGCACGGCGTAGGTTATTTCTCCTTTTTTAGGTCTGTGCTAGGCAGCCATGTTGGCGATGAGGGGGCTAGCGGAGCGAGTGCACTAGCGCTGGCTTTAATTGCAGATAATCGATAAAGGTCCCGTTCCGCCTAAAGGTTGCGGCCAGTAAAGCTCGCGTTATCGCCGCTTATTTGGCCCTTATGGCATCGCGTCTTTTCTTATATGTGTCCGCGCGAGCTAGGCTGCGACTCGCGGAAGGGAAAGGGGAGGATCTGACGATCTGGCCGCAATAAAATGAAGGGTCAGTCGGATCAGACCGAGAGCCAGACTCAGCCTCGCATCCGTGCCCCTGCCTTTACTTAGCTCTAGCGCTATCTAGCACCAGCCGCAACTTAAAAATTCACATTCGTCTAACTTTCCCCCTTCCGCGGTCGTGTGCGCGACGCTCGGCTAGCGACTTTTTCTTTCGTTTGTCGAGGGCGAAGCGGGATTTTTTTAAGCTGAGGTATTTTCTTCCACCCCTCCCAGTTCAGCGGGGTTCGTGTCTGCAGGCTGCCTGTGTCAAAGCCATGGTCGGTCACCTGAAGTTCAGGGTTTTTTCCTTCTTCATGCAGCCATTCATTGCAGACGGTCTGCGATCGATAACGCACAAAGGCGAAACGCGTTTTTCTCTCGCTTCGCAGGTTTATGCGACGGAAATGTTATTGCCGCTGTTGCATTACGCTGGTTACGGTTGGATTTGCTAATAAAGATATTTGTTCATTTGACCCTGTGTAACTGGATGTTAAGATTGTGCTTTTATCAGCTCGCCAGTAAAGGGTTGCAGTTGCGTGTGCTGGCCGCTAGATGGAACATGATGTGCAGAGCGTGGAAGACATCGATTAGAGGAATCGGTGAAATGTGGAACGGTGGCGCTTTAAGTGCACGAGAGTACTGTATGCACGAGCAACCGTTCATAATGCCGTCCTTATTTGGGTTACTGTTCACCTGTGTATACTTTGATTCTTTTTAGTGATTATTATTATCTTTTTGCTGGTTTGGTTGGCCTTCTTCCGGAATGCGGGAAAAAGTTTCTGCATTTATTTAGCTACATTAAAAAAAGACAGAAGTCATGACGGTGGAATGTCATAAATGTCTTACTGGTGCACATGAAGATGTTCCACTAAATTCACCATTAAAAATGTAAGTCGTTTTTTAATAGAAACTTAGTATATGAGTTTAGTTTTTATACCCTTTTAGTAGTTGATGCTTATCATAATGTCTTAAAATCCTGTGCCCCACTCAAATCAGTACTGCTGCAAAATCACTTGCTCATGCAGCAAAAGCTCATGTGAAGTTTGAGGGCACCCCACACAGACCTCTCTCTCACAGCAATGGAGGAGTGATGTCACACCTCAGTTTCACATTTGTACTTTGTGTTTGCATTCATCATGCTTGAACAAAAGTGATCTCATGTGCACTTGATTACTGTATACTGACATGGGTTAAACTAAAAACATTTGCCAAATTCAGGACAGTATGTAATATTAGTACTTAAACTCTTTGTTTGCTCTTACATCAAATAATGTGGGAACAGACGTGGCTGTTGTTGAACACTTCTATGTAAATGCTGTGACATATCCCTGTGAAAGTATATCTGTTACTTCCCCCTCTTAAAAATACATAGCTGAGTTCATACGTCATGATGTGCATGGGTCAGGACTTGCAAGAGGGCATTGAGGCCTTGATACAGTCAGATGATCTTCTTGACAGTTAAATATGACCTTTGGCTTCAGTGCAACAATGAAATCCACTGGGATTACAAAACTATGCCCTTTATAACACAGATGCACACTCCTTTTTCCAGAATTCATACATTTTGTTCAAACTGCAGGTCACGGTTCACCCTGCTTCCTGTAAATTAACCTAGAGAAGGGAGCCTAGGTTAAAATGTTCCTTCCTTGTTAAGCTTTTTTCGTAGGATTTCTTCACTGAGGTTTAGAGGTCGACTGCGGTTACTTCTTTTTCTGTGCTGTTCTTTGTTTTATTCTCAGGCCACCATTTTGTGGAGGTACATAGCCCGTATCATTCTTTCACCCTGACCTTTGCCATCAGCTAAAATGTCTCCCAATGGGAGCCAGCCATTTCCATTATACACACATGATCTTTAAGGTTATCTGCATTTGCAAATGGAGGAATTGGAGCATTGCATGGATTTTAGCTCTCCATTACACACCGATGGCAGAGTGTGTGTGACTGGGTGACTCTCCACCTTACCGTAATGGTGGGTCACTGGCTCCTTTCCACTCATCTATGATTATAATGACCTTGGCTGGGCTAGAGCTTGAAAACATTGGATTAAGGGGAAAGGAAAATGAAGGGAGGTTTCCATTTCGCTCTTGGCATCCGATTTGTAGGGAAAATTTGCCAAGAACACCCCCTCCCTCCTCCAGTTTCTCCCCCCTGCCCCACCAACTTGATCAGGCTCTCTCACCGGTGTCTGCCCATTTGAGCTCAAGCAAATAATGATACACAGGCTTTCCTCTCAGAAATGAATTAAAGGGCACGGGAAGGGTGGTGGATACTCTTCTGAACAAGTGCTTACACAGAAAGAGGCTTCAGCCAGGTATACTGAACCAGAACATTTAGATTAATTTGGCTAGCTGGATTCTCTGGCTTTCATCACAGGTAGTCTAGCTGTGAATGCTCTGTCAAAGGCGCCGTGATGGCATAATTAAACATATTCGAAGGTGCCATATAGACGGGTTTATATGACTGTGACGGACTCGCCCCATTACGTGAAAGAATCATGTGCATGGATGTATAATGTATTATTAAAGACTCAAATGCATATCTTTAAAATGACACTAAGATGCCTGGTTTTGCCAAAGATAGTACTGTAAGTCTTTGACAGCCTTCACTTTTCAAAGAACAGTCTGACATCTCTTTTTGTAAACACAGAACTCGAAGCCAATTTATCTTACTTAGCCCATAGTTAAGTAAACATACAACTACTATTTTTTTTTGTAACTACTAGACACACCTTTGTCTGCTTGCTATAGGAGGCACTACAAACTCTGAATGAAAACTTCAAAAAAAGAACACCCAATCTTTCACCCACCCAAGTCTCAATCAGTGCCTGTGTGGAATAAAAGTGCCTGAGTTGGGTAACGATTTTCCGCATGTTGACAAGTCACAACATGGAGATCTACAGTTCGGAGAGCAGCCCTTTGGCTAGTGGCAGCCCAGCACTGAGTAATAACCATCTCATAGCAGGCATTCTGTTGGGAGCGGTTCATAAAGAACAGCTCGCTGGTTCAGCTGGGGAAAGGGTGGGTGGTGGGTTGGAGGGGTTCTGCTGGAGAGCTCCAGGCGCTTTCCTATGTTGTTGTACCACACAAGTGAGTCCATCCCCTCCAGGACAGACCTTTAACGGGTTGCTAATGCTGGGCCATGCTGCACGAGGGATCGAACAGTCAGGCCCCAAGATGTGGCTTACTGGGCAGAATCATAGAGCAGTCTGTGCAGTTGACAGGGAAAGAAAAGAGACAAGCTGCTGCTGTCATTGATTTAAATAGGTTATATCTTGAAGCTAATATAAGAGGTTTTGTGTTCATGTTGACAACATTTCTAGCATTAGTAGAGGTCACCAGGTCAGTATACTGTTGTATGCTAATAGGTGTTTTTGCTGTTGGATGCCCTAACCCAATTGGAGGCCTGCAAATGGCTTTGAAAAATGTTATAACAAATCTGATATATTGTTATAAAACCAAGATCATTGTATTCTAAGAAATCAGACAAATGTCACTTTCTGCTAAAAATGTAGCATTTTTATATTGATACATATGTAATTGTATATCAATTGCAGCAATGCATCATGGCATGAGCAAGATGAGCACTAATTGATGTATGTATGAATCAAAGTTACTCAGAAAGGCACACATTTCTGACACAGTTTCTGCATTGCTATTAAAATTGCATTCCTGTGCTTATACATAGATTTGTTACAACTTGGATGGTAATAATTTTCAAAAAAAAAAATATATTAGTAATAATATGCTTTTATTTTCCACGCTGCAGAGCGCTGTATATTATAGCCATAACCTGCATTCGGTTTATGACGCATGCAGGACAGAACAGCTGACATAAAATAAAGGATCAGGCTAATAGATGTAGTCAGTTCCGATCAGTTAAAATGGCTTGTTTGCCCTCGATACCGATCTTTGCGAACGGCTCTGGGAATCACTAGACATGCCAACAACTTGTTGTTAACTTTTGCTGTCGCTCATCTCACTGGAAATGTAATTAGTAATAAATGACTTCTAGTCACTTTTAGGGTGACCATGCGTTCCGTTCTTCCTGGACGCGTCCTGGCCAGGATTTCGGTGCGTTTTCCTGAGGTTGTGTTTGTCGACCGCATACGTTATCGAGGTTTTCCTATTTCAGAAAAGCAACCATTACATTTTAAGATAAGAATGAAACTACGATTTATGACTAAAATTTGAGAACCTTGATGACGTGTGCGGTCGACAAATACAACTTCCGGAAGACGCACCCGAATCCTGGCCAGGACGCGTCTGGGAAGAATAGCATGTATGGTTACCCTAGTCACTTTGGCGTTGAAACTCAGTACGAAGAGAGGTTACAGTGTAAGAATCGATATACCAAGACAGTGTAACAACTGGCTGGCTGTATGTTATTATACTTATTACACTGCAAATTAATAAATTTGTGACCCTGACTGTGAAAACCCAACTAAAGTCATTTTTTGTGAATTACTGTTTTCTATGTACAATCATCCTACATAATGTAAAAAACAATCTGTAAAAATATAACCTTGATGTCTTTTATATTGACTAAGTAAGTCCGGAGATTGAAATGTGAAAGTGAAATCAAACTTTTATGCTTGTAATCTCATACTTTAAATATGAGACTTTAACCTGGTTTGCACAGACAGGTTCATATATATGTAGACAAAATATATTGAATTGATGCTATTAGCCTATTTGTAAGAATTGGAAAGAAAAAAAATTAATAAAAAGACGATCTCATGTGTTATTAATTATGCATATTTATATTTAATTTATTTAAAAGTATTAAAAATTGCACCTGTCAAGGTGACTCACAGTACCCGGATGAGGCTGTGTTATTAGTTTCAAGCAGTTGTTATGTGGAAATAACGATCAATAGCCAATCAGAATCAAGCATTCCAGAACACTGTGTAATAGGAATTCACCAAAATTTCATCCCTTTTATTTTCCCTTTGGCATTATTGGTTTAGCTAAAAGAATAAAACGTCCAAAAATATAAACCGAAAATAAATGGCCCTTTGCTTATAGATTTCAGTCTCACTGTAGCCATTAGCACAGCGCTACACGGCAAAGTGCGATCGTGACAGCTGTGAGCAGATACTTCAAATGACACACAAGTTCTGAGTGAATCGCGTTTTAATGTTTAATGTGTGTGCTTTGGAAATCACAGACACAGACTCGTGAATGAAGTTCAAGTCCTCTAAAACGCAACAGGCTATCAAATATAGTTATGTTTATTGGGTTTGTCAGTAACTGGTGATGAACTGCACAGCTTTCAGTAACTCATGGTTGACTGTTATGCGGCAGATGATGTCACTGCCCGTTTCAAGCCTGTTGACATAAGCAGAACACAGGCTTACTGCCATGCTGTGTCTTGCCTGTTGTTTTTATTGTAATGATTGTGTATTTTAATTAAACGTAGTATTAACAAGGCTCCTGCGTTGCTGCATTACTTTACTTCTGTTTGCTGTTAAATTTGATTCTGTTGCATATAACTAAATAAGGAATATTTCGTTTTGTTTAATTTTCATCCACTTTTGGTGTGTTACTTCCAAAAAGTTGGATTATTTTATTGGTTTGTAGTCTCTTCATTAAATGAAGTCTAATTTTAATACAATAAAAATATTTTCATAAATAAGTCATTTTCGGGTTTCGGTTTCCAGAATGTTTGGTATCCGTTTCTGCCCAGAATTTTTATTTCTGTGCATTGCTACTGTGTAATAATAGGAGTTAGGAGTTGCAACTTTTATTAAATGCATTCATCCTAATCGACTCTCCCAATCCTTATTTGTTTTTTTACCACCAAGGCAACTTCATTTTTTTCCTCTGTTGTGATTGGAAAAGGCTGATTCCTCACACTGAAAAATGTCCAGCTTGACTAGCCTGTTTTACTCAGTTTCAGATGTTGAGCTAGACAATTTACACTCGCTGAGATGCTTACAGTTTTGCATAATCATAGTAATTACACAACAATAATAATGAAGGTAATTCCGTCATTGTCATATTAGCATCAAGAGATTTTGGGACGCCATTGTAGTTTCAGAAGGAACTGGATATATTTATACATCTGTCAGGATTTGCCTGAGCTCATAATGGCTAGATTAAAGGCCCATTTACACGAAGAACGGTAACTATAACTGTATTAGCGTCCACACCAACGGACTGTAATGGAACAATAACTTTGAAAGTGATTCCAATATTTTTCCTCTGTTTCTTTTTAGTTAAAGTGCAGATTCTATTATGCTATTCTCTTATTTTTAGAAAGATTTTTTTATAGTTTTTTAACCTCATAGTTATTGTCCTTGCTGTAAGTGGCTTTTAAATGGGTAGTTAACCCAAAAATGAAACTTCAGAAAATTCATTTCTGTTTGAACTATCTATTTAAATGTAAAACGTGTGTTAAAGGACAAATTCTGTATTTTACACTTAAAGCCCTGTTTTCAGATTGTTTATGATGAAATAGAACGGTTTTGACTGAAATTTGGACATATGATGCTGGCCCAAGAATTTTCGGGTGTTTATTGTATCACTTCCCACCTCTACAATGGCTGTATAGGTGCACAGGAACAATCCTTCCTAAAATGCATTAAACTTTCATTTACAAAGATGTGAAACTCACCGAGTGGTCAGGGGTGTTCACTGATAAGCTCACACAAAAATCCCTGCAAAAGATGCTTTCCAACAGGTGTTTTAGCATTCGTTGTTAACTTGTGGACCTATTTTTCCCAATGCCTCACAACCGGATATTCTTCCGTTGAGAGCTTGAATAATAGACACTACAGCACAGTTGGTGGTGATAATCCGCCTTTGCCAATTGCAAGAATACAAACAACGTTCCCGGCGCGGAGTAATCCCGTACCTCACAGCACATCTAATACAAGTCAATTAAGTTGGAGAAAAACTATGTTAAAACCTGTTGGAAAGCGTATTTTGCAGCGATTTTTGTGTGAGCATATCAGTGAACACCCCTGACCACTCTGTGAGTTTCACGTCTTTGTAAATGAAAGTTGAATGCATTTAGGAAGGATTGTTCCTGTGCACCTAGAGGTGGGAGGTGATACAATAAACACCTGAAAATTCTCGGGCCAGCGTCATACATTCAAATTTCAGTCAAAACCGTTCTATTTCATCATAAACAATCTAAAAACAGGGCTTTAAGTGTAAAATACCAAACCTGTCCTTTAATGTATAAAATCAAAATTCTGTCACATTTCAGTGTATTTGTGACTGATTTGGGACATCAGTTCATAAATGTGAGTATTCTCCCAACGCAAGGCTTACTTCACCTCTATCAAGTCTGTAAGATAGACTACAATGCTGTCCAGCGTAGAGAGCGTAAGCATGTTAATGAGTTTAACTAGCGGACTAACAGCTGTGCTACAAGGGTTTTTCAGGAGACAGGGGCTGTTTTATAGCTGAGGAGATTAAAAGTGCCAGGAAGTAAACAGATACAGAGTAGTGGCACCCTGAGGTATTGACAACCTCCAAGGGAAACGGTATATCATCGGCAAGAGCCGAGGTGTTTGGCTGCTTTACAAAGGCGAGATATTATATTCATGATGTGAAATCATTTCTGTGAAAGCTATTGTCACTATGTCTTGCGCTGATTTACGAGGCTTAAAACGTAGGTGAGTGCCTGAGACCTGCTCAGCCCCTCGTGTAAAAAATGTCCTTCGCATTTGCAGATGACTTCACAGTATGCTTGATTACTGCCGACCTTGATGCAAAGCTGGAGTGTTCATGTTTAGTTGTTGGGCTGAGGACAGTAGCTATGTTAAGATTGGTCTGAGGAGTCCACCCTGACCTGTATGTTCATAATGGGCCGAGCCGGTAATACCTGTTTTTTCTAGGGGTGGGAATCAAAAGGAGTGTGATGGTATAGTATCAATATCTGGGGCAAATTATGACAATGTTGAAATTGCTTGTTAAATGAATAGTTAATCAAAATTGATAGATTCTTTCACCTGTTTCTCTTTCACTCATGTTGGATTTCAGTACTTTGCATTACTTTATTCTTCTTGGCACATTTTAAGTCTGGAATAGAAATAGTGTTGACCTAATGCAACAGCATACCTTGCTATCTGAAAAACTGGTCATTCAAAACTGTGGATGTCTTATAGTACTTCTTTACGCAGTTGTTTCTCTTTAATCTGCATTATATATAATATAATATATATATACTGTCAGAAAAAAATGCTCCCTAGCTGTCAAATCCGGAAGTATCCCTTAAAAAGTTCCTAATATGTACCATTGTACAGATATTCATACATTTTGTACCTACATGTACCTCTGATTTACTAATTTAAGCTTTTTAGGTACAAATGTGTACTTCTTGAAAAGGTACTGCCCCAGTGACAGCTAGAAAACTTTTTTGACTGTGATTTTTCTGACAGTGTATGGTTGTTAAAACCTAGGCTCACAACTGAAAGGTTATAGGTTAGTATCCCACAAGTGTTATTCATCAAATATTACCATTTACCCTTGAGCAAAACACTGCAGGATGCTCTGGTGGTGGGAGAATTGTTTACCTAGGTTATGTGGATAAAATGATAAAAAGTCAAAACAGTACTTTTATGTGTCACTGTTTAATGGTGGTGTTATAATTTAAAGGCACACCGCAGAACTTTTTGGCCACTAGGGGGGTGCTAGATATGTATTTTTCACGCCTAGCGCCCCTAGAGGCCACAAGCACCGCAGCACTGTCGCAAAGGAAAAGAACTGGCCAACCTTAAAACTAAACTAAAAACTAAACTTTTAAAACGCTACACGATCAACATTTTGAGGCATCAGGGAGAAACGCAGTCATGTTACAACTTTCTGATGAGGAACTCGTGCAGAAGCCATTTCTTAATCTGAAGGTTGCAGCCTCCGGATGTCGTATTTCTAAGCTGCATACGTCATTAAGCCTTATTTCAGAATATTAACAATTATAAAGTTGACTATTATACTTAGTTAATCGTAAATTGTTGCAGTATGCTTATGACTTGCGAATGTAATGCTCAGTTTACCTTAATAAACCAGGCTTGATGACGTATGCAGCCTGCATATTTGACCTCCGGAGGCTGCAGCCTTCCAATTGAGAAACGACCAGAAGTATTTCCTTGCCTTTTGCGAAACAAATATTGTTGCATCGTCCCTCTCTCCCACGCCACAAGGATTTTCCACAGTGGCGCTCGTTTTTCCTCTCTTTTGTGTGAAAATTGTTACTCCAAATCCAAGTAAACCGATGTGTTTAGGTCTGCCGCTTTGTAATATGTCATGCGAGTGACAGCGGAACGCAGCAAATGAGGAAGAGAGAAGAGAGAAACGCTCGGATCTGATTGGTGAATGAATAGGGATTGGTTTTACCCTGTGTGAGCTTGAGCAAGTTTGACTGACTGCTATAGCATCCTGGATTGTAATGTAAATACCATAGACAGTAAAAGAAAGGTAAATACGTGAACACAGCATCTGAATACAGGGAACTATATGCAAGATAATTGGCGTCATTTATAAAGAAGATGGCATTTATGTATGAATCAAGATCGTGAGTATATATAAAAAATTGCCTTAAAGGGGATTCGAACCCGGGTTGCCCGTGTCATAGGTCCATGACACTAACACAGTGCACAGAATCACATAATAGAAGTTGCTCTCTACACTCCTTAAGTAGCCTCCAGCAAAATTCACTTAAAAAAAAAATTGTGTTGAGGAAGTGGAGGAAGTGACGTATGCGTAAAGCAGTCGAATTTTGTAGTTTTCTTTTTTTGTGCTCTGGTTACTACCCGAAACCCTAAATTTTAAAGTACGAGTAAAAGCGATACAGACCCCCTCAGGCTATGGTAGACATGTCATTCAACCTATTTAAAGTCGATGTACTATCACAAGGGTCTTGAAAATGTATTATGAAGGTTGAAAAACTACATGGTGTCGCTTTAATTAATGGTTCTGTTTAGGGATTCATAAAAAATAATTGCGATTAATGTATAGCAGAATAAAAGTTTTTGTTTATTATCATATATTTGTGTGAAGTGTGTACAATAGTATATATAAATATGCACACATGCGTGTATAATTTTAAGAAAAAATATATTTATATATTAAGTATTTATATATAATATAAATTATACATAAATATACAAATGTAAATACACATGTAAACATTTCTTAAATATATACATGCATGTGTGTGCATTTATCTATACAAAGTTATCATACACAGTTCCCACACGCATATATGATGTAAACAAAGACTTTTGTTCTGCATAGATTAATCGTGATTATTCATTATGCATCCCTAGTTCTGTTGAGTTGATTCAGATCGATTTATTAGTTTCACTGTTTGATCAACTAATGATTTTTTGCATGTTTTTATTTACCAATTGTAGGTTAGCACAATCACTCTGCTATAAGGATGTTTAAAAGTTCTATTATGTTTTTCAAAGTTACTTTGGATAAATCATCTGCTAAATGCTTAAATGTAATGCACAGTAGACTTATTGTTTTCATATTTCCAAAGAGCTGTAATTCACTCTCATATTTTCGTGACTACAGTTTATCTTTCTATGCAACGGCTTACAGTAGGGACTAAGGTTAGGCACGAATATTGTCTCTATTTGCTCTCTTAAGTCTCAGTTATGGTTGTCATAGTGATAATTTTTTTTGCACTCATTTGTCACCTTGATATTGTGAGGTTGAATTAAATGCAACTGGTTATACTGACTAAGGAGAGGGGAGAGTTGAAGGACTCTCCCCGTTTACTGTTTTGACATGGCAGATTTTCAGTCATACGAGGGAGCTGTTGCTGTTATCTTGCTTGTATGACTCTACCTTTTGAAAACCGAGATGGGTATCGACGTGACAAAGAGCGTTAGCGCCGAACAATGCGACGGTAACCATCAGCCGCCCTGGCCAGTGTTTAACATGGAGATTGGAAAAAGGAATCAGCTCCCTGTCCTCTAGGACCTGCATGTAAATGAGGTTAGCCTCTCCTGCTGTGCCACAGCTCTATCCCCCACTCTCCATCTCTAATGGCTGCAAAACTGCCTCCCCCATTCTTGAGGAAGAAACCTGGACCGATCCTGATTAGTGCCCTTGTCTTGAGTGACAGGCTTGGATCCAAGCAGGCAGTGCCGTGGGCGCCACTGCCAAGCTGCTGTCAACTCGGCATCACTGTAAAAAAGCCATCCCTTTTCTTCCGCTGCCCCAACCGCACACATACCTCCTCCACTCTCTCGCACACCCCCTCATATTCTTTCTCTCTCTCTCTCTCCCTTTCTGGGTGGCTGGCTAGTCAAGCTTGGCTGCATCCCTTGCCTGAGCTACTGGGACAAAGTGTGATTTACAGTAGTTGGAGAATTTCCCTGTCAGCTCTAACCTGTGTGCATGCTGTCTATCTGAGTAGGCGGCAGTAATGCTGTAGCAACACCATATTGTGGTATTAGCGTCATAGCACCTAGCTGAATCCACCTCTGCTTCCTGTCCCCAATGATACGTACACAGAACATTACTTACTATCTTGTTTTCGGGGTACGGCTTCCTTGAGCTACATGCCCCAATTTTACGCCATTAAAACATTGCAGTGTATAGCAGATCTGATTAATAAGAATCGCACTGCTTCTCGTGGTTGACTACAAACACACAGATCCAGCAGCTGGATAAGTTAATTTCTGATGGTACATCTGAGATAACCAGTGCAAGCGCGCTCTTGTTTTTATTCAGTCGCTATAAATGGAGGTTGGGGGAAATAAACAAGAGTGCAAAAGGGCGCTTCATCTACAAAGAGGAATTTTAAAGGTCTGGAAGCCAAAGCTGTCTCAATTTCTTCCAAGAGCACATCTCCTTCCTGTTTCACCTCTGGCATCCTGCCCAACATGCCCACAGACCGCTGAGGCCATGTGGAAAATACACAGATGGTTATATGTAGTGCGCTTTGTTAATACATGCTAACACGGCCTTTGCTAACGTTAAAGAGTGTAGGCGAAGAATTCGTCTGATGTGACGAAATGGAAATCGCTATAAATCTAATGTAATACTGCTCAGTTTACAAATGATGCATGTTGTGGTTCTTGAATTTATTTTGATTTAAGTACTGACTGTAGATCTTAATTCAGTGGAAACCCTAAAGCTTTTAAATAAATAAAATAATAACAATTGAAATTTGAATTTGTTGCCACACTGTTATACTTGCTAATCCTAAATGCAGTGTCATTCAACTAATGTGATAAAGCAAGAATTAAAATTTTGCAGCTTCATATCGATTAAACTGAATAAAGTTTCATGACATAAGTAAATACATCAACATGGACAGATAATGTAAATTTTGCATATCTAAAGACTAAAATACAGTTATTACAGGTGAAGAAAAAGATCCTAGTACCACATGTAACAAGGTGTTTATCACTGTTTTCGATATGGGTACTATTCTGGAGCTATACTGAAAGCTTGCTTATTAACAGAAAACACTACACCTCTGGTTTCTGCGCTAGTCAGTTGTGACGACGCACGGCTGGTGGTGGTAATGCTGCGTCCTTCCCACCATATTGTTGGCCGCCGGCTAATAAGGTAGCATTGACCAAAGTACGGGCTCATTAGCATCGCCTGCGGCCGTGGCAACCTCCACCAGGGTAGAGTCGGACACTTAATTACATCTCCCCTCCAAATACCACCCCCCCACCCTTCAAAGCCATCGGCACTTCCTTCCACAATCCACAGAGAATGCTGGGAAACTATAGATGCCAAAGTGGTGGTTAGTTAGCCCATACCATTCAATAGCGCTGCTCGCTTTGAGGCACTGCAATATCTCTGATAGCGTTAAAGCCATTCGACCCGGGCCTCTCGTGCAAGACTGCATGACTGTCTTTTCATTGGCATCAGTGGAATATTGATGGCTCCACCCCGGCTTAATCGACTAATGGCCTCTCCGTCTCTCCATCGCTTTGCTGAAGCAAGCCACCCTCCCACCCAGTAGAGCCTCTCTGTGCCCTTTCGGCGACCTCTGGGTCAGACAGGCCGATTTTTATGCCTGGCTGAAGCGCAGAATAGCCTCAGTGTATTGGTAGGCAACCTTAAGCAAATCATGCAGCTACTGGCACTAATAGAGAACAGTCCAGGCTCCCCTTTATTCGCCCTATTGGCTTATTGTATCTCACAGTTGAGATACTTAACTATATGAGTACTGAAGGCTGGTGTTTAAAATAATACAAATATATATTTGAACAATGAAAGTATTAAAACACTACTTAAAAGGGCCATGAAGGTCAACAACACATTTTTTGAGCTGTTAACAGATACTCTCTATATACATATTGCCCCTTAAAACAGTAATAGCTGTCACAATATTACATAGTTGATATTAGTCATTTTTACCATGTACCATGAAGATCGTTTAACAAACTCAGGGTTACAAAATAAGTGCCTGCTGCAGACGCTTCGAAGGGGTTTATGATAAAAGAGACACTCATGTTTGCCATATACTGGCTTAATCTCATGTAAGCAGAGTTTAGTGTTAAGTTAGTGTCTTGTAAGTATTTTGTTAACTTGAGCGTCTCTTATATCATAAACCCTTTCAACACATGTGCAGCAGGCACTTATTTTGACATGATGCATGATGCACTTTGGTTCACATGATGCACCAAACACATATTTTGACATGACAAGCCACACATATAAAGCTCCGAACACATATTTTGAATTTGTGCCCCTCGGAAGAAAAGTCACCGGCCAGTGGTGGTCTTATCAACTTTCTCTGTCAACTCAGGCTTTGATTTTAACTCTTTCCCCGCCATTGAAGAGTTATCTTGTTAATTAAGATTAAAAATGCAATTATTTTAGAATTTTTCCAAAATTTTGTATTTTTGAAAAACCTACCCATAGTGGAGAGGTTATAAAAAGAGAACAAATGAAGATAGGATGAAACGTTTTTTTCCTGTTTTGTTTGTTTGATTGAAAGTAGAGGGTCTGTTCTTTCATTTTATGTATTTGTATGTTTATATATTTATAGAAGACAAGTTTCCTAGAAGGGATTTTGTGAAACTTTTGTGAAAATCACAAAAAATGCTGACGGGCAACTTTAAAAAAAATGGCTGGTGGGGAATGAGTTAAACTTAAGTATTAAGTATAAAAAATTTATTAGAGTCACAGAATTATATAGGCCTACTATTTCTGCTGGTGTCAAAGCAACAGGGAACTGTTGGAAAAATGTTGCTGATAGATGATGATGATGATTGTGTAAATGTGCAAGTTAAACAAAAATACTAATATTATATTATATGTATTTTGTGTATCTTCTAACAATTCCCTTTTAAAAATATGTAACATCCTGTAAGCCTCCTTATACTGTGTACTAAAAGTTTTTACTTTTTGTGATGGGACAGTATACACTTTTAATCATGTGAAGTCCTGAGCAATGCAAGCATCCATCATAATTTTTTTCAGTTTTGTCGAGTTAAGTTTAGTACTCGTTGTTGCAGGGGTCATCTAGGATCTGTACCACTAAGCCTTATAGCTGTTTCTGCACACATACAAACTCATTCTTACCATTATGCCATTAAGCAACCCTCAAACGCTGATGAATGGTATCTTGTCCCAAACTGCCAGGCTTGTTGCTATGCGATAGCATTGTAACTGTTGCAGCTAACGCTCAGTATTTCTTCCCTCTTTTTCAAGTGAAGGACACTGTACGAGTGTTTGTTTGTGAGTGTGTATTATAGGCAGAGGGGGGCTGTTTCAGACAAAACCATGTGGAACTGCGGCCCAAATCGTGACCTTGGGAAATGTCAGGCCGCCCACAGAGTGGCTTGCCTGTGTCTGCTTCTCTAGTGCAGCGAGGGACAAGAGTGGCGGGCCGTAGCACAACCTAGCTTAACCTAGCGTGGCAAGCACAGGGTTCAAGCCGAGTTTTACCACTGCCCCAGAGACCTCTGGTCAACAATCTAGCCATTTCTCACTAACAACATTATGGCCATTACTGCCTGTCCTCCCTAGTGTCACATGGAAATAGGTCATGCCTCACATACTTCACTCTTTTGTTCAGGTGACTGTGAGCTCAGTCTGTGAAACATACCAGCGATGTGTATCAAATGTTCAGGCTGGCCCCCTCTTGCTCCTCTTAATGTTGAATTATGGGAGGTGAGGAGCAACATCAAACTTGCAGTAGTGCTGGCTGGTAAAAACTATATCACATTTTTTTGTAGCCTATTTAGAGCCATCTCAATGTTTATGCATTTGCTCAGAAATGGCCTAAATGTGAGAGTCAGAGGAGACAGTTTTGACAAAACAGTCACTGGTGCTAAGTAAATTTAAAGTACAATACATTAAAAAACAGCATTTTAACAATGATTCAAAGAAATCCTTAAATTGGATTTGAATCCAATTATTAATAGACCAATTTGCGGAAATGAATCACACTTACCAACTCTTGCTCGAAGTTTTAATGAGAGATGCTTTTAAAACATATTGCTCAGCAGTCACAAGACAAGGAAGGGTCACAAAACTGATCTAATGACACAGCCTTTAGAAAACGTATTGTGGTCACATGAAAAGAATATCGTCATTAACACGTTGCGCAATTGTTGCGGAGGGTTGCGTCTTGCGTGATTTTATATAACCAAGTAAATCTTTGGGAATCATGAATATTCAAATATATTGTCCAGCCGTACCTTCCACACAACCCTTGCATTCACAGCGAACCATGTATCAAGCTGTGTGTGTTGGGTTTATATCTTATTTTCTTTGATTTTACGGGTGATAAAGCGTGCTCTGCTGCATTGTCGGTATCATGGTGCATGATCACACAGGGTCGTGCCGGTTGGCACCCCTCTGGACCAAAGCAAGCAGTGCTGGCCAGATGTGTGTTGACTGTAATGATCCCTAAGGGTCGACGGGATGCCGTTGCCAGGCAACATCTTTTCCTTTTCCCTGTAAACAGAGAGCTTTACTTGCCAGGCTTATGTTGGGGTCAGAAAGGTGAGACCAGCCTTTATGTGTGCGAGCAGAAGTCGAAGAAAAGATGCTCAAATGAATTTTTTCACTGATCATATTTTGAAGTCAGGAGTACCCGGCCCTTTTTTGCTACTTTTAGGTTTACTCTAGCTCTCTCTGAGGTGTAAGCATTTCATTTGGTCAATTGAAAGAAAGAAAAAAAAACTTTTACTTGATAAGTTTTGACACCCCCCTCATGAAAGCTTGTTGCTAGACACACTCTTGCAGGGAGTTTGTTAATATGTATCAGGAATATTCACATTTTTTGTTCGCCCTTGTCTGGCAAGCTGTAATGTTTTGCTTATGAATATTGATACATGAAGTGTATATTAATGACCCTTGGTGACCTTAACCCTATCCTTATTGGCTCCCTGGTGGTATCGGCAGGCTCATGAATATTAATCCAGTTCTGTAACCTCCATTACCCTAATCTTTGCTGTCTAGCCTCCCCGAAGGGCTTGTCGCCATGGTAACCCTTTTACTAGACTCCTTTAGACCCTGGGAGAAAAAATAGTTAAAATAAGAACAAAAAGCAAGTAATGTGTGCATTGTGAGAGAAGTCTCAGATCTGAATTATATTCCATTGCTCATCTTTTCAGAAAAAAATATTTCTTTCACACCATCCATTTCAGTCTTAATGAGAAAGTCAGTTGGAAAAGGTCAATGGATGGGCTGCAAGGGAAATACTGTCAGCATTTTGTCCTTACAAATTCGCCCTTCAGGATGTTACATTTATTAATATTGTACAATTATAATTTAAGACATCATACATTTGTACTTAAATCTACATATATTTGTTTTCTTGCAAGAAAAGCAGTTATAGTCATCTGAATCACTTAATTTTTTCTGTATCACATGTGGACACGGTAGAGGATGGAGGACCAGAGAGTGGCTCAATCGAAGAAGACGCCTGGTTTGGGAATACCTCCGACAGTCCCTCTGAATCATCCTACGGTGATGTGCAGGATGAGCTGCGGGTTTCCCCAGACAATGTCCCCCGACCGGACCACGACACCTCGGCAGAGAGCTCCATGGGCTGCCCCACGCCAGTTCAGCGTGCCTCCCTGGAGCTGCTGGGCCTGGACGGTGGGGTCCTCTCGACCCAAGACACGCTGTCCTCGGTGGTGTCCTCTCTTTACGGAGACTCCAACCAGGCTCTGGGCAAGCCCCTCAGCAGCAACCTGCGGCGTCTTCTGGAGGCCGGCTCGCTGAAGCTTGAAGGAGGGGAGCTGATCGGACGTGGAACAAGCAGAGGACTGGAGTCGCCCCCTATTAGCTTGGTACTATCTCCATCTTCACATCACGCACAGCAGCTGAGTGCGCTTGCTAGGAGACTGGCTAACAGCAGCAACAACAGTGGCAACTCAAACTCTGCATCACCTGCGTCTGTAGCGACTATCAAGCAGGAGCCCTGTGACCCATTCGGCACCAGCAATGGCCCCAGCTCAGGAAACAGTGGCTTTGTTTGGGTAGGGGTGGCAGATAAATGGCCGTCTGCACCCAGCGGCAGCAGCTTATCACCAGATTCGGCCATACAGAAGTTGAAGGCAGCAGCGAATGCCGTGCTCCAGGACAAGAGCGCAGTGGCCTCCTCCACCTCGGCTTCTTCGTCCTCCTCTTCCTCATCCTCCTCTTCGTCAGTCACCTCTTCCTCCTCAATGGCAGGCCTTGGCACCCGCTCAGATGACGCGGTGCGCTTTGAAGCGTTCGCTTCTCCCTTCAGTTCCCAGTCGGCCAGCTCTACACTTGCTGCCCTCTCAAAGAAAGTGTCTGAAAGGAGTCAGCAGCAGGTGGGCACATCTGAGCATCAGTCCTCAGCTGGTTCCTTTCTCTCCCTTGTTTCCATGACCTCCTCAGCGGCTCTGCTAAAGGAGGTGGCGGCACGAGCAGCAGGGAACCTTCTGGCTGATAAGAAAGAGACGGCTTTAGTATTGGGAGCCACTGAGGATGTCAAGCCCCTGTTAGACAGGAACCAGAAGGTGCCCACCCCAACTCAGACCATGGACCTTCTGCTGCCAACAATCCCCAAGGGAAGGGCCAAGCCCGGCAGTCAAGCAGGTAACAGCTAATTCCTGAAACAAATGCATGCAGTTTTTTATTTGTTTTTTGTTTTTAGATTTTTTGTTGGGGGATCAAACTCATGTTATGTCACACTAGCTTAAAAAAAACTTTTTGTGTGTCTTGCGTTAAGAAATATGTAGTTTAGCCTATTGTGATAATCAGTCACATTTTAACAAGCACAATAGCACTAGCGATAGCACAATTTGTAAATTACTGGTAAACTACAGGTTTGATAGTTTTAATCTTAAGGATTTATAGAGATGATTACATTTTTACATTTCATTCTTATTGTAAAATTATTTAATACCCTTCTTCCTTTTGGTTTATTTTGTGAAAACTATTTTAAACTAGATACTTACTATATCTTACTGTCTTAAAAATGTGGCATCCAATGATTGACTTGTTTTCTTAGGTTACAATGTTGGTTCCTCTGATAAAAACAACAACTTAAATATTAAAAATATATAATGCAATATTCCAAAACAGCCGAGAAATATTTAGGTATGTGTTTTAGCTATACAGCACATGCCTAATCACTTGCTATAAGTAAAAGTAAAAAATACTTGCAGTGAACAATCTTGGAAGCATATACATTCTATCTTATATATTACCTACTACAGTAAATATTTCTTAAAAGTAGTTATTTGTTTTTTAAGGTACTATTGTCTAAATCTTTGATTAGTACGCCACTGAAGAATGCACTCTGTGGTGATTTAGTAGTACCATAAGGTCATGCTTCGTCTGCAAGAGGTTGGCTGCTGAATCTGGGAAAGGTCTGTTTGCACAGTGGGGGTTTGCTGGAGTTGGCGGCACGTTCCCAGACCCAGCTCATCTCCCGCGGATGTGCAGCCTGCCAAACGGAGGCCGGCAGTATGTGTGCTCCCTATAGCCTGAACAGTCGGAGACCATCTCAGCAGATTCCCCCGGAATTTAGGTCAGGCTCCAGAGCCGGCACGGCCATCAGAGTTTCCACTCAGAACCTGCTTGGGATAAAGTGCCTGCAATATGGCTGATCCTTTTGCTAATTCCTAAAGTTCGGTGACTTGGAGTGAGGATTGACTTCTAGGATAAACTTGACATAGTCATTGTCAGAAAAGTCCCTTAATTTGTTTCTTGTTTGTACATAAAAGTATGCGAACAAAGCAGAGTGTATAAAGCCAATATTAGCATTAAAGCAAATGCACACCTGCAAGAAGCCAACCAGAGTTCTGTTATACTAAAGCTAATGATTATACACTGTTGAAAGTGAAAGTGACAAGCATGCAACGCATACTCGAAATGTGACCTCTGCATTTAACCCATCCCAGTAAGTAGTGAACACACGCACTGCAAGTCATAAATACACACACACACACCCGGAGCAGTGGGCAGCTATCCCAGTGCCCGGGGAGCAATTAGGGTAAGGTGCCTTGCTCAAGGGCACCATAGTTGCAACCTGCTGGCCATGAGACTCAAGCTGGCAACTCTCGGATTACAAGCCCAACTTCCTAACCTATAGGCTACAAATGTTATACACACCTAAGGATTTTCGCACAGATTATGAATGCAATTTGGTCATATTAACTCATCATGCCCTGCAGTCTTTTCCAGTTGTGCTCAATCTTTGTTTACAGTCACAAGAAACAATCCTTAAGTGTGTTGTGTCTAGTCTTAGAGTGTTTTAGCAAGTCCTTAGGTGTGTCCCCAACTTAAATATCCACACGGCTCTGATTGCCTTTGACCTGATGCACAGTAAAAGCACTCTTAATCCTGTAATATTGCTTAATTATGTAATGTAAAGTCTAAATACCAAATAAAAAGACCAGAATTGAGTCTCACCTGGCTTGGATGATGATTGTAAGAAAAATATTTGTCCACTATGAAACGGGCAGAAAAAAATATAAAAGCAGTTAACAGCTCCTGTTTTCTCCCTTGATACCAAAGACCTTCAGTCATTGTACCTCACGAGCGGTTTTCACAGTGATCCCTTTTGCCGGGAGAGGTTGAGCCACAGATGGTGGTTTATTGTTGCAAATAGGCAGTCTCGAAGTTTTACACCCCGGGTCAATGAATGCCTGAGCGCGGTAATTTCACCAAACACTGATTACCAGATGTTTTTCGAGGAACACGACTGGAATACTTATGAAGCCATCCTGACAGGCCCTCGTAGAATTTGTAATGCAATCATGCCAGCTTCTAATAAGACCAATTAAGCTCTAATGGACACCGGATATGGAGCCAACAACAATAATCGGCTTACTAAAAACATCCTTGTGTTTGGCTTCCTTTGTGAGGAGTGTCTTTGGCATTGATCGGTGTAATCATGGATCATGGTTTTTAGCTCATTCACACTGATAGATGCAAAGGTGACGAAAGTAATAGGCTGTTTAGCCTGCATGTTATTGCTTTCCAAAAGCATATCTGATATTGGCCTACTAATAGTTCCATGTAAATTGTGCAATAGTAGCACCACTGACACAGCCTCAGTTAACTATATTTCATTGTTAGCGAAACACTTTTTTGTGAACTTTTCGGTACACAAAAAAACTTGATTCATTATGATGATGTCTGATAGATAATTGCATTATCACCGCAAATGTCATGGGTTCGATCCCCACACAGATACTGATAAAATAAATACCTTGTAATGCCTAAATATAAATAATGAAGCAAAAAGTCAAAATCACTGCAAATCTGTCTACTCTGCTGCTATTTTAGCACACATACGCAACCCAGGCAACGATGTCGGTTAATAAACATGCCCCTTACTGCTGATTGGCTACAAGTGTTTTGGTACTTGGCCCGACTCCCTTTTCCAAAGTGTTTTTCAAAAATCTTACACCCCGCCTTTAACTCTCTTTCTGAGTAACATCACTGATGATGTGTCTTAGCGTATTGGAAGATGTTTTTAACTTTCCACAATTACATTATTGTGTCAACAGTCTATGCATCTTTAATGTAGACGTCACACATTAATATAATAGGCATAACAGTTATGATGTAATTGTAAAATTTTGGTTTTACTATTTAACCATAAACTCTTAACCACAAGCTCTCAGTGTTAAACAGAATATGAGCAATAAATATTTTTGGTATCTTTCCAGGTTCTCCTGAGGATGGAGGTAAACCCTTTCAGTGCCCTGTATGCGGTCTGGTCATCAAGAGAAAGAGCTACTGGAAGAGGCACATGGTGATCCATACAGGCTTGAAAAGCCACCAATGTCCTCTCTGTCCCTTTCGATGTGCTCGTAAAGACAATCTCAAGTCCCACATGAAGGTGACTCCAGTCGCCGAGACACATGCTTATACTATAAATCATGAATACATAATGTCCAGATGTGGATAAATCTATGCAAGGAAGAATTATAAATTAAACTTGATGAAATTAGTTATTTTGATCAATAGAATTTACATAGTTATGGTCACTCGCAAACACTGCCATTCTTGTTTTATCACATTGGCCCTCATTGCATCAGGTTTCTCTTTTTTATGTCTATTGCAGTAAATCACATGTAAACAGGTACGAGCGTTTACTCGTGTTGCCAGATCTTGCACAAAGATATAGCAAACAAGAACAAGTCCACAAGCAAAATAAAGTACTTTCCATTAACAACCCTACTGAAAAAACTAGCTAAGACCAGCATCTGGTTTAAGGTGGCAGTAGCTGCTTTAAGCTGGTCATCCCTGCCTGGCAAAGCTGGTCAGCTTAAAAGTGGCCAAAACACAGCTAGACCAGTTTGCTACACCAGCAAAACCAGCTAAAACCAAGCTGGGAGACCAGCTAAAACCAGCTCACGAGCTTAAGCTGGTCTTAGCAGGATTTTTTTGTTGGGAATAAGACCAAAATATAGTGGCCCCCACCTTAAGCCTTTATTATCTCTTACTGAACTTTCACTGGCACTGCACCGGCATACTAGTCTGGCTAACACCAGACCAGTCTCATAGAGAATGAGACGTGGTCTGGGAACCCTATGCTCATTTTCTCGTATTTGAGGCGTGATTTACGAATGCCCAGAGCCATTTATTGGGCTTTACGAATATCTATCAAATGCGTCTGTACGTAGCTCATAGCCAATCGTTTCAATTATACCAGATGACGTATGTAGAGCGACATAAATTCAAACGTAAACAGCTTTTATTGGTACTTGTGCACACAGCTGCTATCCAAACATCCTTCTTGGATATAAAATTGTTTAATGCCAAAAGTTGCTCTTTTTTTAAATAAACTTGCGTTCAAAATTACTTACAACACTGTCTCAGTTGCATGGCTGCATTGAAAAGTAACTTTGCGTGCAAAACTGCTTCAGTGTGTCGCATCGACGTGGTCATCGTCTTGCTGCCCCCTCCCCGTTCTGTGATTGGTTCCTTATTTCAGGGGCACAAAAGGTCCATAGTTTCCATGCTAGAATTGCAGCGTGAATACATTTGAGCGCAAGGTAGCATGGGGAAACCCAGGCTACCGGAATACAGTACCTTTACACCTTCCTACATTCTTAAGCCCGGAGTATAGTCTGTTTTTATACATTTAGCGCACAGCCTTGCAAGGTATAGTTTATTTGACTCGTCCATGTACACAGAAGTTGGACACACCGCATTGCAACAAAATACAATGCGTCTTCTGAGCTACATACTACATTCTCCTGTAGGAGCATGCGTAGTGGTGTGTGTACAGTTTGGAAATTGTGTCACACGCACTGTACACACAGAACCACGCATACACCTTGTATTGACTAGACTTTGTCCTTAACACCAGGGCTGGGTATTGGCAAGGGCCTCCCGATACGATACGTATCGCGATACTTATGTCATGATACGATACATATCACGGTACAATGCTTTGCATGTTGCGATACATTGCAATATTTTTTTCTTTTTTTTATCAAAGATGTAAAAATAGAGCTGAACACCTGCAGCTCTTTGAAAGCTGCAGGTCTTTTTAAATTTTGCCATTTTCTCACTTCCTCTAATTCTGAGACATTGGCCGAATGGCCATATATGGCAGACAACTGGACAGTGACAACTACAGCAGCGGCAGAGGAGGTCGTTTGACGCACACAGAGGGATTTGATGGTTTTTAAAATATCGATAGTAGAGATTGAAATATCGATACGCTATCGATACAGCCAACTATAACGATAGTTAGCTGTATCTATATTTTTGCACAGCCCTACTTAACACCCCATCCAAAACCTTATGTTCAGCAAATGAGCGCCGTCTTGTTATACCTTCACAAAATTCTCCTTCGCTCATTCTCCTTAGCTACTCCCTGCTGGTGGAATGATCTTCCTAATGCAGGCCGGTGAGCCACATCTCTTGCAACATTCAAAAAATAGTTAAAACTCATCTTGTTCAAAAATACTTGACAAACAATATTGACTGCATTTCCATCTCTACTATATTAAAAAAAAATACTAACTATCTCTCTTCCAACAGGTATTTTTTCGGAATAGTGAACTTGTAACCTGGTATAAGTGCTTCTTGTATTATTGCCTCCGTATGACAAACCGCTTTATTGTCCGAAATCTTTGTAAGTTGCTTTGGATAAAAACGTCTGCTAGATGCCTAAATGTAAATCTCTAAAAACTTAATCACTTTTTGAGCCAAGTACAAAACCAGCATCAAAATGGCAAAGCCCAAAAATACGCTGACATGGCAACACTGCAAGACAGCCTCACAAACATATACAACACACAAGGCCTCAGTAGACAGTGGTTTATTAAAATTGCAGAACATAACACGGTAATATTAACTTGGTTAAAATAGCGAGACGGCGGAACGTTGCTATGGTTACCTCTGTATCCATCATTACTTTCTCGGGAATAAATCCTGTTCAGTACACACAAGGAAGGATCATTTAGGGGATTCACTCCCACATTTAAATGCAGTTGTCACTCACAAAATTTTGAAATGTGTACGAGGCCATTGTTTGCTTAAAATGTACATTCGGCATTTTATTGTCTAGAATGTAAGTCAGTAAAACATGTAGAAAAATATAAAATGATCTCAAATAACCAACTTTTTTTGTTGTTGTGAAGCTTTTTGAGTATTAAGTGATATTTCCTTAGTACTAATTTTAGGTGTAGCACAGTGAAACATAAAACGTAGGGCTGGGCAAAAAAAATCAATTTTTCGATTAAACTGTTTTTTTTAGATTAAACTGTTTTTTTTAGATGTGGTCCATTCAAAATCGATTCTCAAAGAGCAGAATCGAATTTTATTTTCATATTTATTTCCGCAAACATTGAACGTAAGATTAACTTTAATCTAATTACTAGTCTTCTTCACAAGATGTCCCCCTCTTTTTTGCCTTGCGCGATGTTACCAAGGAGCGAGAGGCCAGCCTGTCATTCATTCATGCAGTGCTTAAAATAGCAGTTTCAGGTGCTTCATTCATGCAGTGCTTAAAATAGCAGTTTCAGGTGCTTCATTGATGTTGATGCCACCTTCACATAAAAAGTCAGAGGTATGGAAGCATTTTAGATTTCGCAAGCAAGACGACGACGACAATAGTGTTATGGCTTTAAATTTTTTTTATTAATTACGCACTTGTAAACTGCTGTTTACTGTTCTTTTTTATGAATATAGTATTTGTATTAAGTCTATATTCATTGAGTTGAATCGAAAATTGAGTATAAAAACTGACCCGAGAACCGGAATCGAAAATTAAATTGAGAATCAAAATCGAATCAATCTGGAACATCTGAATCGATACCCAGCCCTAATAAAACGTGAAACATATAACATGTATCAAAATGTTTGACAGCACATTGATCAAAACCGATATGGCTGTAGGCTTATATAAAAAAAACTCTAATTAAGCAACACCATTCAGATGCTCAATATGTCTATTGCTAATAGTCTGTGACTGAGTAAAATTCATTGTGGCATATAATCGTATATTTTTTAATTAACCCTAGAAGAAATATTAGAATTCATCCTAAATATACTTCTTCTGATTCTCATTTTTTATTATATCTTCTCAGGTCCATCAGCACCAGGACCGAGGGGAGACCTTTCAGTGTGAACTCTGCCCCTTCACATCCTCTCGCCACTTTAGCCTCAAGCTGCACATGCGTTGCCATCAGCACTTCCCTCGTCCTGACCTCAAAGTCAAAGAAGAACCTGGCACTGACACAGAAGATAGCGAGGGCTTGTTCATGGGGGACGGTGGAGCTGGTGGGGATCAGATCATGAACACAGATGCTTCCACGTCTCCCTCTGTAACCTACCCTGATGGACGTTTGCTGGCCTCCCCTGGAGAACCCTCAAATCACGTTCAGATTAAGGAGGAACCCCAGGAGAGGGATCTGTCTGTGATGTCTCCCTTTGCCTTGTGCAGGGAGCGGCCCAGCAGCAGTAGTTCTCTGGATCTATCTGGGCTCAAATCCAGCCCGACAGGCCTTGGACCTACAGCTGCCTCGCTCTTCAGCCCAGACATCACTACCAAGACGGCTACAGACCTTCTAATGAAGCTCTCAGGTAGGGGGTGGGATTCAGATCCCAGATAGTTTTCATGTTACGTCATGTTTAAGTTTATATTTTTATATTCTTGACCATCTGTGCAAAGAACTGCACAACAAATAACGTCAAAACTAAATAAATTATGTTATTGCTGAGTTCATAGCTTGCGGACTGAACTAAATGTGATGAGAGAGAAACGGTGGTCTGAAATAATTAGCCAATAAACAGATGACGTCTTTCTGTTGCCTTTATCGCATTGGCTACGTGTTACAACAATCCTAATCCTTAAAAGAAACTTTAATTGAATAAGTGAAATCAAAACCAGCAGTGTTAAAATTTGTATGATTTCCATCCCTATTAAATACGGTTAAACCACAGTATTTAAAAAAGCTATGTAAAGGTATTAGATGCAAGATTATGTAAACTAACCTAATTAATTCAATTCCTTGCATTTAGCATGACTGAATTGGTAATATAATTAGGGATTGGCAAAGGCAGTAGAATTTGTCTTCCTAAATGGAAAACCGAAGCCAAGATCCTGCACGACCGAGTTTCTGCATGATTAATATTTAACCTCAGTTGCAGCTCTGTCATTGAGCGCCTGTTTACTATAGCTATCAGTGTTGGGGGTAACGAGTTACAAAGTAACGGATTACAGTAACTATATTACTTTTTTGGGTAACGAAGTAAAGTAACGCATTACACTAATAATATTGGTAACTACACTACTTTACTAGACTATAGGAACGCGCTTTCCTGCGTTACCCATGCAGTGTTTGCCTGGGTGTAAAGTTCTGTCTGTTTAAGTGGTGCGTGCATGCGTGTCCCTGTACGTGTGCCGTTGCCATAGAGATTGATTTGACGTAGCTGCTGGTGCAAAGGGGAGCGGGAAATGAAGACGGAGGGTTTCAGCCACTGGGGCGATTCACATTACTTTCAGCGTATTGCTCGAAAGTACAAAAATATTCGTGTGAAATGCACACTATGCCCACACGACAAGTGTCTTTCAACTGCTGACAACGCGATGAGCAACCTGTCTGAGCATTTGTAAGCCCAGCATGGCAATACAACACTTGTGGCGAAAGATCCTGCTTAACTTACCGGTCAGGGATCGAGAGGTCCGAACCCGAAGACGGAATTAGGTAAGTTAATGAACCTCAATCGAGTCAGAGCCAGAGCATAATTCTTTTAAAGAAAATTATTTGAACGTAACCCGAACAGCAATGTCGCGTGCGCCCAATTTATAGAAAAAAGCCAGGAGTCAGGACCGCTGTTTTCTTCATAATCTTACTTCCAAATCTAATCCTATAAACTTTTCGGTGTTTGATGAATCGCTGTTACCGCCCTGCCAGACTGTCTTAAATAGAGAAATAAGTTAATTCCTTGATTTGCGTTGTTGATTCATTTATAAATAATTCCCCCAAGGGTTTAGTTAATGCGCAAAAAGCATTAAAATGAATAGAACGTGATGATTACGTCTTTCTTTGGTGAAAAAATAATAAAATAAATAAGCCTATATTAAATGTGTTTCACTTAAATAATTAGCAAATTAACAAAACGAATTCAAAAGTAGCCTATAGCCTATATGAGTTTATTTTTGTGTGACGTTACTTTACATAAATAAATGTACACATTACAGTTTTGAATGTTGTTTTACTTTTATTTGTATGACCATAATTTAAGGTAATTTAAGGTAATGCAAAATGCAAGCTCCTCACGCGTTTCATGCCATCACCCGCGTGGGTTTACACAGGGCAGCGAGAAAGAGACATTAAACTTTAAACATTTAACATTCTACTTGAGTTTTTTTGGACATCCCTTTGGAATCACTGCAATCATATCATCAATTTATAAGGTAATAATAAATATAAGCGCACTGCTTATGAGTGTTCAAACACTGCTGTCCGCTTAGCTGTCAATCTGCCGACCCTCACAAAGTTTCACATTAAATGATAATATATTTGAACAGTCATGGTCCTGTGCTTATTTCTGTCAATGTTCTGCATGAAGATCTTTAAAGGTTTCTACTTACATCACGATTTGCGGTGCGGCCGGTCGCAAACTTTATGTAAAACGGTATGAAATAAATTGATGCTGATGTCGGATAACGGGTCAACTGTTTTTTTAATCACGCGGATGCGGGTTATCAAACAGGACTGTGCATGACTCGTATAAGGAAAATGGAATGACATGGAAAATGGAATGACAACATGAAAATTATAAAATAGCCTAACTTGTGGTGTTAAAGGGACAGTTCACCCAAAAATAAAAAATTCTGTCATCATTAACTCTCCCTCATTTTGTTACAAACCTGTATAAATTTCTTTACGAAGCAACATATTTTAAGAAATGTTAATAACCAAACCAAGCATGAGCCCCATTCACTTCTATAGTAGGAAAAAATAATACTGTTGAAGTGAGTGGGGCTCATGAATGGTTTGGTTGCAAGCATTCCTCAAAATATTTTCATTCGTGTTCACCAGAACAAAGACATTTATACAGGTTTGTAACAACATGAGAGTGAGTAAATTATACAGAATTTAAAATTTTGGGCGAACTATAAATCCGATGGGGTCAAAAATTAGGGTGGACCTAACTTTTGTGCTGGTGCGCCTAAGAAAAAATGTTAGGCGCACCAGTGCAACCAGTGCAAAAAGTTATTGTAGAGCCCTGGCCGGTCATTTAAAGTAGTCACTCATCATCAGCCGACCTCGCCTAAACCATGTCCATGTATCTATGTGGTAAATTAAGAAAAAGGAAAGTAAAGTAGTAGTGAAGTTACTTTTCAAATGCAATAACTAGTAAAGTAATCTCATTACAATTTAAAGAAGTAACTAGTAACTAGTAACTAATTACATTTTTTGAGTAACTACCCCAACACTGATAGCTATACTATACCACCATGCTTCTTAATACTGTCAGACCTTGTTTTTTTATTCAATATATTTCAAATGCACATTTAAGGATGCCATAAAAATGATTATGGGAATAGAGAAAATAAGTGATTTATTGATGATGTACGCCACATTCACAGGCACAGAGTACGATGCAAAGCTCTACACTGAAACAACTTTAATATATAATATCACTAATAACCGGCAAATAGTATCCAGATTTTTAAGTAACAAAAATATCACAGTCAGTGGACATGCTGATATTATAGAATGTATTTGCTTAATACTGTTTGGGTTTTCGCCATAAACAAAACCCAAACTGTGGACTGTTAAATACAAGTTGCTATTTTGGAAAGTAAAGGTAATTGTGAGACAGCAGCACGATTGATGAGAGGGGGCCAACCAGGGGTTGCCCAAAAGGTCTGCGACAGGGTTGCTGCTCACGCGCTTAATGCAGAGTAATTAGATTGAAATCTCGGCACAGGGAAATAAGGAAAACCTTCGGAACATTAGATTAATTAAAAATTCATGCATAATTCATAATTAAAAAGGAATCTGTAATTGGAAATGATTAGCGCCCTCAGCTCCATCGCATGACCTCTTGCTTGGACGCATGGGGACTGTTCCAGCTTAGTTAACTCCGTCATGGTTTTGGTGGAGCATGCAGAGTCCACGCTCGACACACTGCTGCCCTCTTGTCGCCCCATGGCACCATGTTCCTACAATGCTAAACAAGCGAGTTTATGTCTCAGAGGATTGGATAGGCTCATCAACAACGTCAGCCCGGAGATGAGCGACAGAGATGTTTTGCTGTGTTTAGTTAAGACAGCGGCAAGACATTTTAAGACACCAGTAAGAAACAAGAATGTGTAACTGGATGCTCTTTAAATAAGATAACCCTTTAATATAAAGATTCAGAATAGGGTTGGATGGTTGAATAGTCGATAAGCCAACTAGTATTTTATTTTATTTTTTATTTAAAGCATTAATATATTGCAATGATTTTTTTTTAAAGAAAATTAATTAAGAAGCTTGACTTCTTGGAGGGTTCCAAAATTCAAGGCCCTGGGAAGTTTTTGGAAATATACATACATAGATACAGGTCATTGAAAGTGCTTAAATCCATTTCATGCAAGAAGTTTTCTGGAAAAAAATCCATATTATTCCCTGTGTAGTGTTGGATAATATCATAAAAATTCTAGACTTTTTAAGCACACGTGTTAAAGTGTTCGCTTTAAATGCTTATATCTTCTGAATGCGAATGTTGATTCATACCAAAATTCTTTTTTGCATAGTTGTGTTTGACAAATGAAAACGTCTAGGGTTACATATGTAACTGTTGTTCTCTGAGAAGGGAACGAGACGCTGCATCTCCCTTGCCATACTTCCTGTGTCCCTGTAACGCCGTCTTTGGCAATATTTCAAATAGCGGTATACTTCCTGGCTCCCGCGTCACCCTGTCTTTGTCGTTAAGCCTCACCATTGGTTGAATTTGATATATGCATTCAGACGCACTTACCCTTGGAGGCGTCCCTTAAGTGTCACTGCAGTGATGCAGTGCGAGTTCCCTCGAAAGGGAACTGTAACAATGTATCTTAAAAGATAACACAATGTAACCTTGCTCTCACTTGAAATGTGTCCCCACATTTATTCCTTGAATTTGAGGGTATTGGACCTGGAAAGTCCTTGAAAGGTCCTTGAATTTAAAGTTGACTAAGGTGTGGGAACACTGCATCATGTGAACTTATGTGCATCACGCGTGATGTCGAAGTGCGAGCCTGCTGCAGACAGGTCTAAAGGGCTTATGATAAAAGAGACACTCACGTTTACCACATACTCGCGTAATCTCATTTGTAATCCGAGTTTAGTGTTCGGTTACTGTCTTGCGAGTATTTTGTGAACACTAGCGCACATTTTTAAATTACGAGCAACATCCATGACACTCCGAACACATATTTTGAATTTGCGCCCCTTGGAAGAGAAGTCACCTGCCGCCATTGATTCTGAGACTCTGTTTAAAGTTTAAATTTATCTAATTTAAAGCACCGCTGCTACTGCCTTTAATATAACACATTTACTTTTTTTGAATGATATATTGAAAAATGAAAAAACAAGACTTTTTGCCTGACTTTAAATTTTTCAAAATAAAAGTTTTATATGTTTAACCTATTTGCATGTTCCTCACGCTGTCATGATTCCTAACAATAATATATGGTATTGTCAATATAAGCCCACGTTTGGAAAAAGTAAGGTGGAACGGAATCTGTGTATATCATTATTTTTTTTTAAACATCTTGAACGTATTCTGCTATAGTATTGCCGAACACTCACTTGGAGTAAATAAGGAAGACATATAGCAGAGACAAACAAAAAGCGTAAATGGAATGGGAATTAGAGAACTAGAAGGATAGAATTATAAAGTGAAAAGCAGTGCTTTTAGAGTTCCCCAGGCGAAACACACACATCTTCACACACACATGGTGTGAACTCTCACTGACCTGTGACATAATTGGCCTATCATTTCTTTGGACTGCCTGGTTTTCCTCTGAGTTTTAGACCAATCCGCTTTGATTTTTTTTCTCCATGCTGACACAACTGTCAGCCATCTAGTTGCGATACACATTTTGATTTGGAGATGAAAGCCCAGGGAAGCTCTTTGAAACGCAGGGCCCTGCACATGCTTGCCGGACCTAATTCAGTAATGAAAGTTCACAGATTTTATCTTCCTCTGTGACAAACTGACACTGGGTGTGACTGTGGTCACGGGCAATTAATTGGCTTGTACAATTGTGGGAGGTGTCGAATTTAGGGAAAAGCGAGAACTCCACTGCGCTCTCCATCCCTGGAGTTTTCGTACCTTCCGTCCATTTGCTCTTCGCATTGCCAACTGTGATTTTTTATATGGAGTTTTGCCAGCCGTTTCCAACATTGTCCACGCAGCACTTTTGAACGGCCCCCTCCTGCATCCAGCGATGTGTAGCTGTACGATTTCTGTAGCAAAGTCTGCCTACCGTAGCAGACTGTTGGCTGTTGTTGCCCCCTTAACCTGCCACGTTAAGCCATCCTTGGCGAGAGCGGTGACCAGTTGTCAAAGCTGAGAGCAGAGCTGTGTGACAGAGGTGGAAAGCTAATGAAGTGGTCCAATAGTGGGCAGCCGCAGCAGACTGAAAGGTGACAGCGTACTGGACAAGAGCCCAACAGAGTGAAGAATCAGCCCACAGAGATGAGGACAGGAGGCGGAGGGAAAATAATAAAAAAACTGGGGCCAGGTGACAGAAGCAGCAGATGACAGCCTCACCGGTGAGAGCAGATATACCTCAGTGTTGATGTAACACTGACTGGATGCTCGAGCGAGCGAGAGAGAGAGAGAGAGAGATGGCCACTGTTTGGTTATCCTAGATTTTTTAATGGAACACAGAAGGAGAAAATCTGAGGATTGTATTGGTCACTCTGTTCAATTAAAGGACAGAAGTGCTTAGGCTTTTTAAGAGATGCAAACGCACCACAAATAATGTCATAAATATAGTTAAAGGTTCAATGGTATTTCTTGCATTCTGACTTATTAACACAGTTATAGAGGTGTTTCCTCATGCTAAACGTGGGCAAGTGTCAAAAAAACAATTTGGAGTATTTCTGTGCCGAATGCACTTTGCCAGGGTTCGTACAAGTTTCGGAAACTTTTTTCGATTACAGATCCAGCTGACGTTTCAGGGGTTTCTATACATATCACTTTTTTATATGGGCACTTCCCCCGGAAAACCCCGCCCACTCATCAATAGTGGTAGCAGAGTTTTGCTTTGCTTGTGTGTTTGATGCGCTGGATTTTCCGAACCGGGTCATGAGTTACATGCGGTAAGTAAGACTTCTGTCTTATGTTGGAAATAGGCGCGTGCATATTATATAAATGACACGAACATGTAGTGAATCATAAGTTATAAGTGTTGTATAGTGTTGCATGACTCGTACTCGCTCCTCCCGCATTAGTAACTCTTCCTTCTTCATTTTTTTGTACGTTATCGGAAAGATTCGGTAAAGCTAATCTTTCTTTTATAAATCTGATTAAAAGACTCTTCGGATATATAAAGATGTAATGCTACTCTATAGGTACTCCAGATTAACATCCGAAATGCAGAAACAGCGTGTGTTACATGAGCTTTAACAACTTTTGCCAATATTCCAAATCTTCTCAAACCATGCAGTAGTTTTATGTGAGAAATAGTCCAAAACTTAGCTTGCTAACTACTGTAACTCTCCATGGTGTGATCATGAGAGAAATACATTTACATTTATTCATTTAGCAGATGCTTTCATCCAAAGCGACTTACAAATGAGCCACGTCCGCTTCATGAATTTGGATCTTTCAATTAATTTTGATCCGTTTTTTTTTTTCTTCCTGACTCATAGTGGCCATAGTGAATAACAGTTCACTGGAGTTAGTTTAGCGATGAATAAAACAGGTCATACAGGTGTGGAATATCTTAAGGGTGCTTAGATAAAGTCAGATTATTCGTTTGTGGATGAACTTTTGCTTGGGTGTGATAATGCAAGACATCCACAATGAAAAAGACTTTTATGAGCAAAACCTTATGCTAAAGATGATGTGATGACACAACGGAATTTGAAAGATCAAGATGGGCCCTTGGGATTACTCCTTTATGAAAGTCTAATAAAACAGTCAGTAAACAGAAAGTGCTCATTTTCGGTGAGCTTAATCTTGGTATTTTGGAGACGTTTGAGATTTATGAGGGAAAAAACAAACTTGGCTGGAGGATTAAGCTGATAAATTATTCAGTGCTCACTGTAACATGAATTCGAATGGAAATTTTGCTCTATTTTTAGCGGCAAACCGAAAGGTCACCCGAGTGGTGTGACTTTGTATCTCCGCGCTCGCGTCTCGAGCTTGTACTTTTCTTGCGCTTGTGCGTGTTCAACACGCCCTGTCCCTGTCTGATAGGACACGCGACCCGACACGCTCTTAATTAGAGGATGCCCTTCCAGGTGCTGACCGGGCTACGCAAAGTCCGTCCGCTGACATCTGACTGGTGACATTTCCAGCCGGCGCCCCCACATACACAACCTCGTTCTCCGGCTGCACTTTCCATGTGAAGGTCGCCAACCCTCCCAATAGCTCCGCTCGCTCTTTATCTCGGGTAGCTGCGTCCTGTCCCCTAACCTGGATCTTCAGTGCTGTTTAAGATGCACGTCACCATTAATCAGAGTCATTGGAGTGAAGCGGCGGTAGGCTTGTGCAGATTGATGGGAAGGGTCAGCGCTGTGGTGGATGGTGTACGTACATGCTTTCGGGGTGGAGGGGAGATCAGATCGCTGCTGGGGGGTGAGTGATCACTGTTGATCTGTAAGAAAGATGAAAGGAGGAGCGGGGAGTGAGGCAGGCAGAAAAAAAGATGGGCATGGAAAAGACTGGCTGGAGAGCAGAGCAATTGTGATATAGACACAGGCGGATTTTTTGCATTGTGAATATGGGTGAGAGTACATACAAGAAAAGATACAGTGTGTATTAATTAAAGATATATTTTGGGTTCAGGACTCTGTATAGTCTACTGTATAACGGTTTGTATTTTTTATACTTTCAAAATGTGTTCCTATTTAGCTAAATCTGTTAAATTCGTCCTTTTATTAAGGATGCACTTATTTGTGAATATATGATGCAGAATGTTTTTTTATGCAAACACGTTTTCTGCTTGTGTTTGTCTATATTACATCCATGAACAAGAAAGGTTACTTAAAGTTTCCGCTATGATAGAAAAACAAATGTGTGTGTGTGTGTGTGTGTGTGTATGTGTGTGTGTGTGTCTGTGTCAGAAAAGCTAATTGAGCCTTCTTTTCATGGCACTGATAGGAAGAAGCTCCATGTCTTATTATTAATTATTCATTGGAGACTGATTAGAAATGGCCCAGTTTTACTGCATATTGAGTGAGAAAAGAAATCTGTGCTACTTTCATCTGAATCCTTAAAATGGGTAGTGTTAGTTTTATAATGTTAGAGAAATATAACACCACAAACCATTTATGTTTAATTACAAACATAATTACACTGTTTGAGCTTCACACCAGATTTAGAGAAAACGTGGTCCATGTCCTCCATAACATTGGAAAGGACTGCCCATTAAAAGGTCCCCCTGGTCTTTCACTCACAATGACTGAAATCTGAAAAGACAATTTAGCCTTTTGCTTCTTTATCCATTAACCATCATGTCTTTTTGGAGGGATTATTTCCTTTAGAATAGATCCAATGCTTTGTCCATGTTTGTGTAATATTTTATATTTGAAGAGTTTGGTTCCAAAACGCAATTAATCCATTTCGACTAATTTTGTTAAAAACTTGTTTTCTATACCAAGAAAGTGACAAGATGAAAACCACTATTTTCTTTTACAAACGTTCACATAGCACCTTAAGGTTATAATACCATTAAAAATTCAAATTCATAATTAGATTTTCAAAGACTTATTATGAAAACATTATTTTTTCCGCAAATGCAATAAATCCATCCAAATTTTTTTTTCAAAATGCTATAAATCTATTGAATCAATATATAAATGTGCATTCATCATTACCATGTTATATTCATTTAGTTGACTAGTGGTATACACTGATTAAAAAAATAAACATTAATGGCATCAAAACACTTACTTTATCATATTAAGAACACTGTCATTGCTGCTGTCATCCTTGGGACGTCATCGCTGAACTTTTTTGACAGCGATCAGCTGTAAAATGTTTTGGTCCTGGTCCTGTGATTTGTTGAGCGGATTTATTGCATTTTGCAGAGAATGAAGACTGGGAAAAAAAGTGAGAAAGATGACAGAATAGCACCTTGGATATTGGATTTTGCGTACAATTAAGAATTGACTTTTTAATAATTAACTCGTCATATTGTTTCTTATTCCCTTTTACTCCATCTTACTTGCGAGAAATAAAAATTACATTGAAATAAAGTCCAGATGATTTAAAGATCTTGTCTTTTTTTTCTCTTGCGCCCATAGCAGCGAACCAGAAGGAGGCCCTGAAGAGTTCGTTCTGTATTAAAGAGGAACCCCAGGCGGAAGAGCCCCTGAGGGGACCCAGCTACAGCTTCTGCCAGGAAGGGGCCACTAAGCCACAAGAGGAAGGGAGCCCCATGTTAGGCAAGAACAGCATACTCAGCCAGGACATCAACGTCAAAGTGGCCTCTGAACTGCTTATAAAGCTCTCAGGTCAGCAGATGTATTTGTGTGTACGTTCAAGCATGCTTGCTCTGTGCTTGTATCTAGTGTGCTATTGAGGAAAGTAAAAAGCCAGGATTGAGATGTGGGATGGATGTGTATGACTTGAGGTCATATTTAGAGTAACCTCAATGCAGAGGTTAGTGTAACATTACTGCTACAGGCAATGTTATAGGAAAACCAACAAGGAATTGTAAAGAGGTTGTATTCACAGGATTCCACCGTTAGGTTGTCAATTTTTTTTTTAGCTTTGGCAGAAACTTTTATCCACAGCAACTTACAGTGCTTTTAAGGTACATTTTACTATGTGGGATCACTAGTGATCGAACCCATGATCTTTGTGCTGCTAACACAAAGCTCTTCCAGACATCTGTGGAATTCTGTGGAATAGATTTGGGTACAAATATAAATGTCAAACAAAGCTACTGTCTGCTAGTTAACTTTAAATATTTTAATTCAGTCATGCAAGGGGCTGAGCATCTGTAAAACTTTGTGAAGTATTTCAATTGTAGGGAATTCAGCAGAAATTCCACGTGGACCTGGTACAAATCTGACAGTGCCTGATTTTTTGTTTTCTGCATGCATGATGGCTTGTGCTTTTTCGTTCTTTCTTTCTTTCTTGCTGTCTATCCATCCTTTACTCCCAAAACTCACTGATGTTGTGGGCAGAATGAAGAGGGTCAATTCCTTTTCATGTTGTTCATTCAATGTGCTTTTATCTTGGGCAGCCCTTTGCCAAAATAAACTCATTGATTGGCTTGTTAAACTGCTGATCTATTCTTTATCTGAACTCTATAATACAGGGGGATAAAAAAGTTCAAGACTGAGAAATCTAAAGTATACACCTTGTGTAAAATGTATATCTTCTTTTTCTTCGTTTATTTTTTTACGCCATTCCAGAATCTATGGCTATATTCATGGCAAGAACAAGTTAATCCATACATTGGGGGAGGGACAATTTTGGCACGTAAAATGTATATACTGTATGTTTAAATGTTGTAATTCAGTTAGAGGTGACCAGTGATCAGAAAATGGTTATTTTGTTACCTGATATTTATTTGTGTGAAAAGTTAGCAAAATGCATATGTGTACAGTAACACATGCATGCATGACAGGTTTCTTGTGTCTTAAAAAATCTTTTTTATTTTTATTTTGTTAATGTAAGTAGAGAGAAGATGGCCATAAGCACAGCTTCAAGAAAACTAAATAAATAATTCATGTTATTAACTATAATTTAATTATAATAGGCACATTTTCCCTTTTTCTCTCTCTATACAGTATATCTGGCCATGACAGACAATAACAGAGATCATAGAGGTGAGATTTTTAGCTGTGCTTGTTAGGTAATAAAAGAGCCTGAGAGACAGAGAGATGAATAAAAAGAGAGTGGGAAAAGCAAGCCAGAGAAACAGAGAAAAAGATTTAGAGTAGTCTATTACAGAGGATGATAGGTAACAGTGTAGTTGACGGGCACCACACACCAGCTGCTGCTGTACCCTCCCCTCGTTGCCTTACTCTTCAGTCTTGCTGGTTTTAACACGTGTGCTTCCTGACTGCACAGCTCCAGGTCACGTTTCCCCAGAGTGCAAGGTCCCGTTTACAGCACAATGCAATCCGATAGCAAACGAAAAGCGCTAAATATTTTTGTAAATGAAATATAAATGTGATTCTACAGTGATTTGCCATAAAATGTGATCTGATCTTCATCTAGCTCACAACAATAGACAAACACAATGTGCATAAGCTGACAACAAACAAATAGTTCTAGTTTCTTGTGTCTTTTTTGAAAACACCCATGAAACATTCACAGTGCTGAAGGAAAATGTAGACTAAACACATAGACTAATTAATGTAATGAAATCTAATTTGTTTCAGAAATAAAATGAGTTCAGGGGTGTGGTTTAGTGATACTATGAATGATTAAAAGACGCCTAAACATTTTAAGATTGCTGTCCTTAAGAAGCATCAGTTCTTGTGAGCCATACCTCACAAGAAGGAGCTCTCTAAAGATATCCGATCAAGAGTTGTTGCACTCCATAAGGCTGAAAAGGGATACAAAACAATACCAAAATGTTTAGACATCCATCAGTTAACAGTTTATAAATTGTAGTCTATAAATAGTCTATAAATTGAGACTAGAGATTGAGTTTAATACTGTAGCTATCCTTCCTAGAAGTGGGCGCACATCCAAAATGTCTTCTTAAGGCACAACGCAGAATACTCAATGAAGTAAAGAAGAACCCATGAGTAACAGCTAAAGGCTTGAAGACATCACTGGAACTGGCACACATCTCTGTTAATGAGTCTACCATACGTAAATCTTTGAACAGGCACAGTGTCTATGGCAGAACACTACAGAGGAAGCCGCTGCTCTCCCGAAAAACATTACTGTGAGCCTGAAGTTTGCAAAAGAGCACCTTGGCAAACCCCAGTGTTACTGGGAAAATATTTAATGGATTGATGAAACAACGGTTAAATTGTTTGGGAAAAATACTTTGGAGCAAGAAGGGCACAGCTTACCAAAATCCAAACAACATCCCAACAGTCAAGTATGGTGGAGAGAACATCATGATGTGGGCATGTTTTGCTGCCTCAGGTCCTGGACCACGCTATCATCGAGGGGAAAATGTATTCCAAAGTTTAACAAAATATCCTACAGGATCATGTCAGGGTGACTGTCCCCCAGTTAAAGCTTAGTAGAAGTTGGTTGATGCAGCAGGACAATGACCTTAAGCATCGAGGTAAATTCACAACAGACTGGCTTAAGAAAAATAAAATTCGCCATTTGGATTGATCTAGTCAAACCCCAGACCTTAACCTGTGAAATGACCTCAAAAGAGTCGTTCACAACAGACATCCTACAAATGTGTCTGAGTTGAAGCGGTTTTGTAAAGGGGAATGGGTAAAAATTCCTTCTGAACGATGTGCAGGTCTGAATCAGAACTACTGAAAGCGCTTGCTTGAAGTAATTGCTGCCAAAGGAGGTTCAACAAGGTATTCAATCAAAGGGTTTACTTACATTTTCCTCCAGCACTGTGAACGTTTAATGGGTGTTTTCAAAAAAGACACAAGAAACTGGAATTATTTGTGTGATGTCAGCTTATACACATTGTGTTTATCTATTGTTGTTTTTATTACTTGCCACTGCATATATATATATATATATATAAGGGCCAGGACTCAATTAAAAAAAATAATCTAATTAATTAGAGGCTTTGTAATTAATGAATCGAAATTAATCACATTTTAATCACATATAAATATTTGACCTGAGAACATTGAGAAGTTATTTTTCACATGGATTTTTAGTATACCATGAATAGCTGCTATGTGTTTTGCATTGAGATGATACTTGAGGCTCGATGTGCTGCGGTGAAATGTGAATTCCTTGTTGCATAGCTTACACACAACCATGCTCTTATCGACACTTCCATCTGTTCTTTTTTATAAAAACAATTCCCATCCACGGGGCCAACCAAAGCGATCTCATCAGCTTCTTCGTTCATGTTCACTGTGGTTTGTTGTTGTCTGAAGTCATGAACGCTAGTTGGTGCTCCAGTATAATCGGTCCGCTAAAACTCATCAAATGAGAAATGTTCCGCAGTGCAAAAATAAATAAATAAATAAATAAATATATATATATACATTAATATATATATATACATTAATATATATATACATTAATATATACAGTATATATAAAACACACACATGGTGAGAGTCATGTTACTATCGGGTGAAAACAACAATCTTTCCTTACTTTTCCTTAGTTTTTAATTTCTCTTTTATGGTTGAGAGGCATCACCACATTCCCATCTCAAAAGTAACTTTTTTCAAATTTGGATGATATAAATGACATCATACACATTGTAGATAAGACAGGCTAGTAGCATACTGAAATAAAAAACACACTGATTATTTCCATGCTTATTAATCTTGATACAAATCAATTCCAATCACACTTATACATTTCAAATGATTCACCCATTCCACAGAATTCACACAATACTGTCTGGCAAGCTTATTGTCCTCTATTTTTAATGCTAATATCACATAGACCCCCATCCCACATTCCAGAACATTATCACCTGGCCCTCATGCAGAAAACAGATATTTGAGCAAACAAGCCCAGACAAGAAAACAACACCAGCTAAGAATATTTTATAAACAATAAGATACAGATAGTTTCAAATATTGCCACATAAATACTTTCAAATTCTCGAATAAATAATTTATTTCCTATAAACTTATTTAATACTCTTAAAACTTTGATTAAAACCTTAAAATAGAAATTTAACATCAGTATTATATTTTGTTGCCACAAAAAATGATTAAAAAAGTACATTTTTAACTGTTTAGAAGTACAGCAAATTCATGTAATGTGCGAGGTACACAGGTAAATTTTGCTACCCTTCAGACCCAACGTTGTAAAATTACAACATTGACATAACAAGCTCAAAATCTAATATAATCAAAACATTCAGCTATATCTAAATCTGCATGATCTAGACACATAACTAGTCACATAAAAATATTTTAGGCATTTTACTTACGTGATTGTTGATTTATTTGATCCAGTAAAAAGGTTATGTTCTTCAAGGCTGGTTTGCAGGTTTTATAAGTTCACGGCCAGGAAAACAAAGTCTACCATTCAAAATAATTTCAGGGTTAAATATTAGGACTTTTTAGTTGTGTGAATGTGGTTTTAAAGAGAAAAAAAAACATGTACAGGTATACTATTAGATTTTAAAATGATGTTGTAATATTACAACCAAGGGTTTACAGGGTTAATACGAGGTGTAAATAGTCTTATTTACCCTCACAGCCCCATCGGTAAGCCAAGTATCGCCTTCTTAACACCCAATCTAAATCTGTACCGTTTCCATTAAAATATGCTAAATATAATTTTGCATCAAATCTGTAATATTTATTAATGTGGATGATTTTAAGGTAAAAACAGTTAATACTGTGGTTAGAAAATCTTATTTTTTTCAGGTCTGTCTTTAATGAGAGACCTGAACTTGTTTGTCTTTCACAGGTTTTTTTAGTTCTGGGGTCAGTCATGCAGTAACCTTCTCAGAGGAATTAACAGCAAATATATTTATAAATTACAAGTCCAGATGGAACAATTAACAAAAGTAAAGTAGTTTTCACTAAACTAGCATTATCATTGAAGCTGAATGGTCTGTCTTATACAAAAGAAACACATCAATTCGTACACTTGATTTAATATACATTTTAGATTTATTTTTGACAACAATACCTCTTGTTTCATAAGTTTACAAAGTAAATCCAATTCAGGTCTTTTGGGGTTTGTATACCCCTGCATGGGAGTTGCTGAACTAGAAGCTTTCCACTTGCTTTCACTTCTAATTGAGCATGTTTGTGTATCTTAAGTAGCAAGGCGTGAGAAAGGGAGAGAGTACACTTCGCTTACACTGTCTTTGGGCGTTTATGTGTGTGAGTAAAGCTCCATGAAGGGTCTTTAGTGACTTCTCACATCAGAACACTCCGTGTGCTGTTACGAGAGCGTCTTTCCCACACACCCCACCTCTAGGATGTGTTTCCTCAGCCTCTCTCTCTCTCGTCTCCCGAGGCCAGGAACAGGGACCAATTAGCCAGTTTGTTGTCAAGCTGTGAAGCAGTTTTACGCGACAAGGCCTCGTAGATCCATCTCAGCGCGACCACGGCGGCATGCAGACATGCAACCAAGTGGATCTAAAAAGCTGTGCTCTGCTAGCTGCAGGCTGGGGATCAATGCCATGGAAACAATGACATCGTCTGTGGTCCTTTGTGTGTGCGTGCATGCGGTGCAGTAGCGCAATCTTGAGAGGTCAGTCAGGGGAAGGTCGTCTTCATCTGACTCATGTGCTCATAACAACAATGGCTAGCTGACCGAGGGTGTCTTGGCAACCCCCTTGCTTGTTTTTAAAGCTATTTAGCAAGTATGGCTTTGCATAAAATGCAATGGTGGTTATGTGGTTGAGTCGCAGGGCTTATAACTAAACGGTTACTGGTTTGATCCGTAAGCCATTACCATCGTGTCCCTATAATAAAGACTCTTATCTTCAAGGTGGACCAGAGGGATGGCTCCTGTAATAAGCTCACGGTGACATTGTGCGAAACTAGCGGAAGAAAAAAATCTACTGGTGCCGTTAAAGATACTACCCCCACTGGATCCTGCTTCAAACATTTTATGGATAGTCTATTTAGTGCCTGATTAAAAATGATAGAAAATCACTTTACGATGTATGCAGTCTTAATTATAACCGTATGCTAGCTAATGTATTTTGTGTTTTATATTACACAAGGTGCGAAATCAACTTTTTTAGTAGGTAGCACTGGTACTGGCAAATTTAAAAGGGTAGGAGCACCAGCAAAAATTTAGGAGCATCTATTGAAAATTATAGGAGGACCACAACTCATCATCCTGAAAATTAAAAGCTTGAACAATCAAATTTGATTTTAAATGATTTGCTACGCACTTGACATTTTTAACAAGCTCTTACGCTTTAAATGTGTAGATTCATGGGGCCTTATTTATTTTAAATTCAGGTATATACATAATATATATTTTAGTTTTTCTAGATTGTGCATTTTCATTTTTTTTTTAATGATTAGTTACATTTCACTTATCAAACAGCACTGATTTCACAAAATGTTATAATTTATCTTTTCTAAAATAATGAAATAAAAACAAAACAAATCACTGTAAAACCTAAAAGTCAACTCAACTCAAACCATTTAAGTAAACCGGTTGCGTTAGTTTTAAAACACTTACATTTGAGTACTGTGAACTTAAACAAATTGGGTCAAATGCAGTTATGCACTTATATTTAAGTTCACACTACTTAAATATAAGTGCATAATTGCACATGACTCAAGTTCACAGTACTTAAATTTATGTGTTTTAAAACTTAAATGGTCTAATGCAACCGGTTTACTTAAATGGTTTGAGTTAGGTTTTACAGTAAATACATTTTCATCAAAACATTGCATTTTTTGTCAAAGTGCTGCAAAACTTTGTTTAAATAAAAAATTAAAGTACAAATCTTTTGAGTGTGATTCTAATGTAATATAAAATCATTATTTTTATTAATAAAAAAGTAGATTTCCTATAATAGTAAAACATATTTCTGTCAACTTCATTACGTTCAACAGGCTTTGATTTTGATGAGTTGTCAGTGTATATTTGACAATTGCATTTCTCATTGAATAAATGAAATCCGCGTAAAATGTGACAGCAGCTCTGAATATTATCTAAAAACAGCACAAAACTGAATCATCAAGTTTCATTGGTCTGTATTATACGTTCGCTAATTATTCCATAGTATATGCAAACCTTTCGTGAAGAAATTAAAACAAGTCGCACCACAACAATTATTTGCACTCGCACATACACTCCCAAATATATTTTGAGGTCGCACCAATTCAATTTCAAGAACATATGTAACCAAAATGGTCACAATTTCAAGCCCTGTTACACTAACATGACTACCCTACTGAAAAATCCAGCTAAAACCAGCATAAGCTGGTAGCTGGTTTTAGCTGGTTTAAGGTGGTTTATGCTGGTCCTCCCAGCCTGACAAAGCTGGTCATGCTGGTGGGCCAGCTGGTATTCCAGCATGACCAGCTAAGTCCAGCTAGACCAGCTTAAAATGTGACCAAAACACACCTAGACCAGCTTGCTACACCAGCAAAACCAGCTTCATACACCAGCAAAACCAGCTAAAACCAAGCTGGGGACCAGCTAAAACCAGCTCACCAGCTTATGCTGGTCTTAGCTGGATTTTTCAGTAGGGTAATTGCCTTTTCTTCGTGTTCTTAGTCTGCCTTTGGTTAGCAAGCTAAATGTTTAGAATACTGTTTAACCAAATGATGTTTTATTAACAAAGTTAGAGAGGAGCACGTTCAAATAATCTGCCAATCGATCTAGTAATTACGACCAGCTGTCAACAATCAGCAATCAGGCGTCCACCTGATCGGCATCAGTGGAAGCATATATAAACATGCAGCCAACTCACCTACGTTCTTCGATAGTTCTTAGCATCCCTCCACCACCCCGTCTCCTCACACTTACTTGGTTACTTCCTAACCTGAATACGGGGGGGTGTTCTGGGTTCAGGCCTAATACAGACCCCGGAGCCCTCTCTTTGTTGCGGAGTGCTCCGGGCTCGGGCCAAATGCCGAGCTCAGAGCCCTCTCCTCGGACAGCACACCAAATACGCATATCATTAATTCTATTTGACTTATTTATAAGTGTGAACTCTTTAAATAGCTTAGCATATTATTAACTTGGGCTATCCGTAACAAACTAACAAAAGCATCATAATCTATGTATTTGATCAGGCACTACACCTCTTGGAAAAATAGGATTCTTCATCGGATAGGACCTTGCACATCACCGGCCCTAGTTTTTTGCTAAGTTTGTTTCTAAATATTTACAAGAAATTGGTATGAAAGACTCGGTTTCATTGTATAGATGGCAGCTTTCCTTTTAGAGGTGTTGCATCACTCGATTCAAAGTAGGTCACCTCCCCCACCCCACCTCCTATCAAACCAGTTAACAACGTGTCGACTTCCCCACATCTGTTTGATGGTAGCTGTTGCATCCTGGGGCTAATTACCACTGCTGTGTTCGTCCCTCCGCACTGATGGTTCCTGGGTTTCAACAGATGGACCCTGATGCAGTGCGCTGCACTGAGGGGCACGCAGCACCTAAGAGAGGACCATCATCCTCTCGATCTCTGCCACCCACCTGTCTTTGTTTCTACGGGTAGAAATACACCCGATTGCACCTTTTCCCATGAGGATTATTTCTTGACCCGGTCAACTCCTCCTCTTTCTCAGCCAGGTTCTTGGGCTTTGTAAATAAACCCAGAGCCAATCAGAGGCATCATCAGGTCAGTAGTAAGGCAACATGACCCAGAGAAGCTGTGTTAGGCTGCTGGGTGGCCGTGACCTGACTACTTTTAGCTCAAACAGCCTAAAATGCCCATGGCATTTATTGTTTTGAAATTTATTGATGAATATGGTAATTTGATGGTCGTATGTTCTTTTAAGAGAACAAAGCCCTATTCGGACGGGATTAGTTTTACAAGGTGACCTCTGAGAATATCGTGCTTCTCAGAGGTCCTCTGTGTATTTAATCCCGTCCGAATCGGCCATGTCTGTGTTTTTCTCTGACGACCTCCATAAGAATTCCAGAGCAATTTACTTACTGTTTTTCGCCGAACTCAGAGGTCCTCTGAGAAATTTAATTTCGTCTGGATGCAAATGTCTGTGTTTCTCTGCAATATCTTTTGAAAACGCGGTTCATTTTGTGTTTTGGCCAACGTGATCTGCCGTAAAGTCTTACTAACGTGCTTATATTGTATTTCCAGAGTCCCATTCATTCAGATATGGATGAACCTTTTGTAAGCTGGTTAGTCCAGTTATGCCGTCCAATGCGCAAAGCCACAGGACTTTTTGATTCGCATCTATGATTAAAAAATGTATCTGACTGAATTTAGTGCATACATTTTTTTATGCAATTTTTTTAGAATGTTGGCGTTTCCATCCAGCGTTTTTTTATGCGATACTCCAAAATGCACATAAAAATAGGTGGATGGAAACGTACCTAATGTCATTTTCAAACACTTTCTTTTTAAAACCCATTTTCAGATGTTGCAAAATCTGTTGTCGTGTAAATAAACAATCAAAATGCATAAAAAGTTTAGCAGGTTTTCTCCACAAGACTTCTGAAACCAATACGGCTTAAAAAGGCAGTTACTGTTGCACTCTATTGAGATAAATATAACGGCTTTCTCCAGGTATTCTAGACCTCCTTGAACTAAGCGACCATCCTCACCCATCCCTCATTTGAAACATTATCCTCACAACATATAGAAATACAGTCTTCACCATCTAGTGTGAAGTTACTTCTCCACATCAAATGAAACAACTGTGAAGCCTGCATGGCCAGTTGACAATTCTCTCCATCACACACAAATCCAGCGTCCTTATTGTAGCCTGTTCAGGGGCATATGGAGCACTGATTCTCTCGCTTTTTTGCCTGAGCTGAGGTGAGTGTTGCATCATGACGTGTTGAATTATTGAGAGGCTGTTCGGCCGCTGGTCTGGGATCAGCTCTCCCTTGTCTCTTTGCGGGCTGCGGTTGCACCGAACCTCTTTGAAGCGACTGAACTCTTCACCCTGTGTCTAAGCGGGTCATCCTTACCATTGGACCAGAAGAGACGTAGTGCAGAATGACAACCCTGTTCTCTATCTTCCATCTCTCCATCTGTCTCTTTCCTTCTACCTCTTCACCTGTAGTTTTTCTTTAGATGTGTCTGCCCCTCTGGTGCTTTTTTTACATGCCTCTTACACTGCTGTTCCCTTTCTTTTTATCTCCTTGCTCTGGCCATGAACATACTGCAGGATTTGGGGGGTAACAACTGCATTTAAATGCCGGAGTGAATTTATTATATTAATGTTCAATGTAAGGAATACAGAAGTTACTTATGAAACTTGTTTGGAACATTGTAATGGTGGGAAACAATTCATATCTGACCAAAATCCAAACAAGCCAGGAATTTTATTGCGCAAAACACTGAAATGCAATGCAGATGCATTAAGGTTTTTAAGTAACTATTTAGTAAATGTTATGAATCACAATATTATTGTAATGTGATCATGATATCAATGTAATATGTTACTGTCATGTCCCTACAGACTCCACCCTTAAGGGCGATTTATAGTCGTGCGTAGGTCCTACGGCGTAGCTACGGCGTAGGCTATCCGTAGCCTGTGCGTATCTCTGCGTAGCCTGACGCGCACCTCACAAATTTTCTAACAGCGCGTCGGCTCTACGCGGACCGTAAGCGCTGTGATTGGTCCACCAGAACCCCTCCTCTCAGGTAAAAAAACTGCGTCATAGGTATTTCCGTTTGAGACGGTGAAAACAAAGATGAGCCAAGTTGAGGAGTGATTTAACTCAAACTGAAACATAAGTCGCTGTTTATTTACTTCCATCATTGCTGGTCTTCTCAAATTATACACAACAAGTTGCTATTTCTTCTTCGTTTGTGGGTTTACTTGCTTAGCTTCTTCTTCTGTGACGACTTCTGCTGCTACTGTGGTTACACGCGTGATTACTGCCAACCAGCGGTTTCGCGTGTGTTTGCACGTCGACGCGGACGGCGACGCACAAGTATAAATGAAAACCGACGCGGAACCTACGCCGTCGCTGCTACGCCGTAGGACCTACGCACGACTATAAATCGCCCTTTAGTATGGTGTCAGCCACGTAGTAGTATTAGGAAAGTCCCCCTGTGGCTTTTTTTGTTGTTGTTGTTTATATGTGGGGTTTTAAATATATTTAAATATGTATCATTCAACACCATTGGTAAATATTTTCTCTTTTGGAAAGAAATAATTAAAACCGCGGTTTGAAATCGTTTTGGTTTTCTATGTCACAAACATGTAATAAAAATAAATTGTTCTGCAAACAAGTAAAAACTGGACTTAGCAGTCAAAGTAGCATCTATGTACATATATCTGTGGTCTGAACTGGTACGATTGAGTGGAGGTGAACACTGATTCACATATTCATATCTATGTTCCGAGCTGGTGTGATTAAGTAGTGGCGGGGACTCATTTGCATATTCATAGATCAGCATAATACTAAATGAGGAAAGTCTGTAGAGTTACATTCAAGCTATTTTAAAGCATGATGAAATTACTGTCACAGGAAAAACTTTTACATATGCTATATTTAAGTGATAAAATTATTGACTACAGGACTTCATCTGGCAATATTTTTCAATGATAAAGATGACTGATGATTATGGCTGTTGAGTGGATGTTTTTAAACAGCATGCATCTGGACAGTAATTTCTAATATCAAGCAACTGGACAGTAATGTTGCGTTTACACCAGCCGTGGTAAAAACGCGCTATTCGTGAAATTCTAGTCATTCGAGACATTCATGCAGAAATCCGCATCATGGGAGGGGCTTCTGCGACTCTGCTGAGACTCCGCTTCCTGTAATCACGTCACTACTACAGCAAGGTCCTGATTGCCGAAGTTCAGATTTTTTAACTCGCGCGTTTCCCGCGGCAACGCTCAATTCGCGCCGCGCCATTCGTGCTGCGCCTATCGCGCCTAATTTGGTCTTTGCATTGACTTAACTAGTGATGCAAAGTCTGATTAATTTCCGCGAACCGGCCTCTTTTCGAACAGTTTGCCTCATTGAACCGGTTCAAAAAGTCATCAAGAAATGACATCACTACGCATTTATTTTCTAACTACTTGTATCGATGAAACATTCAAATAAAGTCATTTGTGTCAACACATTAAAACATTCAAATAAAAAGTTGTTTTTGTGAAGGCATAGCTGATTTATTGCCTTTCATTCACAAGTTAGTAATGTTTGTGGTCACAGCTTCAATCGGGGATCGTAAATGCCAGATACAACTGATCAGTTTTGACTAGCCTACAACTTGGATAATTGTGGATGTGTTCTACATATTCTAAGTATAAAGAATAAATAAACTTGTCTTTTAAACTCATTGGTTTTCCTTAAACAACTAAAATATGGTTTGCATGCACAATAAGTCATACTAAAACTAAAGCTTTTTTATAAAACCAACATATCAAGAAACTAATAAAACAAGAAACTTCGCGCATCAGGCTCGATCAAATCCTCAGTGATACACACGCAGTGTCAGCAACTTATTCGTCAGAATCGTCAGCTATCCTCGCCTCGGCAATCATCGGAAAACTTCGACAGTTGGTTGAACCCTATGGGTTGAACCGGCTCTTTCGTTTCTTTTTGAGTCCAACATACTATTTCGGCTGTGCGTCCTGCATCATCAACCCGGAACCTATGCCCGAAACCAAAGTTCGATTCAGTTCGATTTGTGAACCGGCTCGACCGGTTACTTCCTGAGAACCGGCTCAAAAGAACGATTTGTTCAAGAACCTAACATCACTAGACTTAACATGTAAATCATTCGCATTTGCCGCCTCTACCGTGGCTGGTGTAAACGCAGCATAATACATGAGCTACATGCATCTGATTTACTTGCACCAGACTTCATGCACACAGATTACATAGTAGACATTTGGTTGTGGCCTTGTAATTCTTTTGGGAGTGAATGGTGTTATCAGTTTAATGGCATTAGGTATTATTTTTTTCTTCCTCATTATTCTGCACATCAATTGTCTTCGTCTCACCTCCACATTCGTATTCTAGGCTACCGTATTGTGCATCAAAGGACACATGACGTGTTGGGTTTGCATGCGTTAAATGACTAATGCTCTGAGGCTGTCATATTGTTTAGTATGCCAAATTCATGCTTTGGGAATGATGATTGATTCATGCTTCCATTGTCTAAATGAGGGTGATGATGAAGTTTATGGCACATGTCTTTTCCAACCTTTACTAGCTTTTTACATACTGCCTTTGAGATGATTGTTGTGGAAATACGAGATATTAAATGCAGCCACATAATATAAAATATTTGTAATAAAAACCACACATATGAATACGTACATGCAACATCTATAAAATCACTTTGTAGTTTCTATTGTTTATACAGTCATTGTTACTGTAATGTAGTCAGCCCTGCCAAAAAAAAGCCCAAATACTGCTTTGAGGTCAAGTCATGTAAAATCTCAAACTAAAATGAAGGCAGATAAGATCTCAGCCCTGTAAAACACACACTGGCATACAACTGCAATTTTAGTTGATTACAAAAGGATAGATTAATGTGAACTAGAACAGGATATGAACTTGAAATGATTTGTATCAAGAATAAACAATTTACTTTTGGCCCACCAAGGCACTGGATAAACCTTATGATAATTTAGTGTTCTTAAAGATTTTAATATTTAATATTTGTTGAGCAAGGTTGTGTTTAATGGATTTTTGATTTACTTAATACGCTGCACTAAAACAAAGTCGATTTGGCATTGCGGAGCTCTATAGGACCTTGCTGGATTCGAACCCACATAAGAAAATAGGTTCATGTACTACTAACCGCATGGCTGTCTTTACTGTTTGTTGACATAAATCTGTGCTGGTTTAAGACTTTCAGAGGTTTAACAGGCAGGATTTTTTGATAGACCAGATGGCTAGACAGATAGTTGCCACGGTTAGCCTCAGTTTAAACCTGCACTAGTGTGCTTTCAGTGTGTGCGTGTTCTTTCCTTTTTGTATTGCACATTTATTTACACATATGGTTATTTTGCATGACATTTCTATATGGCTGAAACACTGGCTATTTTGGCATGCTTTGATGAGTTCACAGTAACTCCCGGTAACCTACGTCACTGTTTCTATGTATATATGCATTTGAAAGCAGTTGGTGACATTGTTGAACTCGAGGCGAGAGTGCAACAGTGTATTTGTGAGACTGCATGTCCCCTAAATGACCCCGGTCCTCAATATGGCCCGAGTACTTTATTAAAGGATTAGCGAGCTAGTGGTTGTCAGTGTCCCCGTATGCCGTTGCCTCCTCCAGCTTCTGACACCTGGGTGTACCACTGCTCCAAACACACACACACTTTGTGTGGACACACTCAGACACTGTAAACATACACTGTACTCACACACAATCTAGGTCAGAACCAGACAACAACACTACGGCAGACACTGCCCAGTAACCCTCTCTGATAACGAGAGGGGAGGAGGTCACCCGGTCTACCCACAATCTCTTACTCTCTTGTCCCTGACCAGACAAAATTCATATGATTATGCCCCTCCTCCCCATCCCTAGCTATCTGTTCAAGCTTGCCTACCTTTGAGAAGAATATGCCATCTACTGCTATGAGAGATTCTTCATTTAGGACACTTTTTGTCCCCTGATTTTAAACAATTCTAAAGAAATTTAAAAACTATATTTTAGTTTGCAATCTTGATATTGTGTATCTATATATTTAATTAACCATTACAGGCTAATAAAAATGTATATATTAAGAAAAAGTAATAAAATAAGGTAAATGACAATAGACATGTTGTCTGCCACGACAGCAGAGTGACTGTTCAAATATCAATAACATCATGATCTGGCTGTCATCCAAACTATCATTACCAAATTATTTATTTGTATTAGTTAGTTGTTAAGTTAATTCAGTGCTCCTTAAACTGTTTTGTTAAGTGTAAAGCTTCTTCAACCTCAACAAAAAATGCAGTAACATCATTAGCCTCTTTCACATAGTAGCCCCATTACATTCTACATAATTACCAGAATGACTGTGTTTTAGCTGTTAAGACACCATTCGCACATAAGCACCAAATACTGGTAAATTCGATGATGTCAGTCATCAGAAATTACCTGAACACTGTGCCGTTTCTCTCAGCTAGCCAGATGAGGAGAAGAGCCTTCTGTCTGTCCAATTTTACAATATATGACTGAGTGATGTGTAAAACTACACTTAGCTAATGTCACTTTGTAAAATGTGTACTATATAATGTATGCAATCTTAACTACAGATCGGCTAAAACCAAAACATTTGTTATTTTTCAACGAGGTATTTGTTCAGTTTAGCAACTAGTCAGACCATTAAAGAGTAACTAAACCCTAAACCAACTTTTTATAGTTAAAGGTATAGCGGAAGATTTTCTTTTTCCGAATGGATCATTTAGACTATTTGTCATCCCAGTTGTCAATCATTCTGAAGATATGTTGACGTAAGGCCGTCGTACATGCTCGTCCCTAGGTTCGCTTTCTGCGCATGCGCACTTTCAGGTGTATATGTGGTGGGCTAAGGTTTCAGCCATTCATTGAAGCTCGCATTCTCATTGTGTTTTTCCAAAATGTCTAAGGGTCGCAAGAGACAAACTGTTTACGAATTGTATGACAAGAAGAGAAAGGCATCTGAAGAAAGAAACAAGACACAATAGTCTTTTTGGGAGACTATTTCACATGCTGGCGTTCACTAAAAGCACAGGTTGGGCTTGCCACGCAAAGTTTCTACTCGACAGGTAAAGTTTGGGATGCTATTTGGACAAATCCATTTAAAATCACTGCTAGTAAAAGTTGATGTAAGCTATGATTAGCGATGCTAGCCCTGGCATAAGTCAGAAACCGCGCAGACACTGTAAAAATGCCGACAGCAACTTCCCTCTCGGGAAGAGGTAGAGTGTTGCGCGTTTGCATTTTTTTTAAAGTGGAGGGGCGTTTATTTTCAAAAATTCGGGAAAATCTTTCGCTATACTTTTAAATATCTGTAAGAATGGGGCTTTATTAGTGCTGTTCATTGATTTGAGTAAATTTTTTAAATTTGGGTATAAAGTGTTTCAATGCTACAATATATGGTGTAAAAGCGTCTAAGTGCTGCCCTCTTCAGGTTGAATGGTGGCTACTGCAGTTGAATTTCCCTATAGAATGTTGTGGTACTGAGTGACGTAAGTGGTATGACCCTAAGCAATTTGAAGCTCACCCCGCCCTTGTTACGATCTCCCCACATCCTTGGTACGAGTTCGTCCCCTCTATCTCCGTTGGCGTCTGCCCACTTTTCTTGCATTTTTCAAATATTGCCAGTGGGTGGAGTCAGGCTCTGAACAGGGGTTTAGTCATGCTTTAAACAAACAGAGACCGGAAGTAAAGTTCCGCTCAGACGGGTAATCGCGTCACCGCACGTGCGTCAGATGAAACCGTATATACATTATACTTACATTTATTTTAAGGTTGATTATCTTAAAACTTAAACATCAAACTGACCAAACCATAATCAGGACACATGAAACCAGGGTTGTGCAGATAGACAAGGGTGGTTTCTATCCAATTTGGACCCCTGGTAAGCACCCCCCCCCCCCCAAACAAGATCATACAATTTTACATGCAATATTACATACAAAAAACCCAAATCATGTAAAATCATGTGATCATGTAACACTCAAAACTTAAATGTACCACATCTTTCATTGTTTATGAAAAACATTATTTTCGTAGTATTATAAGGGGGAAATATTTTTTGTGCTTTTTACTAAACTAATTTTTATTTGACTATTGAACCCTTTGATCTAATGGTGGTGTTGAGCACTGATTAATGATCAGGCAGTAACTGATAGCCCTCTGATCCAATGGCATATAGGCATCAGATTGACAGTACTTCAGCTTAATGGTGCTAGTGAAACTGTGGGGGCAGGAATAACATTTTAGGGTGGCTTTGCCCAGGTTGTGCTACCTGTTGGACTAGGGGTAGGCAAACAATTTTCACTTAAGGGCCACATCAGATTTTAAAACACATTTGAAGAATATGTGAATGACAAATTTAGCTTTATTTATTCCAAATTAACACCCAATTATTACTGTACTATAGTTATTCATGGACATTTATCTTTATCCTGCTTTTAAGAACACAATTTTGGAAAAAATGTACCACTGCTCTTCTGCATATTTACAGTTCTAAAGTAAACATTTATTTTTAACCATGACTTTAGCAGATTTATAACCATTTGTACTACCATAGTTTAACTACAACTAAAATACCCTTGTTATTATGGTAAGAACATAGAGTTGTATTTGTAGTAAGTAACCACAAATGTACTGTTTCTGTTTATTTTCTTAATAGTAAATTTGTGGTTACTTCCTACAAATAAAACTTGGTTTACTATACTTTAATCATGCTTCATTTTCTTAAAGGCAAATCATCCCAAGTGCATTGCTTAATAATTATTACATATCAGTAGTTGTACTGTACTATTGCCTCGTCTCTTCATACTATCATGTATTGGTGATCTTACAGGCTGACGATAGGACGATGTCACTATGGGACATATCACGCAGCACTATATAAAACCTATGACAAAGTTTTTCAAGATTTTTTTAGGTAGTCAAAAACGCACCCTATTGAAAATGTGATGCATATATAATTAAAGCAAGGATTTTTGCTCTGCTTTTTACCATTTTTAAGGATGTGAACAGACCTCTTTCTTTACTTTCCTGTATCAGAAAGGTTGAGTGAGTTCACAAGAGCTGGATTTCATTAAAATAACTGTAGAGGCGCCTGTGAGCTCATTGACTGTCTTGTTTGTCCTGTCATGACACTAGCATATTGTCTGAGTTTTAAGCTAACCATAGAAAGTTCTTAAAACCTTTAGATGTTAGTAAATATATCGACCGGCTATACCATCATTGCCACAAGTTCCTTGACCACAAATGTGCAGTAACATACAAACGCTTTGGGTCTTTTATTAATCCCTGTTATAGGATGCATTTGAATTGTTTAGCAGTTTTGGCATTTGTTTGATTATCAAAAATGGATTGAGACCACATATCTTCTTGTCTTTTTTAAAACGCGGACCAGGAATTGTTTCTGGTGGGAGAGGCTTTTTTTGGGCCCTGGCTTAGCCTAGAGCGGTGAGGTTGAAGAAAACATTCTGACTCAGTTTGACCAGATTTCAAACGTTTCTGTTTTTTGAAGCCAAATTATACACATCTGCTTCAACTTTAACCGACTTTGGTTAAAGCCTTATCTCAATGATGCTCTTGTCTCTATAGCAGTTTAAAACTCAAGTGAGTCACAAAGCACCCAGGCTCAGATTTAAATATGTTGCGCATGACAGTTGACATCTGCTCTTGCTTTGGCCAAGGGGTTTGTGGGTTACAAAACAGAAAAAAAGCAGTTCAAGTGTAAAACTAAATGTTTTTCTTGCACTGCATACTCGTGCAACACTATATGTTGTGGGTTGTTAAATGGGCTTTGCCATTTGATTTCTTACAGTCTCAGGTCAAACGGCCTCACCACTAGGTCTCTAATGGTTTACTCACACTATCCGAACCGCGCCCAAGCGTGTTTGACCTGGTTCATATGACTAGTGTGATCGCTCCGTACCGTGTGCATGGTTAATCGCGCCCTGCTCTGCTTGCAGAGGTGGAGCAGGGAACAAAAGTGTGGCGTCAGTGGTGTGACCTTTAACATCATCTGCTGTTGGTAAAACTTGTATTATGGTTACATGAAAATGTCTGGGAAGCATAAGTGATAGATCAACTAAGAACTTTAAATTTCACTAAAGTTGATATTTCTGTGTGCATTGTTTTGCAAGATAAATTAACCAAACTTTTTTGTTTTGTTTATCTTAAAAAATAATTATATGATGAACATGAAATGTATTATTTTATTCTTTTGACAGACGTATTTAATATTCAATGAAAATGTATTTGATGCATTGGTGAAATGTAAAATATGGGGAAGGAACATTGATAGAGAAAATATAGGCAAGTTGAAATATGATTTAAAAAAGGGACAAAAGAATGTTGACGGAGATAAATTGTCTCGCACAAGGGCAAAAGCATATGTTTGAGGAACATTTTATGCAAACAACTAATCACAGGTTATGGCCGTAGTTTAAAAGCATCAAACCGCAACCATTTATTTCGTGGAATTTTCCGTCTTGTGCTTTGTGGAGAGTATAAGGCCAATAGCATATTAACTGTTTATATTCACATTCAATGCAGAATTTCTGTGCATTAGCGCCATCAAATGTTTTGATATGTTTGCTGATGTTGTTCTGGCCATGCGACTCAAAGCTCTGTTATTGGTTGTGTGTTTTATCAACACACAAAAAAGAATTCAACTCAATCACTAACGGAAAAAAAATTGTCGGCATGTTCACGAATGGTGTGCACAGCTCCTTAGGAGTCCAGTATTGCTTCAAATATTACCCACACCAAAAATTCTGATTTACTAACAGTTTGCACCAGCCCAAATGCCTATTTTGCCGTTAAAAACTACTATCAAGATTTACTAAAGACATGCAGGGAAAAATTGGCGCTGGCCTTGATCCATGTGCATTTATAGTAGTTTCATTTTCTAGTATTTTATGCAACATAATTTGCCAAAATTTGCGCTCATCAGTTTACTGGTATTGCATGTCTTAAACTTTATGCTAATTTGCGCTGCTCATGGTAGATTGCATAGGTCATTATGGAAATGTAATTTTTGCTCCTGTGTTCTTTAACGTGTGCCTTCAATCACCTGCAGAAATTTCCACTCCCATCGGCACTTTTTTGAAATTGCGATCTCATGCTAAATTGCCCTATTTAGTAAAGCTGTCCCTAAATATTCATATTCATATGCAGGGGCTTTAATTGTGATGCTAGCCCACTAATTAAAATCAGTTATGATGATCATTTGCATTTCAATTGACATTTATTTTAATTTACTTTTACAGAGAACAACAAAGACACTTGCCTCCAGAAAGTTATGGTGAAGGCGGAGCCTATGGAAGTGGATCCACCTCTTGAAATGGCTCCACCCTCATCTCATCTACTGGGCTTTAGCACTTCAGGGGCTTGTGAGAAAAAGGAACCAATGGTCAACCTCCCAGATCCTTTGCCCCGCCCCCAAAATGACCTCTTCTCCCAGGACATATCGGTCAAAACGGCCTCCGAGCTGCTTTTCAAACTGTCTGGTAAGTTTCTGCAAGAGAAGAAATGGAGGATGGATATGTTTCTGCCTCAGCAAGACTGTTCATTTAAAAAATGCTCAGGTTTTTTTCTCCGTCATCTTCTCTGACTGCTGCACTGACACACTAGAGAGTGGAAGGATATGTGTGGTGTTAAATGATTGAGCTTTTCTTCCTAGAGCATTCTGAGGATTAGCCGAGACAAACCTACCCCCAGCGCTCCTCGCTGCCAGCTACGGCTCTCTTTAAATGCCATCTAGCACCTCGGAAAGCACAAAAGATCCACCCCCCCACACGCGCACACATTTACGAACCTTCACGCACGCCATTCGCACCCTCCCACCACCCCCCTCCCCATGGGAGTGGTGTGTAGCTGCACAGTGTGTATGTATAACCCCTCAACCCTCGACTCCCTCAGATTGTTCTCAAATATTCTGGCTCAAGCACACTCGGTTGCACACACTTCCCTTGTCTCTCTCTCTCTTTCTCTCTCTCTCTCTTTCTCTCCCTCTTGCTTCTGTGCAGTATTGTCATGGCAACGCAGAGAGCCCTTCCATCCTCTGTTGAGCCGTGTGACCGAAAGGGTGTCAGGGAGAGGGAGCTTAGGAAGTGCCACCCAGGGAGCAAGGTCATTACCAGACCACCAGAAGAGGGACAGACAGACCGGAGATAGTGTTTTCTTTTGCACATGGATCTGTGGATTTCATATGCAGTTTGGCTAAAAATGCTGTGAAAAATTTAACCAGTGCAATGATGTGGATAACATACAGCCAGCCGACTGTTATTGCAGAAATAAATCCCAAAAGGGTGAATCAGGATCTTGTATCACCCTGAAGAGATTTATTTGCGATATCATCCACCTGGCTGTATGTTATTCCACTTAATACACTTTTATGAATCTATTAATACACAGCCACATGTGTAAATGTACACAAAATATTGATTTAATTTGTTATTAGCCTGTTTGAAGAAATGCAAATCTCCCACAAGAAGAAACATTTTCTAGCATTTATAATTTTTTTTTTTTCAAAATGTTGACCATATATTTATACATACTGCTTGATTAGGCATAAAAATGCCCTGCAAATCATTGTGCAAAAATTAAGTTTAACTCAACTGTGTTTTCTTTGTCAGAGAAAGTAAGTAAAGCGAACGAAAACAAAGACAATGCATCCTTCGGTATACACAGGTAGGTTTACTGTTTTGCACTTACTGTGCTTATTATTCAATTATTGCATCATCATTCTTGCTTCTCACATTTAGCAAATCAGAAATGTACTGATGCCGCTGTGTGTTTTTAGCCCTTTCCTAGATGACCGCTTTCGACAATCACCTTTCACCGCACGCTCCAAGAGCTCTTCCCCAGCTGAAGCTGGCTCTTCAAGCAGGGTTGCCCAGCAAGGTAATACCCCCTCCACTGCACCAGCCAAAACAGTTTGCACACAAAAACCTATGTAGATCTAAGCCGCCTCACTTATAAAAACACTTCTTGTTCTCCCATCCAGCGTTGAGACTGCTGGACTGGGCAGCTGGCACTCCCTGCCTCCCTCTACTGGCCCCTCTGGCAAAGGGTAATTAGTTTGCGCTTGCCTGGCCCGAGTCCCTACACCAGTTAATGAAAAAATGATTGGGTTTTTCGTGTCCAGGGTGCATGAAAGTTAATTCACTACGCACTCAGACATGCATTCGTTTTCACACGCAGACACAAAGTGAACGTACACAAATCACATAAGAATAGCTGTGACCCTTGCCTACCACTTTATCGCTCTCTCTCTCTCTCTTTCAGTTTCTTTCTCTCACTCATTCTTTCATTGCTGCTTTTATTGCTACGTGTCTAACACCTTATAACCTGGTGTGGGTAGTAACTCCCACTTGTTAGTTAAGATAAACAGCTTTTTTATTTTTAACAGCCCAATCAGTGGCCAGAAAAAAATAAACTGCTTTAAAATAGTTTTGTACCTATGCCAAAGATAAACTGAATCTATGTTTATTTGTTTGTATGCAGCAATCTGTCTAATGAGTGTGTCTACGGCTAATTTGATCATTGCTGTCTAAGATCGCCTTTTGTTCTTAGCCGTATAATGCCATAGTGTACTTCTGTGTCTTAATTTTATATTTCTCGCTTAATTGCGTGTTTTAATGTATATAAGTTCATTGCCAGCGTGTCACTATTAGTGTGTGTATGTGTGTAAGACTTCTCTTCTGTCGTTGCCTCCTGCCCTGAGTCAACTTAAGCAGCATTGTGGAGGCTGGTCTCATCTTTCTTTAATAACACTAATTAAACCATTATCCACTTCAAGGCATTGATGTAGTATCTCAATTAAGCATCATTGCTTTTTTGCCAGGTCATGAAGTCTGTAACCCTTATTTTTGACCCTAAACTTAGTATGGCAAACCTGGGAAATTTCAAAAAAGCTTTTGAAAAACTAGTTCACTTATTTCTTTCTATTATGAAACACTAAAATATATATATTTTTAAATGTACTGACTGCTATTTAAAGGTCCCTTCTTTAGCCTTTATTTACACTTTAAAAAGACATCAAATTAAAATGACATGCAAAGAGACCTCTAAAGCCACATGAAAGCTTTGTTTAATGAAAAATTAAAATTTTACTAAATGTCGTTATTTACTTTATCTTAACATTTCCAATATCTTTTGGTGCTGTAGAAATAACAGCGTTTGATTGGTAAAAATATATTTTCAATGGCTCAGCCATCATTGATAAACCTTAATGGCACCAGACTTTTTTAAGACGCAAATAAATCTTTGGTGTCCCCAGAGCACATATGTGAAGTTTTAGCTCAAAACACCATATAAATAATTTATTATTGCATGTTTAAATTGCCACTTTGTAGGTGTGTGCAAACATTTGCTGTTTTGGGTGTGTCCTTTAAAAAGCAAATGAGCTGATGAAATTCAAACACTGATCACAATGATGGTGGTTTGTTGCAATTAAAACTCAGTGCTTTTTTCTGCACTAAATGGCAGTGCTGTGGTTGGATAGTGCAGATTAACGGGTGGTTTTATTATAATAAGAGCTCCTTATGACATCATAAGGAGAACCAAATTTCAACAACCTATTTTTTCATGTGCTTTTACAGAATGGTTTACCAAAACTAAGTTACGGGGTTGATCTGTTTCATATTTTCTGGGGACCCAATCATAGCACTTAAACATGAAAAAAGTCAGATTTTCATGCCATGGCACCTTTAAGGAAGAAGACGGCGTTAAAAACGAAAAGATGAAGAGTCATAAGCATTGCTAAGACATCCATTCCCCCACTGAGGCATAGTGGTAGAGTGCCATCTTTATCCTGGCAGTCTTTAGGCTCTGTGTCACACTAGAGTTGTCACCATCCCATCACTCCATAACGACGCTTGGTGGGACGTGAGTCAGAAGCACAGGTTCATATGAGCGCTGTGACTCAGTGGAACCGTGGGCCTCAGGGTGACGAGGCTGATTCGGTACCCTGGGTCTGATTGTGTGCGTTGCCTTTTCTAAACTCACACATAGATTGAAGCAGAGGGCAAAACACCCACTGTAGTTTTAATTAAAGCTCTTGTGCAGTGCAGGTCATTGCGGGGGATGGCTGGGAGATGGCATGCACATGGCACAGTTATTTAATTATGTGGTTTAGCTATGCTAATACATGCTGATAGTGTGGCATTAGTAATCAGGTTGATGCTTTAAGAAACAGAATGTCAAATTATTCTGTTTTAATATGAAGTCTGATATCAACAAGTGCTCGAAAGAAATGTGATCGGTTGCGTGGTGTCAGTTATATGGTCTCTTGGACGGTCCTTGGCCATTTAAACCGGCCAGGGTTCACAGACCTTCAGTATGGCTATGCACGACTAGAGTAAATTGTCGACAAGTAAATAAAGGATGATACATGAAAAAATACTCAAATCATTTTCTAATACTTACTGTAAAATTAAAAATAATGACTAAAATAAATGTTACACAACTACAGAAAAAGGTGTCCAAATGTCAGTTTTTGAAAACCAAAATGACTTAAAAACATTAAAAATTTAATTCATAAAGGGCTTAATGGTTTATTGCTCCGCACACGTAATTTCTCTACTTTTTAACTATAGTACAGTTTGTTACAGCTTATTGTCTGGTGTAAGCAATACATCAGCCATAAAATCAAGCAGGCGAGTGAGATATCACTTATCCTTATGTCTTTTAATATAATGATAGATACCAGAACGTACCACAGGATAGATTGCTCACATTAGCTTTAACGGGTACTCCAGGACCAATAAAAGCCTTGGCATCTTTGTGCATGATAACAATGAAATCCACACCCTGACATTAGATTGCCCTTTAGATGTATATTTGCCTCAGAAGTGTCTTTCAGCCAAGATCATTGTGAGGAGCAAAGGGGCACTTTTAGCATCAAAATGATGACGTCGTGTGAAAGCATTCTGACAAGCCAGAAACCCCTCCCGCTGGGCAGATCCAGGCAATATCCCTGTCTGGAGTACTGGGTTTGGTCCCTGGCAGATATGAGCAGCCCAATGAAAATGTCCTTCAGGTCCTGAATCCAAGGCCAGTGCATCTGCTCTTTAATTGCCACCATTAAATCCTCTGTACTATGCCAAAAAAATTTGTGTCTCCCCAACCACTTGCCCCCCCCCCCCTTCCTTGCAATGCCCCCATCAATCCCGAGGCTGCATTGCTTATGACAGCATTTATGGAAAATGTGCCTATTTATGAGCAAACAGCAAAGTCCAAAGGGGCAGGCACACACCCACCGCACATACAAGAAGCCCCTTGCATGTTTATTGAGTGGATCGGAATTCCGTTGTACATGCCTTACTCCAAAAAGCCCTTGAGTCATTGATATGACCTACAAACATTAAACATGCATCTTTGAATGCCTTGAGATGATTAAAGGCCACTTCAGTTGAAAATCTCAGCAAGAGTTTTTTACGTAACATACATGCTGCTTTGCTGTTTGAGCTTGGGAGAAACATTGCTTAAGATTTGGCAACCTCACTGCCTCTGTCTTACTGGTACAGAAGAATAATAGCCATGCGTTCATATTGCACCAGACGTCCATTTGAAGGGGCTGTGTTGCATGATGACGGAATTTCTGTTGAGTTTATTTATCTATTCATTTATTTATCTCTGTTAGTCTCTCTCTCTCTCTCTCTCTATCTCTCTCTCTTCTTTTTGAGTGAGAGAAGGCGTGGCGCTGCATTTTAATTTGAAGCTGAGCCAACCACCTTCATCAGAAGGTTAATTCTGCCACTAGTGTGGCATGCTCTCTCACTCTCTTTCTTTTTCTCTCTCGCTCTTCTAATGAAAGGTGAAAAAAGCACAGAATCCAATGTCAAGATAAAAACACCTTGTCTGGATGTATAGAGTAGTCAACATAATATCTAATACAGTGACAGAACATACAACTGACCTCTTGCCCAAGCACCATGTTGAATCTGTTAAACTCGGTTGTCGCTGGGACTATTGTTGTATGCTTCTTTAACGATTGTAAAATCTACCTGATTGTGTGCCTCAGGGTAGCGTGCATTTTATGAACATGGATGTCTACAGTGTGCAGTCTGAAGAATTCTGTGTATGTATGTGTATGTGTGTTATACAGTATATATATATATATATATATATATATATATATATATATATATATATATATATATATATATATATATATATATATATATATACACACTCACCTAAAGGATTATTAGAAACACCATACTGTGCTTGACCCCCTTACGGCTTCAGAACTGCCTTAATTTTACGTGGCACTGATTCAACAAGGTGCTAAAGCATTCTTTAGAAATATTGGCCCATATTGATAGGATAGCATCTTGCAGTTGATGGAGATTTGTGGGATGCATATCCAGGGCACGAAGCTCCCGTTCCACCACATCCCAAAGATGCTCTATTGCAGTGGTTCTCAACTCCAGTCCTCGGGACCCACTGCTCTGCATATTGTGCATGTCTCCCTTATTTAACACACCTGATTCAGATCATCAGCTTGTTAGGATAGATTCCATGAACTGAACTGAGTGTGTCAGATATGAGAGACATCCAAAATGTGCAGAGCAGCGGGTCCCGAGGACTGGAGTTGAGAACCACTGCTCTATTGGGTTGAGATCTGGTGACGGTGTGGGTCATTTTAGTACAGTGAACTCATTGTCATGTTCAAGAAACCAATTTGAAATGATTCGAGCTTTGTGACATGATGCATTATCCTGCTGGAAGTAGCCATCAGAGGATGGGTACATGGTGGTCATAAAGGGATGGACATGGTTCGAAACAATGCTCAGGTAGGCCGTGGCATTTAAAGGATGCCCAATTGGCACTAAGGGGCCTAAAGTGTGCCAAGAAAACATCCCTTACCATTACACCACCACCAGCAGCCTGCACAGTGGTAACAAGGCATGATGGATCCATGTTCTCATTCTGTTTACACCGGCTGCATCCGAAAACTCTAAATTGCTGCCTTCTGAGGCAGCTTTTCAAGGCAGGAAGACATCAAGACATGTCCGAATTCAATGTTAGGTTTACTTCCTGTCTCCTGAGATACCTATGCGTGGGCGTACAAAAAGAATGTGATAGGTCGGGCCTGGTCGAGTTCAAAAAATAAAATGGCGGCCAAGGTAGTGACTGGAGCACAAATTTAGTGTAAATAAAAGTAGATTTTCACTTTTTACACCTTTTAATTGCATTTCTAGCAAGAAATTAGTATTGTAGTTTTCAAATATGTGATTAGTTATCACAAAGGCGCTCTCTGTTTATATTTCAAACATGCTGACTTTGAAGTGTGTACAAAAGTCTTTCTCTGAGCTGCCTTCATGCCTCCGAAGTCATTTCCTCATGAGGCAGTGAGGCAACGAGTCACTGCCTTAAGTTTTCGGACGCAGCCACCAAATTCTGACTCTACCATCTGAATGCCTCAACAGAAATCGAGACTCATCAGGCCAGGCAACATTTTTCCAGTCTTCAACTGTCCAATTTTGGTCAGCTCGTGCAAATTGTAGCCTCTTTTTCCTGTTTGTATTGGAGATGAGTGGTACCCGATGGGGTCCGATGTTTGGCTTTACAAATGCTTTGCTGCATACCTGTTTAATGAGTGGTTATTTCAGTCAAAGTTGCTCTTCTATCAGCTTGAATCAGTCGGCCCATTCTCCTCTGACCTCTAGCATCAACAAGGCATTTTTGCCCACAGGACTGCCGCATACTGGATGTTTTTCCCTTTTCACACCATACTTTGTAAACCCTAGAAATGGTTGTGCGTGAAAATCCCAGTAACTGAGCAGATTGTGAAATACTCAGACCGGCACCAACAACCATGCCAAGCTTAAAATTGCTTAAATCACCTTTCTTTCCCATTCTGATATTCAGTTTGGAGTTCAGGAGATTGTCTTGACGAGGCCCACACCCCTAAATGCATTGAAGCAACTGCCATGTGATTGGTTGATTAGATAATTGCATTAATGAGAAATTGAAAAGGTGTTCCTAATAATCCTTTAGGTGAGTGTATACATACATACATACATACACATACACAGTATAGCACATTGTCCTCTTAAAGCCTCATACTGTGTTTGTGATGTCATTTAATTTTATCCTATTTTTCCAAACTAACCTTACTATTTTTGCAGTTACTTTAACCAACCTTTATCTAAGGGTGTGTGAAGTCAATTTACATTATCAGTCCTTATCTGGAGTTTCTTTAAGGTTAGGATTACACCCGGTAGCCTTACCCTATCTCCACTCACACTAAAATTTAATTGAACAGGAATTGCCTTTGTGGATATTTAGCATCAGACATGGTAAAAAAGAGACTAAAACACAAGCTCAGTGTGTTGCAATAAAGCCCAACCTGCGAACTCTCACCCACACGCTTTTGATGGGTTTTTCGATTTAAAGGCAAGTGCACAATGTTTGAAAAACGCTTTGGAAAAGGAGACGGGACGACTAACAAAACACACTTATAGCCAATCAGCAGTAAAGGAGCGTGTCTACTAACCGACATCCTTGCCGGGTTGCGTATGTGTGGGGCGGGTCTTTTAAAAGAAGGTCCAGATTCTATTGGGGTTGGGGCGTGTTTGTTTAGGTGATTTCAAATATCAACATTGGCTTTCAAACATTGTGCACTCCGCCTTTAAGTTTTTTCATTCTACTTTGACTGTGTAGATACAGAGAAGGTGAGTGGAGATCCAGGAAATGGACTTTCCCAGTGGAGACTCAACGAACAGCTCTTTCCCTGCCCTATATGTGGCAAAGTGTTTGGCCGCCAACAGACCCTCTCCAGACACCTCTCCCTACACACAGGTGAGCTTGAAATGCAGGACAGCAAACAGTTTTTTGACCCGTTTTAGTATCATGTGCTACATTTGCACTTTTGCAATGTGATCTTGCCAGACTATTGCTGGTTTAGGCCGTCTGTTAGTTCCCAACAACAATCAGCACAATTTACTAAATAACAAGGTTTGGGAACATGCTATATTCTTACATGTCCCACAGCATTGTATTGTTGTTAGGACAAATAATGCCCTAGGTAAGTAAATAAGGTTCACTGGACTAGATTACCCTTCTTTTAAAGAGATTAGACCACTGATTAGTCCTGGTGGGAAAAGAGCCCAAGTAATTACTAAGCTGTAAAGAAGTCTCCCAGAGCACCAAGCTCCCCTGGAGCACAGCACAACTATGACCAGCGCTGACTGATCCTTGAACAATCGCATCATGCTGGTCCCTGAAGACCATCAATGGGCCAGCCAAATACAGTACATCACCACCAGACAAATAAATATGGTCTTGTGGGTTATGAGACTGCTTGAATTTGGGTTTGAGGGGCTAGATGTGTGGCCATCAGCATTCTTATTAAATAATTAAAAGACTTGGAGCAGACATTTTTTATAGTGAGGATAACAATTGATAATTTTGAGATCATCAAAATAATATATTGTCACAATATGTAAGGAATAATTGACGACGGGCCATTGAATTATAAGAAAATAATGCACACCAAGGTGGTAATGTGGCACGACGCGAAGCGGAGTTACACCGCAGGTGTGCATTATTTTCAAATAATTCAAAGGACCGGAGTCAATTATTCCTCTAATATCATGGTTACCACAAACATTGCTCTGGTGCCTATTTTTAAGACATTTGAAAAGTTAGGTGTGCGGTTTACAGAAAAATAATCAACGACCATAGAACATTTCTCAGCCAATCAGAATGCAGCATTCAACAGACCCGTGGTATAAGCGAGGAATAATTGACGACGGCCCATTGAATTATTCGAAAATAATGCACACCCAACGTGGTAATGCGGATAGACACAAAGCCAAGTGTGTATTATTACACTGTGGGTGTGCATTATTTTTAAATAATTCAAAGGACCAGAGTCAATTATTGCGCTTATACCACGGTTACCAAAAACAATGCTTTGGTGCCTATTTTAAGACATTTATCAGGTTAGGTGTGCAGTTTACAGAAAAATAATCAACACCCATGTAACATTTCTCAGCCAATCAGAATAAAGCATTCACAGCTCTGTGGTATAATTTTGAACAATTCAAAGGACCAGAGGCAATTATTCCACTTATACCACGGTTACACAGACATTGTTCTGCTAGTTTTTTAAGACATCAACTAATCAGAATAAGGCATTCAACAGCCCCGTGGTATAAATCATAATATATCGTTACATATCTCTGTTAGTTTAATGATATTATTGTTAAACTAATCAACGTGTTATTGAAAGCCATAGAATCTGTATTGCTCATTCACACAATTACTAAGGGATTGTGTCACACCCGGTAACATTTTCCAGGCAGCTCCCTGTCACTTCTGCTGATGAAACTGTTTTCCCATTATAAAGTCTCCTCACCTGCTAGCAGAAATGAAGGACGTGTAAATGTTAATGTTGCTCTACAGCAGAGGTTAAGCTAATCAAGTCAGTCTGAATACAAAAGATTCAAAATTCACATAAGATTCAAAAACACAGCACCCAATGCATGAGTCCCACAGGACCAACTAGACATTTCTCTCTGCTTTTTGTACTGTTTTGTTGAAATTTATGCTTTTTAAAGGAATAGTTCATTAGGGAACTAAAATTCTGTTGCCCTCATCGTTCATCTTTAGTAATACACTTTATGTATTAATCTTTGATGAAATCAGAGAGCTTTCTGACCCCATCATTAGGGTGGTCCACATAATGGGTCAATTTTTTTTTTTAAATGTTCAACTATCACCCCCTAAATGTGTTAGGATATCAATTAAAACACACTGTGCAAAATTTGGAATTCTTCCTACAATATCTAGAGGTTGCTCAAAGCCTATTTCAGGAATCACATATTTTTGCAAAAACTGTACCATTTAAAAACGCACAACACACATAAAATTTGCTTCTTGGAGGGTAACTTTATATCAGTTAATTCAGTCTCTTCTGATCCGAGTAACCATATAGCGGACTTGCTTCAGCCATTGTATCCGTGTATATTGTCTACTGTGCTTCATTCACATTGAAGCTTTCTTCCTTTGAAAGACATATCACAACTAAAACACGAGTTTTAATTGCATGGAGCATGGTCAAATAAGTCCATTGCTGCCATAAGTATATATTATTAAACAATTATACATGCTAGCACAAAGTATCACGTAATACGTAAATGTGTTAAACTTCAAAGGTCTTGAGCAACTCTAAATATTAATAAATATTGAAAACAAAATTGCTCAATTTTTTTATTTATTTATTCAAACATATTGGTGGGGTGAGAGCATGAACTTTTAAAAGTTGAAAAATAAGCACCACCATACCCCATCATAGATAGCACGCAACTGAAATTGTCAAGGCCCAGAAAGGTATTAAAGACATTATTTACACAGTCCATGTGACTACAGTGGTTCAAGCCTCATGTGCAACAAACCCCCCAAAAATAACAACACTTATTCAACAAGATCTTCTCTTCCATGTCAGTCTCCGATGCACAGATTTCATTATTGGGCGAATTTAAAGTTCTGCTGAAAAGCCTTGGAACTTGCAATAATATTTGACGTTTTGGCTGTCATTTTTACTGAAACAGGAAGTCAGTGTGGAACATATTGAGTAGCCATCCCCTTTCATAACTAACCAGTAGTGTTTTGTTTATGGCACAGCTCTGCAAAGCTGCATTTAATAGCTTGTAAGTGCCATGGTTTTATTAAAAATTTAATTTAATTGATTCCTGATTTAGATTTAAATTTCACAAGACTTTTTTTAGATGTCAAATAAATCTTTGGTATCCCCCAGAGTACATATGTGAAGTTCTAGCTCAAAATACCATGCACTACCTTTGCACAAAATGGCAGTGCAGTGGTTGGATAGTGCAGATTAAGGGGGCGGTATTATCACCTTCTGACATCACAAGGGGAGTCAAATTTCAATTACCTATTTTTTCACATCCTTGCAGAGAATGGTTTACCAAAACTAAGTTATTACTTACTAGGTGTACGTTTTCACATTTTCTAGCACTTAAACATGAAAAAAGTTGGATTTTCATGATATGTCCCCTGATTACAGGCAGTGCTCTCATGTCCTTTATAATGTTGGGGATGCTTCAGATTCTATAGCATTTGATTGGACAGGAAATTTCAAGAGAAGCTGAAGTGTAGAATGATGTCATACAGTTTGGCTTGTGCATGTGAAATATTTAAGTTTGGAATGCTTTTATATTTTCAGTGTGAATTTTGTAATTGTTTTAAACCACAATAGTTTATAGATCATTTTAAGGCTAACATACTTATACTTAAAACCAAAAACTTAAATTTTGATTGCATATGGACCTAAGGTTTAAAGCATCACGTTTCTTATTGCCTCATAAATGCTTATTTGTCTGTTCACGCAGAAGAGAGGAAATACAAGTGTCACTTGTGTCCGTACGCGGCTAAGTGCCGTGCCAACCTCAACCAGCACCTCACAATCCACTCGGTCAAACTGGTGAACACAGATGCCGAACACATCGTTACTGCTGTTACCCATGAAGGACCAGAGCTGAAAAACTGCCCTTACTACTACAGCTGCCATGTGTGTGGCTTTCAGACGGAGTTTAACGCTCAGTTTGTCAGTCACATGTCTCTCCATGTGGACAAAGAGCAGTGGATGTTCTCGCTCTGCTGTAGCACCTGTGAGTATGTGGGTGTGGACGAAGCCGAGATGAAAGCTCACATCAGTGCAGGACACGCAGGTAAGATTTTACACTTCTTACAGTTGGACAATAACCCATTGAAAGGAGAAAAATACTGTAGCTGTTTACTGTGTATACTGTGTCTTGAAGGCTTGTGTCTAACATTAGATGCTGGTGTGTATGTGGATCTTGCCAGCAAGATTATCTTGGTTTACCATGCTAGTTTAATTGTAGATTTCAATGCTAAACTGCATTATTTATGCTGGTTCAAGCTGGTCTTTTCTGTTGTCATGTAAAATGTACAATCTTGGCACAAGTTACACCATTTGCATTTTTCTTTTAAATGTCGCTGTACATCTGCTGAAGCTGCAACTGCAATGACCTGAGTGCAAGGAGCGCCTTTTAAGAGGATTCATAAATGACGAGCACTTCTTCCATTTATATCTGCTCTGTTTTGCCACACTGATAACAAGATTGTGGTCTTTCAACATCAATAACATCAAAATGTGTTTGTCACCTTGCATGGTGTACAGTAGCTGGAACAGATGTTAGCCTGAGATAAGTTCCTAACATAGTGTTTCTGCTATTTATTGGTTTAGGTCATAACGCTTGCACCAAATCAACTGCTGTGCGATTGAATCTTATTCAGATTTTCAAGCTGATGTCATTCCTTAAATGTAAAAAAAATTCCCTGTCTTACATGCAGACAACCTAAAAAGTCATTTTTCTAAAGATACATACTTTTACATGCTTTCAAAACATTAGTCCGGTCCGACAAGTTAACTTTTGGGTCATTCAATGGTGTGAGTTTAGTGCAGGCCTACCCAATTGTTCAATCAATAGATGCGGGTGTGTGGTGGGAGTGTTTGGCTGGCTGATTGAGCGTGTATTGTGGTGTTTTTGCCGTGAGGAAGCTGAAAAATCAATAGCCCTAGTCCCTATAACTAGAGTAACCATCCAAATAACCCTACACGGCCACGTGTTCCCTACTTGTGTTCAGACTGAGCCTGTGTCCACTTTCCTCAAGACAGTAAGCTCTCAGAGTGACGGCAAAAGAACAAGTTGGTTTGTCAACCGCGATTTAGCGCCCTGCCAAACACACCCCTTTCTAAAGATTGGCTGCCCTCAGGTCAGCACCTACCAGCCTGGACTTCTTTGTCTTCTACTGAGGAAGATGGCTGAGTGCTGCGTCCATTACCGAGGGGTGCCTGCTTGCTTGGCAGCTGTTCTTTCCTGCGGAAATGCTTTGCAGTGTACTCCAGGTGTTCGCCTAAACCCAGACACACATACATCCTGATTTTTAGGGAAACATTCAGGGCCCATAAGAGCCTAATAGAGGGCACCCAGTTCACTCGCAGAGGTAAAGTCATTTTCCTCAAATGGAGTTCACGAGTCACACAGCGCATCTGTATTCAAAGATATCCTTGCAGCTGACAAAAGATTAAACATGACCACCTACTCTGTATTCCCCATGCATGCTTTCAAAGGAACGGAAGTCTTAACGTGAGCGAAGTGATTGCGCGTGATCTGGCACCGGCCATTTCGTGAGCTCTGAGAGACCTAGGGGAGAGCCGTGGCCTGAGAGTCCCCCGCCATCTTAGCTGTGGTGGCATGACCTAGGCAGCCCCTCTCCATCGCCGCTCTCGGGAACAGTGTAGATCAATAAGAGCGCAGGCTTGAGTGTTCTGGCTGCTTGGATACAGAAGTCAGACTAAACCCACAAGACTGCCTCTTAGGAAAGAGAGCTCGTCTCCTGACTTTTAAGGCTTAATAGCACACTGCTCTAGGCATACATATTCCCGTCTAGCTTACTGCATGGATTTCGATCAATTGCAGGATTTTTCTGCTTTTTGCTTTGCTCATTACAGAATTCGTTATCAAACCTTGAGCGTTAAAAGACGCTCCTATCCAATTCTCGTCTGGCTTAAGCTAAGCCTGTCTTTGATTTTGTCATGTCAGTGTAATACGTGGTTTGTCTTTTATGCTGGAAGTGACGCTCGGTCTCTTTTACACACACAGGTCTCAACTCCAGAAGTCCTCTCAGTGAGACCAAGAGCACTTCCTCGTCTTTGTCAGCTCTTAGTGATTCCCTCAACAGTTCTGAAGGTGGGGATGTTGCCCAAGGTAACGAAGAACTGAAAAGCCTTTTGGCTCCGCCTTTTTCTGCAGGCAGCCAATCAAGCTCAGGCCCAGGCACAGAGGACAAGGCAGAAAAAGGTAAGGCCCACTTTAGTAAGATAACCTGACCAGCTAAGTACTATCTACCCTATATCAGTAACCTCTAATATTGAACATGTTCACTTACTATCACTAAATTAATCTTTGCTGACTGAATCAGAACATTTCTACATTTTCACTGGAAGTAGGGCTGTCACAATTATTATATTATCATCTGATCAATTACTTTTATATTTAAAACTATTAAGTATTTGAATCTTAAACTGTAAAGGCAATTTACAAAAGATGAAATTAATAACTCACAATTATTTGTGACAATTATTTTCACAAATGAAGCATAGAAAATGTGTGTATCAGTTTGTATGACAAGTAATTATCATAATTAATGAAACGATTAATCCTACACAAACTTTATCGTGGCAGCCCTAATTGGAAGATGAAAACGTTTGCTTTTCTGTAATGCTGCATCCACATTGTTAGGTGTCACTAAGAGGGCAACTGTGAACCTTTATTTATTTTTATTTGTGCCATGTAAACTGTTTTGAAAAAAAGGTTAATTCTCAACAAATGTGCATAAATCATATTTTTGTTATTACGTTTGTTATTATTATACTATGTGGTAATTATGACAGCTTATGTAGAAAAGATATCAAAGAATAAGTCTAATGTGGCTTTCACATAGGACGCGATGTGCACTGCACTATGAAACCCATTCATTTCAATGGCTTGCGCCGCGCGAGGGCGGTTTTTTTGTTGCGTCGAGCAAAGTGCGAGCGTAGCTTGCATGCGCAGCTTGCGTCGAGCCGCGGTCAAAGTTCAAAATTGTTTAACTTAATAATTCCCGGAGCTTTATAATACAAGCTTGCACTCCTACAGAGACATCGGAAGGAAAGCCGTGTCATGGAAACACGTAGCAAATCAAGTTGGCATGTCAGGTGTGTTTTAAAGAAAAATCCAGATAATTCACTAACCACCGTGTCATCCAAAATGTTGATGTCTTTCTTTGTTCAGTCGAGAAGAAATTATGTTTTTTGAGGAAAACATTGCAGGATTTTTCTCATTTTAATGGACTTTAATAGACACCAACAATTAACACTTAACTCAACACGTAACAGTTTTTTTCAACAGAGTTTCAAAGAACTATAAACAGTCCCAAACGAGGCATAAGGGTCTTATCTAGCAAAACGATTGTCATTTTTGACAAGAAAAATAACAAATACACTTTTAAAGCACAACTTCTCGTCTAGGTCTGGTCCAGCACGACCTAACGTAAATGCGTAGTGACGTAGGGAGGTCAAGTGTTACATATATAAAACGCACATTTGCGGACCATTGTAAACAATAAACTGACACAAAGACATTATCAGTATCAGTTGACATAAAACAACGTCAGAACGGTCCTCTTTCAACACACTTGTAAACACTGGGGCGGAGTTTCGCGTTCGTCTTCTGTGACCTCTTGACGTCATGACGTATTGCGTGGGGTCACGCTGGCGCATCACGACCGGATCTAGACGAGAAGTTGTGCTTTAAAAGTGGATATTTTTTATTTTTCTTGTCAAAAATGACAATCGTTTTGCTAGATAAGACCCTTATGCCTCGTTTGGGATTGTTTATAGTCATTTGAAACTCCGTTGAAGAAAACTGTTACTTGTTAAGTTTTAATTGTTGGTGTCTATTAAAGTCCATTAAAATGAGAAAAATCCTGCAATGTTTTCCTCAAAAAAACATAATTTCTTCTTGACTGAGCAAAGAAAGACATCAACATTTTGGATGACATGGTGGTGAGTAAATTATTTGGATTTTTCTTTTAAGAAAATGGAATATTCCTTTAAGTCAAGTGGCTTGTTGTAGGTAGGTAGCTTAAAGTTACGTGAAATGGAGACGGGCAACATCAGTCTTTGTATTCCTCATCCACTAATTTAACACAAATATAAACACTGTAGTAATTTATTGAATATGCAGCGCACACCGCATTCTATGTGAAAGCCGCATAAGTTACGCAATACATTAATGTTATATTAAAATCATAACGGCATCTCGATTCTCCCTCTCCTCCTTCCCCAACAAAGGTTTTGAATGCGTGTTCTGCAACTTTGTGTGTAAGACTCGGGCCATGTACGAGCGGCACCTACAGATCCACCTCATCACACGCATGTTTGAGTGCGACGTCTGCCACAAGTTCATGAAGACACCCGAGCAGCTCCTGGAGCATAAGAAGTGCCACACCGTCCCCGCTGGAGGGCTCAAGTAAGGAAAGCAAGTACAGCACGTGCCCCCCCACCCACTGCCACCTCTCAAAACCCCGCCCCCCGCTACTTCACAAAACCCCGCCCCCACCTTACCCAAGCCTCCATCCCTTCAGGCAGTCCCGGTTTTAGACAGGATCTTTCCAGTAGCACTGTTTGAGGATCAGGCTGGATTCACAGATGAGAGTGTTCCAGAAACTGGCAGGATTCATCGAGCAGTGCTTCAGGTTAACCTCTCTGTAGAGCCACACAGAAGCATGTTATAGACAAAGAAAGTTCCTGAATGTGCCTAAAACATACGAAGGGTTTCGTTGCAAAACGAGATAAAAAAAGTTTTTTTAATTGTTCAGAAACCTCGTTTTTTGGTTGTGCATGTTAAAAAATGGATTTATCTCATTTTGCAACGAAACTCTTCATACATACAGTATAACAGGGCTCAACACAAAGATTTTTAATTGTAAGAATTATAGAAGTCCTGCCAATATTTTCACTGCCCATATGGTACCACAAAAATATATACATTTACTTTTAGCAACATGTTATTGTACTGTACGTGTCAGAAAGATATTTTTAAATATTTTATTAAATTTCTTTATCAACACGTTTCAAATATAACATTTTTTATATGCATATCTATCTGGAAATTATACAGCCTTTAATCCATAAACACCAATTGAGGAACTAAGATTCAAAAGCCGCTAAACATAACCTCGAAAATAATATTAACCGAATGCTCTATGCACATGTTATGTGTTAATTAAATACTTTCGCACAACCTCAGGCCATTCAGAAATACCGTTTTGTTGGCAGAATCCAATAAGAGTCTGATGGAAAAAAGCTAATTTACAAGAAAACATGTTTGATGTAAATGCGATTGTTTTATTATTTTCGATAGGCAGCTACATGACTTCCCGATAAGCATAAGTCAAATGCATAAATGTATGTGTGTTCCCTAGGAACCAAACCCATGACCAGCACAATATTCTACCAATTGAGCCACAGGAACAGACTTGGCCTCAGTGACATTATAAATGCGAACAATGGGAGATGGAAACACATTTGCCGAATAAACTCTGACATAGCAAACATTTAACCCACGTGACTGATCATCTAGCTGTATCAGCTGATGTTGTCTTGCCCATATATGGGGCTCGACACCGTCGCAATGCCCTTGCTGCAAGTGCCTGCATCAAAAATTCAGCATTTATTTTTCTGTGCACAGCATTCAGTTTGGCAATTACAAGCAGCACTGCTAGTAAATGTATAACTTGTCCAATCTTAACTAAATGCATTCCTGTCCCTATTTTCTAATGGCACTTTTCCATTGCATAGTACCCCACGGTTCGGTTTGGTTTGGATCGGGTCAGCATACTTTTGAGAGCTTTTCCACTGGGTGCAGTACGTAGTACCCAAGCCTTTTTTAGTACCACCTCGGTCGGGGTTCCAAGCGACCCAAGCTGATACCAAAACGCAACGCGAAAACATTGTAGATCACTGATTGGTCCGAGAGAATTGTCACTACCAGTGCTATAATGTAAAAGATTAGCTTTACCTTCATGCTAGCTTGCGCTGTCTTGAGCAAACATGTTGTCATGTTATCTGCTATAAGTTCCCAAACTCCCTTTTAGCGATGAAAAACATCCACAGGTTGAGAATCAGGGACACCATACCAGTTTGTTCCAGACCTGCAGTTTGTGGCGGAACATTAGCAACGAGCACGTCAGCATTATATGCTTAAATGCAACTTGAATGAGGCTCAGCGGAGCGCGTTGACTGACACCGGTGTTTATACAGAAACTGTCTTGTGAGATAGAGGTAATGATAAACGTGATGTGCAAACATCTATTTGTGGTGGCCAATTTTGATTTTGTGGCAGACTGAGAAATAAATGAATGTATGGGGATGTAAATTACAACAACGCTCTCACTTGTATGATGTCACAGCAGTAAGCAGCGCAAATATAACGACACGCCTATAATCCCTCCCACTGCGAAGTGTTACTAAACTCGATAGAAAAGCTAACCTTACCAAAGTGAGGTGAGCTGACCCGACCTGACCCAAACCAAACCGTGGGGTACAATGTAATGGAAAAGTTTTATTTACTGTTGGTTACTAGATTGGTTACCAATACCACTGTCATTCGCTCCAACAACTTGATGGAAATGCACCAAATTCACATTTCTTTTTTTTGCGCATTTTGAAAAGATCTGCTTCATGTTTGGCTGGAAATCCAGCTAGTGACAATGCAGAAAAGTTCAAAAGTTGGCTTGAGACTTTTTCCACACAAGCCCAGGCCATCAGACTGTCCTAATTGTTGAGCCCTGTATACGCACACTATTAGCGTAATTTATATTGCTCAGAAACCACATGCCTTTTTTCTAGTTCTGTACACGTTTGGGAAAAGTACACTTCCCTATCTATATACTTCAAAGAGCCACGTTTCCCACCCAATTGGCAGTCAGAGGCAAACTCCAGATGAATAACATTTAAATAACAGGCACTTTCAGGAACTAACCCATTCCCCTTTTAAAGTCTGTGGTAGACATTACTGCAAAAGGTCTGGTCCCGCATGCAAAAATATAACTGAAGAAATCACAGCAACCCAGTCAGTGTTTGTCCATCTGTTGAGCAGCTCTACTGCCAAGACCATTAGGCTACAGTTCACACTGTTCTTTCTCAGCCTGTCATAACCGCCACCACAGTTACAGCAACACATTTAAACACAATGAATACCTATCTGAAGACAAATAATCACTCTACTATCAAGCACTTACAGACATGCCCCCCCCCTAAAAAAATCAATATCTTTTGGTTTATTTTGTTTCTGAAACTAAACAAGCACAAAGTCCGGTCTTTGATATTTTCTGTTGTATTTGTCTAGTTGTTTGACATATATATTCATGTCTTAAGATCATGTATTTCAGATTTCATTGCTTCATCTTGTCATTTATGGCTATGCTTTCCCATGCTAGACACATTTGTCAGCTTGTAGTTATTTGGCAGCTTGTAGTTATCACTCATAAGAGCGCTTAGCCATAAGCCACAGGTAAAGGGGAAAACAGATATTCTAGATTAGTAGCAATATTTCTTTAACATGAAGGAAAAGACAGAGGTTTACTAAAGGTCTGGTTATTCTTTAAGGGGTAAAACCTAATGTGAAATAAAAAAAATGTGACTCTGCCTGTTAAAACCCAGCTAAAGTATTTTTTTCGATCTTAACTGTTTTTTAGGAAAATTCGATATTTTTGGTATTTTTATGGTCACGACTACTTTGACGCTACATCCCCTGGTTTCACAGACAAGGCTTAAGGCTAGTCCTAGACTTAAACACACGTCTGAGCTGTCTCTCTGAAAACAAATTGCACTGACAGATGCCAGTGACATTGATTTGTCTCAAGATAAACACCAGTAATATCTTTTTTAAGGCATGTTTATAAAAGATCCTAAACTTCTTAACTTCATTAAGGCCTAGCCCTGGCTTTAGCTAAGCCTTTTCTGTGAAACCAGGCTCATTATAGCTGTGCGTACGTCCTACGGCGTAGCCTTGTCGGTTTTCATATATACTTCTGCATCTTCATCCACGTCGACGTGCAAACAAACGTGCAGACCGCTAATAGGCAGTATCCACGCGTGTAACTACAGTAGCAGCTCAACCGCCAAAGTAGAAGCAGCTTGGCAGGTTAACCCACAAATGAAGAAGCAGCAGCAGCTTGTTGTGTATGATTTGAGAAGACCAGCAGTGATGGAGGTAAATAGCCAGCGACTTTTGTTGCAGTTTAAGTTAAATCACTCCTCAACTTGGCCCATCTTTGTTTTTACCTTTGCAAACGGAAATACCTATAATGCAGTTTTTTTACCTGACGGGAGGGGTTCTAGTGGACCAATCACAGCGCTTGCGCTGGTGCACGTCAGGCTATGCACAGGCTATGGATAACCTACAGCGTATACCGGGTGTCTCCATCCCTTCTCCTGGTGAGCTGCCATCCTGCAGACTTCAGGTCCAACCCAGCTCCAACACACCTGTCTGTAATTATCAAGCAACCCTGAATACCTTGATTAGTTGGTTCACCTGTGTTTGATTGGGGTTTTAACTGGGATCTGCAGGACGGTGGCTCACGAGGAGCAGGGTTGGAGAACCCTGGTGTAGACCTTACACACGACTATAACTTGGGCTTTAGGGTGCACTTATATTATACCTAACCCATCCGAACTGTAATTGTCCCCCTCCCTACTCCCCCAAAAGCACACACTCACACTGTACTTTGAGTGATCCGAAGTCAGGCACACTTTCGTCATTAGGATGCGACTGTTTTGAAGAATTAACCAATCCGTGTCTGGTACTACAGAGCGATTTCTCTAGTCAAAAGAACCAGGCTTTGGGGTCAAAAGCACTTGTGAATGGTTTGGTTTGGACAATGCGAGTACGCCTTTAATATAATAATAATTACATTATGTGACTTTAGCCGGGTTTTCACAAGTAGGGTCACAAATACAGAAAAGTGCCTTCTGAGCATTTTCAATTTCAAATATTTCTATAAAAGTTAAAACATTTGTGTTTTTAAGAGTGGCTGTGAGTAAAGGCAGGCCTGCTAATTCTACCTTTGTTTAATAATGTATCAGACTTTTGAAATCAAGTCAGCATATGATTTATGGCTTATTGTGAACTTTAAATTGTTATCTATTATATAGAAGTTGTGAACTAAACAGTAGAATATTAAAAACAGTATTTAAGGGGAAACATTTTTATCTACATTTATTTAGGCACAAAATGTATCTTGGTCAGTACCTTGGATGATTGATATATTGGCTGTATATTCTTCATATAAAGATGTGTAGTACAGTAGTTCAATGGCTCTTGGGTTTAAGGGTTTGTGTATGCTCGGCTTTAATATAACGGTATATGTAACAGCTGACTGCTTACAAATCTACATGTTTTTTTTCACAGACTCGCTCACAGCAGGATTCCAGTAGGCTGAACTAATCTCTGCTTATGAATAATCCATACGTCATAGTTTGGTACTTGACTGCATATGTTTGTATATAAATGCCTAAGTACCTAAATGTCATTATTTAAGACATATGGTCTTTGGGGAGTCTGCCAATTTTTTTCTATTTACATTATTACATTTTTTTTATTTTTAAAGATACTAATGCAGAATGCAAACATAGGAAATTACCAAGAAATTAGGGCTGCACAATTAATCGCATGCGGTGTCACGCGCGTCTCGTCAGTGATGCCGGTTCCTTGATTGGAGGTGGATTGCCGTCAGCTGTTTTCGGATGGAGCGGCATTTACTGCACAGAGCCGTGGTTCACTGACAATCAGGGCCGTATCGCATACAGTATGTATCGCAGGCGATACGTCCACGATAATTGATGCAAGATTGTCCCGGTTGTCAGTGGACTGCGTACTCTGTGTAGTGGATGCCGCTCCATCTGGGGGGAGCTGGTGGCGATTTGCTGCTGGTCAGGGAGCCGGCATTGCTGACGAGATGCGCGTGGACAATCACATGCGATTTATCGCATACAAAAATATGCAATTCTGCAGTGCTTTATTGTAATTTCCAACGTTGTCATATTAACAAATCCCTGTTCTAAACCAGTGGTTAATATCGAGTGATGTTATAGTTTCAGACTAGATGTTTACTTTACTGAAATTAAACACGGCTCACCAGGTCTTCACTTGCTAATATAGCAAATAAATTTACATGTAAAACCAATTTTCGTCTTTTATTCGGCAAACTCCAGAGCCATTGCACACTTCAAATTTCAAGTGTAAGAACAAAGAAACCTACAGTCCCAGTACTGACCAAATACAAGCTTACTGTGAATAGATTAAAACATTAAAGTGGTGAAAGATTGCTTTTTTTAGTGAGGGTAAAGGAGAGTATCACAGCACTCTAGTTCAGTGTTGAGGTAGACAGGCGCCCTTCACAGTGTGCTTTCTGAGGTCATTCTGTTCTGCAGGGTTTGTGAAGCGCTTTGGGGCCCTGAGCAGATGAAAGGTGCTATTTAAATGTAAGTGCCACTCATTTATTCATTTACCTTCATCCGATTCCCGTTCCAACCTGTACGAAATCACACTGCTATTAAAACACACATTCTCACGCACCCTTTCACATGTATCAGAGTGCACACAGACTGTAGCTTTTAGACACAACAGAGGGTAAGACACACTAAATGCATCCACCATCCTTCCCTATGTCCATTCTGTGTGTTCTTCATTTCATTTAAAGAAAAAAAGAGAACAGAGTTTTTGTTTTGGAGGTGCATTTTTTAATGTCCCTCACCTCTGTGTCCTACACCCTGCTCCTCCTGTCTCTTTGACCAGGTGCCCTCTCTGCATCTACTCCACCAACAGGCCAGCCGCAATGGAGGGCCACCTGAAGACGCACTACAAGATGGAGTACCGCTGCCGCATCTGCCAAGCCGTGTGGGCCAATCAGGCAGAGCTGGAAAGGCACACGCGCGCTCATCGCCTGGGCAACCACTACAAGTGCGAGCAGTGCGGCTATCTCTCCAAAACAGCCAACAAGCTCATCGAGCATGTGCGCGTGCACACCGGCGAGCGGCCTTTTCACTGCGACCGCTGCAGCTACAGCTGCAAACGCAAGGACAATCTCAACCTCCACAAACGGCTCAAACACGCGCCGAGACAGACCTTCGGCTGCGCCCAGTGCCCGTTCACCACCACCCACCCGTTCGTCTACAGCCGCCACGTTAAAAAGCACCAGGGCGGAGAGGGAAGTGCCGAGGAAGGCGAGGCCCAGCCAGGTACGCCGCGCCCGGGCCTTTTGGAGAGAGGTGGGAGCAGCTGCGAGAGCGGGGACAGCGGGACCACAAGCCCGCTAATGAGCCTTTCTGCCTCTCAAGCCTTGCAGTCTGTCGCCCTCTCGATCACCAGCAAGCAGCAAGACGGCATGCCACGCCAACGCTACCTCTCGGCCAACGGCACATTCTCCACACTGGCGGCTCGCTACTTTGAGCAGTACAGGAACTGTGACCTGGCTCACCTCATCCCCCTTACGACGCTCTTCACGGCCCGACGATTCACATTCCACAGCCCGTCCCCCTCAAACTCCTCGCCAACCTTCTCCAGATTCCGGTCCAGCTCGTCTTCACAGTCCCCGCCTTCTCCCATGTCACTCAAACACTCCTTCCTGTCATACCTGGGACTGACAGAGAGAGCTAAGACCATCTGACCATCCATAAGTTTAGCAGTTACCCTTCCTTTCCCTGGGAATATCATTAATCACCAATGCCACTAACTGTTCCATAGGCAGACTGAAACGCTGCCCTGCAGAATAGACATCCATTTATATGAGGAAAAGCTATACTGTACGTCCTTCAGCCATTTCTATCAGACCGAGTTTTGTTTTCAGTTCTATCAATACAAATATTGCCCTTTTTAAAAGGTCTTATAACGATTTTTTGTTTTCCTCTGCAAATTGTGAATGACCCAGAATCAAAATAATAGTGCTTTATCTATTGAACTTTTATATTCGTTTTGATGGGAGAAAGCAAACCACGAACATATAAGCTTGCAAGCGATAAGCTTTTTTGTGCATTTTGTCTTTTTGCCATGAACCAGACAGCATGTTTGCTATATGTTGTCGTTGTTTTTTGAAGTAATTTTAGGGGCTCATTATGAAATGTGTTGGGGTACATGGCACGAGAAAACGAACGAAACGAACCGCTGTCTTTAGAGTCTCGTTTCCAAAGCTAAGTCTCAGACCACGCACTTGTTAATTTATCGAACTGTACATAGTTTTGTATTCTTTATTTTCTCTCCTTCTCCACGCCTGTTGGCATTGACTGGTTTTGCTGAATGGTGAGACCATTGGCAGAACATCGATCTCGCCTCAACAGCACGCATACGGCCCTTTATGAAACCTACGGGGCACAGCTGATGGCATTTCTCAATACAAGCCATTTGGGGCATGCTAATGGCAAAAGCAATCATTACCACTTTCGTAGTGGTCTTCAGCCCATTATGCAGCCTTGATCCCTTCGCTGTCCTCATCGTATTACTGGATGCTACAGATTGTGCCATAGCTGCCCGAGGTGGGCTGGCCGTCTCCCGTAGGCATGAGATAAGATGTGTGTACCAGTCAAGCGCCCTGTGCATAGCTATCGTATGTAATACGCACCTGTACGTTTAACAAGATGTATGAGGTGACAGAATAAGTGGGTTTTCCCCAAAACCTGTCACAAAGGCCGATTCAATGGTGCTTTTTGGAGCTTTTTGTAATATTGTGTGTAAAAAGAAAACTGTTCCAAAATGACTTGAATGAATGTACTTTCTGTAGGTTAATGTTAAAGTGATACAGAGGTAGCTGGGCAGTGGTAAGAAAGAACATGGAGAAACAATGGTATCTCGGTGGCCTTCTGTGTCTTAAAATTTTTTGTTCTAGTATTTTTTTTTAATTGTTTTTATTTTGAAAGAGCCTTTGAAATGTAAAATACAAATATATATATAAAATATATACCCTGTACTAACAAGCTATTATGAGAACCCCATTGGCTCTCAAGTGCAATGTGGAGGCAGCCATTATTAAAGAGAAGGACTTGTGAAAGCATGGCTTTTCATAAGCGGGCAAACATGGTACCATAAATCTATGTTCCCCTTTTCATTTTTGAGTTTTAATTGCACTTAATATTTGAATTTATTAAACAAAAGCACTTAGACCCAATAGAAAATGTTCTTGATGCCAATTAGTTCAACCACCCCATCAAACAGCCTTGATGTTAAGTATTATTTTTTATATTTCTGCCACAATAGTTGGAAAAACTAATTCAAAACCTCTTCCTGTAGGTATTTGCCAAACAGCAGCAGTTGACTGCCCTGTTTAGATGGATAGTATGACGTATAATCCAGTCAGCAGAGGTCAAAATCCCCCTGGGCACCAAAGTACCATGCTACATTTTTAACAGCAATTTTGCACAGTGTTGTAAAAGTTGCACTTTTTTTAAACAAAGAAAACATATTTATAAACTGTATTGTCCATAGTATGGACAAGCTCAGATTCTAAGATCTATCCATGTGATCACCCTCTATGTAACCATTGATGGGTTTGATCAAAATGTACCTCCGGTCTAAAATACTTTTGCTTGGTTACTGGCTAGGCTGATATATTTCAAGAAATAGGAAGATAGGACACATGGATTATTAGTACACAAAGAGTAAAATAGCATTTGTTTGGTCTAGACTATAATCTCAAAATGGCCAATTATCGGCCAATATATAAGTCAACAACCATGAAAATTGTGCAAAGCTCAATAACTTAAAGGGACACTCCACTTTTTTTGAAAATATGCTAGTTTTCCAGCGCCCCTAGCATTAGCATTGCGCTCAAACATAACCAAGGAGTTTCTATATTTTTCCTATTTAAAACTTGACACTTCTGTAGTTACATCGTGTACTAAAACTGACGGAAAATTAAAAGTAGCAATTTTCTGGGCCTATATGGCTGGGAACTGTGCTCTCGTTCGGGCGTGGTGATCAGGGACTTTGCTGCCGACACATGGCTGCAGCAGGCGCAATGATATTGAAAGTTACAAAGGGGACTATTTTCGGGCGCTGCGTAATATCATTGGGCCTGCTGCAGCCATGGTGCGGCGGCGGGGTCCTTGATTGTTGCGCCGGAGTGGGAGTGTGGTTCCTGGCCATATCGGCCTAGAAAATTTTCTGTCTGCCTTAAGTTTTAAATAGGAAAAATATAGAAACTCTTTGCTTCTTTTTTGAGCGCAATGCTAATGGTCTAATCAGATTCAATGGATTATGCTAAGCTATGCTAAAAGTGGTATCGCCAGACCCGGAGATCAGCTGAAAGGATTCCAAAACAGTAAAAATCAAATGTTTAACTCTAGGGGAGATGGAAAATGGGCATATTTAAAAAAAATTAAGTGTCCCTTTACAGTCTTTATATTTACAGACATTCAATGCTTTTTAATGATTTGATCATTTTAATATTGTTCATTATAGATATAAATGCTCTCCCAGGCTCATTTAAATAAGGACTGTTAAGCTGATGTTAGACTTTTAAAGATAAAAGAAGCATTGTGTTACCCATGACATACAAAGAGATCATACTTAGCAAAATTCCCAAAAGTTAGTTTTACTATAACTTGCCCTGTAAGATGATCTGAATGACAATATCTGTATTTAAGGCCAGTTTATAAATGAAATGCAGGTTAGAAGTATACGGAGCCATTTAAAGAAGTCTGACAGTTTCTTTACTCGACACAATATACTTACTTTATATATGTTTTGCTCTTGCTGTATCATTTAATTTTTCTCATGTAAATGCCCAGCATGCGGTTTAGTGGTATGTTGTATTTTAAATGGAGCTTTGTTTGCTTGTTAATAAAGCTCCTGTCAAGCCTGTTATCTTTTACGCTCTAGTGCCACTTGGTGGAAAGGAGTGGCCCGAGAGCCTGAGATTAAGTGAAACTGACTCTCAGGACCCAGTTTGATAGAATGAATCCAAATTGAACGTCTACTGGGAAACCTCCTTAATATGTCCGTCTGCCTTGGAACACCATGTTATCATCATCATGTTAAAAACATGGCTGCTGCTCGATCAAGCTCAGTTTTGTGGGCATGAGGAGCGCGACAGGGATGATCACTCTCTGTTCCAATACCAGTATTTAAAAATACTTAAAACTTGGTGTTTTGTTTGCCTAATTGCAAAAAGCAGTGATTATTGTTTAACGTCATTGCGTCACACGGGATTGACTACCTTTTAGCACTTCAAAAGATGCATGAATTGCTCTTGATCTCTAGTTTGTAGCACTTACATTATTTTGGTCAGAAACGAAAGACCAACTCGTTTTGCATTTAGCTTTGCGGGTTACTCTGCACAATCTGTTTGCTTTATCTCTTGCTGTACTCTACAACTCAATAAGGCTCAAATATCATTTTGTTTCTTTCTTATTTGGCACCCAGTAAACTTGTTATGTGCTGTATAAAGCTTTTTTTATTACTTCATTCTTAAGGCTGTACAGGGTTGTTTGTGAGAATAACTGGTAATTAGATCATTTGTACTTTTTTTTGTATTTCAGTTTACTTGGTTTCGCATTTCTTTTTGTTCAAATTGCCAGTTCTAAATGTAACAGGATTTGAAAGTAAAGCTAACATCACATATTACCTCAAAGTCGTCTTGTCTCTTTTATCAATGCATGTTTTTCTTTGATGCTTTGAACTTTCTTAACTTGCATTTTATTGTTTAGGGGAAAAGATTAGTAGTTATAATGCTAAATAGGTACACAGGACCTTATGGTTAAATGTCTCAACCAGGTAAGATAGGCTTTGCTATTGAGCACTAGTTGATCTTGGTTTAAAGGTATATTTCACCTAAATACAAAAAATACCCAATCATTTAAACGACTTAATGCCAGATGTATATCACTTCATTTCTTCAGTCAAACACAATTATTATAGTTATCTTAAAGGACAAGTTTGGTATTTTACATTTAAAGCCCTGTTTTCAGATTGTTTATGATGAAATAGAACGGTTTTGACTGAAATTTGGACATAGGTGCACTGGAACAATCCTTCCTAAAATACATTAAACTTTCATTTACAAAGATGTGAAACTCACAGGGTCGGGGTGTTCACTGATATGCTCACACAAAAATCGCTGCAAAAGATGTTTTCCAACAACTTTTATCGTAGTTTTTGTCTAACTCCGTTGACTTGTATTAGATGTGCTGTGAGGTACGGTATACTCTGTGCCGGGAACTTTGTTTGTATTCTTGCAATTGGCAAAGGCGGATTATCGCCACCAACTGGGGTGGAGTGTTTATTATTCAAGCTCTTAACGGAAGAATGTACGGGTGTGAGGCGTTTAGAAAAATAGGTCCACAAGTTTACAACGAATGCTAAAATACCTGTTGGAAAGCATCTTTTGAAGCGATTTTGGTGTGAGCATATCAGTGAACACCCGACCACTCAGTGAGTTTCACGTCTTTGTAAACGAAAGTTTAATGCATTTTAGGAAGGATTGTTCCTGTGCACCTATACATCCATTGTAGAGGTGGGAGGTGATAAAACAAACAACCGAAAATTCTCGGGCCAGCATCATATGTCCAAATTTCAGTCAAAACCGTTCTATTTCATCATAAACAATCTGCAAACAGGGCTTTAAATGTGAAAAATAGCGAACTTGTCCTTTAAATAATATCCTTAAGATACGTTTGTGAGCACAATACACCATATTTGATTGTAAACACAATGTCATTAAGTAGAGCTGCATGCACACTGGCAGCAACTTTGTGTAGCTGTGTGTCATCTGTCTTCAATGAGGTCGTTAGGAGGCGTTTCTAATTCTGGTTGCCCTAGTTATAAATATAAACAAATGTTAAGTAACCATTCTTTCAGTAGCTGACGAAAGATTTACTCTTATTGGTAGTCACTCCCAAAAGTCACTCGTCATTTGCATTTGCACTTTTCTCAACTTTGTCACGTCACTCGTGGAAGTTACCAAGCCTCCATTGAGATGAACAACATTGTGTCTAAATTAAAGTGATAGCACATGTCTATGATTGAAACAATGAATGCATATAAATTAAGTATACTACAAATTTTTATTGGTATATCTTACTTTAACCCTAGGATTAAGCACAAAAACTTTTAACACTCCTTTAAAATGAACCATTGTTTAATTAGGCTATTAACACAGTCGTATTTGTAGTTAAACAACAGTAACCTCAAATATACAAATGGTAATCAATCTGTCAAAAACATGGTTACATTTTCACTATAATTAAACCATGGTTAATTTTCCTAAGGGAGTAATACAAAATTATACTGTATCTGTTTGAAGGATGGGGAAGCGCACCTGTCAATTAGCGCTATTACATAACAGAGCAAGACCAGAGATGAATGTGCTCAGTAAACGGGAGTAATTATGGAATAATGTTTGCATCTTTATAAAATTGTAAGAATACAGTTCTTTAAAAAATAATTTTTGTCATATTGTGGCAGTTTCCCGGACATGGATTAGACTATACCCAGACTAAAAAATTTGTAAGAGCTGTCCAAACTGATAACATCTTGCTTTGACATATCTTAAAATACATCAGTGCGCTCTGTTTGGCCTTAAAATCCACACAGGTAATGTTTTTTGTAAGACATGTTTGTTAAAACTACCGTAGTTATATTTTCTAAGTAAACTAAGGCCTAGTGCTGGTTTAAGATAATCCCTGTCTGGGAAACCAACGCATTAAGTTTTGAGAGATAATGTTTTTTTCCACTGTTATGGAGCATATTCGAGTGATTGTGCGGTTCACAGTGTGTTTGGTGCATTTAAATTGAGTTAAATTTAATAATATTATTGTTTTTCAGATATAATAATACAATTTGCATGTCATCCGGCTTCCTTGTCTGTTTATTCATGTCATTATTAAGTGAGTATATTTATTGCCATATGAGACGTTCACTGCCGTTGAATGAAAGTTGTCTATAATATGCACATCTTAAATACATAGGCATGGTTGTATAAGGTTTTGCAGTATACAACATTATACATTTCCTACTATCACCTACATTTTCTCTTCAGCAATTGATCCTGCTAATTTATATTTATAAATAAATGTTGCAAATATTATCCTCCTGTGTCCAGACCGACAGGATAGAGATTTTAAACATCCTTAATCCACACTTCTTGTCTAGTCTATCCAATAATATCTAAAGTATATTGCTATGTAAAAAAAACACGGATGGAGGAGGCACTTTTCTACATAAAGTGTCAATTAAATGATTTTATACGCAGAAGCAGCGGGTCGGTATGTGTGAATCAGGTGTAAATCGTGTTGTCACAAACAAAAGAGTACCATCCAATCCAGTAACTGACAAGAGACAGATAACGTTAACTCCACTGCTTCGTTCTCATTGGTAGCCGCTCCCAAGTGTCACTCATCATTTGCATAAAGTTTGCACTGAACATTGGCTTCCATTGAAATGATTGAGATCATGTTCCTCTGCTACTCGCTGGGGGGCGCGTTAGATGATCTTTCTCACAATTTTACATTCAAAAGCAACATGGCAAAAACAAAAATTGCTTTTGCTCACAAACGTATTGTTTAACTTTACTTTAGAAGACATATTAATTCACTGGAGTCATATGGATTACATTTTGATGATGGATGGGCTTCAAAAATCCGTGCACCATTCAATGCATTACATAGGAAGAGCAAAGATATCATTTAGCCTAATATAACTCCAAGGGCGGTTTCCTAGACAGAGCTTAAGCCTAGTCCCAGATTAATTTCAATTAACTTAAATGTTAGTGCTGTCTTGATCGAAAACAACTTGCACTGACATATCTTAAAATATATCAGTGCGAGTGTTGTGTCTCAAGATGCACATCAGTAATGTTTATTATAAATTATGCTTTTAAAATGACTTAAAAATCCTAATTTAACTAAGACCTAGTCCTGGGTTAAACGATTCCCTCTCCGGGAAACCGGTTCAATATGTGTTGTTGGGGAAAAGGAAGTCATAAAGACCTAAAATAGCATTAAGGTGAGTAAATTATGGGGCAATTTTCATTTTTCGGTGAACTACTGCTTTAAGTCTTTAATGTTTAAATGCATATTAAAAATACTTATTTAACCCCTTGTTGGTCCACACTCTCTTAGCCCTTCAGTATCCAAGTCCATGGATAATTCAAAGTTAAGATAAACTTATCATATCTTGCAAACAAACTTTACAATGTTGCACAAATGAATAATGTCTGGCTTTTTAAATGTAACATCCAGACATCACATTTTTGGTCCCAAATCCTTCCTGACTTCACGATTACAGCAAGATCATGAGTCTGACTCTACTTTGGCATTCAAACGAGAAAATCTGCCTAAAATAAGAGAAGCTCTTCTACACCTTAGATTTGCTTTTAGCCATCCCATGAGTGCTGGAGTGCTGTGTCCAAGCCAAAGGTTGCTCCCGCCTAATGAAAACAGATGAAGCAGAGATAAAGTGTTTGCCGACATTAAGGGCTTCATTCATCACTGTTAGCCCTGGAGCTATGGAGCACCTTGGACGGATCTCTCCCTCTTAGCCTCGGTGGAGGCAGACGGTCTTTGTAGATTTCCTTCCTTGCATTCACATATACAGCATATACAGTCACTCTCCCGTGAGGTTCAGTTATAAGTTCATTTTGACAAATGAATAGTGGAAAAAAAAGTTGTGGACACATCTGCAAATAATTATAAATGATTCTTTAATTAGGGTCACTATGAGTATTGAAAAGCATGAATAATCTATTGGAGATCTGAAAACGTACATTGAAGTATTAAAGGAAAACACCACAGTTTTTCATGTTCTTACCTCAACTTAGATTAATTAATACATACCCATCTTTTTTCAACGGAAGCCGAGAGAGGACATGCAGTATTATTATTTTTGCTCGCTTGTTTTCTCGCGATCACAACTTAAAGGTGTAGCGGAGGATTTTCTCGAATTTTAGAAAAGAACCGCCTTCTCCACTTTTTAAAAAAATGCAATTGCGCAACACTCCTGATTGACAACTAGGAGGACCAATAGTCTTGATGATCCACCCGGAAAAAGAAAATCCTCCGCAATACCTTTAATTTCTCGTGATCTCGAGAAAACAAAAGTTGTTTTCTCGTTATCCTGACATGATAATCCAATTGTCATAATGTAATTTCCAGTCCATAATATTTAGTGTATTTTAAAGTGGACTGCTAATGCATATGAGTTGGGGTATTCGCCGTTACCACACATGTAGCTGATAGACTTTATAAATAAATAAAGTTGGATGGTTTATGTTCATGTTACTGATATCATTGAGTAACTTACAGACGGTCCCTAAACACTGTAATATTGTAAATATTGACAAACCTATTTCAGCTTGAGCGAATCGCTGATCCAAGTAAAATCAAATTTGTTTATTCATGCTAATTTAGCAAAATATGCTTTTGCTGTTTACAAACAAAACAACATGTTCTATCGAGTACATGTAAGCTTTAATCACATCTCAAGAAAACAACTTTTGTTATGTCCCAGATAGCAATGAGTCGGCGGACCACCGGCGGTGCTCTGGAGGCAGTAAGCGTAATAAGGGCGTAATCGCAAACAGGTCTGATGGCAGCCGCTTTTGCATAAATTAAGCAGTCAGTCCGCCGGCTGCATGCTGGCGGCATTTCGCAACAAATGGGAGTGACGTATTCGGCGGCAAAAGTTTCATCTCCGCCAGCGGGACGCACCAGCCGACAGCTTGGGGCTGGCGGCATAAAGAAGCCATGCGGATATTTTTTGCTATCTGGGGTGGAGATCACGAGAAAACAACTTTTATCTCGAGATAACAAGAAATTAAGTCGTGATCACGAGAAAACAAGCAAGCAAAAATAATAATAGTGCATGGTAATAGCCTCTCTCGGCTTCCGTATTTTTCAATGTGTGCACTTTTAATCTTTGTACAGCGTTTCTTGAATGTGTTAGCATTTAGCCTAGCCCCATTCATTCATATGGCTCCAAACAAAAGTTTTATTTTGTGCCCCATACTTACTTGTGTAACTACTTATGTAACAGTCTTTAAATAGGGAAAACATAGAAGTGTTTGGTGTCTTCTAAATTCATCCCTATTTGGAGCCATAGGAAGGAATGGGGCTAGGCTAAATGCTAACACATTTACAAGGCAATGTACAAAGATTAAAAGTGCATGCATTGATTAAAGATAGGTATGTATTAATTTGTCTAAGTTGAGGTAAAAACATAGTAAAATATAAAAAAACGGTGGTGTTTTCCTTTAATCAAATGATCTGGAATAAACATCTGATCATTGCCCCCACAAGTGGATTTTAGTGACATTTTTCACTTTTGTGAGAAAAAAATTATGGTTTTGTTTAATTATATAAGGACGTTTATTAAATTGATAAAAAAAATCAAATTGACTGATTTAACATGACAATAAATCTTTAGGATTCATGTCAAACTTATGCTGATCTTCAAACAGTCACTTCCTTTTTCTTACACAGCAGTGTTTGGGATACTAATTCATTGTTATATATTTGTTTTAGCGTTACTTTATGTATTTGGTAGCATTGGTATTTAAAGCAACACTAAAGAGTTTTTGCTGTTTGCTCCCCCTACAGGTTAGGAAGCGGAATTGTTCATTACCACTATCATAAATAATTTAGCCTACTGTAGCAAAGCTGGCTCTGATTGGATTGTAGGTCTGCCGTAAAGCAAGTTTTTGTAGTTTTCACTCGAACTACAGGACCGCGCGCGACGGTTGGAAACTTCTTTAGTGCGGTTTTGGACGATAGAGGGCTGCAAAGCGAATGTGAAATTAAAGAATTTGAAAACTTTAATTTAAGGTAAAAAAAATCTTTAGTGTTGCTTTAACATTTCAACATTGGGAAAGAGCAATCTAAAAAACTATTATAACCTAGACTTAGAGGTTATAGTTTTTATACACTTGTATACTGTAGTAGTCAAGAAAGCACCTCTAATTGAAGATTTACCTGTACAAACAAATATCAGTACTATGACCCTAAATGTTTTTATTATGTGAGGCTGTGTGCTATTATCTTTTCAATGTTCTCAAGTTGAAAACACCCTGCAGTTAGTATCAAACATCTGATCAAATGTTTAGGCTCCACTGAAGCGCAGGTCACTGCACCCAGATAAACGGCAAGCAGATGTCTAACGTGTGCTCGCACCTGAAGGACGCCGCCTTCTAGGTGGTTTCAGTCGTCATAAAGACAGCCACCATCCTGGAGCTTTGTGCCACTAGATTGGCTCAGCTTTAATGAATCCTCTCCATGTTCTGTCTCATCTTAATTAACATCAAAGCAGGGCTGGAGGCAGGGCAGCGAAAGCTTCTGCTCAGCTTGACCTCTGCTGGAAAGGGAAAGTTGATTAAGTGGATCTCCAGGGTGATGAGGTCACACACTGTATCTCTCTGCCAGATACCAGCTAATTTAGTCATATAGACACTCAAATACAGCAATCGTTTTATTTTGAGGCTGTATCTATGTCTCCCGATGAGCTGAACGGGTGAAACGGAAAGATTTGATAAAACCGAAGCTGAGTTTAAACGTTGTATAATCCTCTTGAATAACTGTTTGATAAGGTCAAGGATTAATATTTTTCAAATGCACCGTTCAAACTCCAGATGTGTCTGGTTTGAAACAGAAAAGGCTTTTTAAAACTTCACTTCGCTTGGAGCCTGTCTGTGCCGAGGTGACCTTTCGACACAGGCGTGTGAAAGTTGGCGGCAGGCGATCGATAGGCTGTTGGCTTTTTTGTTTGTAGGTTCAAGCCGGCCTTGGCTTTATTACAGCCGGGTTCGAGTCATGAGGGAGTCGCAGACTTTGGATGCTGCAAAAGTCTGAGTGAGAGGCGCTCCCTCCTGTTTGCCAAAAGTGTAATCCCGCTGTGACCTCGCACAACCCTGCCTCCAGAGGAAAAGCTGCTTAGAGGAGAGACCGTCTAGAGGAAGACCCCCCCCCCCCTTCCACTGCCTCTCTCTTTTTTTTCTCTATTCCACTGCCTGTCTCTCCTCTTCTACCTCATCTCTTCCCAGGTTGTTCAGCATCAATATTTCCCAGGCTCCCTCCCTTCACCTCTGTCAGATGGCTGGATCGGTGGGCGTTAGGGAGCCTGTGGCACGCGAAGTGAAGACGGATTTCTGTGCAAGAAAACAAACGGCAAGCAGAGGGTGTGGAAAGACATGACATCACTGGGTCAAGGCTGGTCAAAAAAAGAAAAAAATCTGCCCAGCTCTGGATTTCATTAATTTGACTTAGGATTGTGTAGATCAGGGATAAATGATTCAAGATTGAGTGTAGAAATCCAAAATGTTGTCAACTGGTGTCAAATCTTGCATCTCACAGGGTCATTGGGCTTTATGTTCGTTTGATTGATAATGTGGATGTTTTTTTTCACTATTGATGACCATGGTCATCCAGAGTATGATCCCACTCATAAGGTAAGACCAGGAACCACACGAGATCTTGGCAGGAAGCTGCCAATCTGGATGCTCAACAGTGGAGGCTCGCTGGAAAGTAATATTACATATGAGTCCTTGCCAAGCTGGCCTCTCCAGAAAAAAAGGATGGGAGTGTTTGTCTAGTCACTAGAAAACAGTTAAACTTCAACTATGTGACAGCATAAAGTGTTGATTGGAATGTTTTTTTTCTGATTGGTACTACCGTTCAGATCTTTGGTTACCATGGCAGCAGCTTATAACTACAGGGTCTCTATGGGCGAAAATTTGTATGTGCCACATCTTTACACAGTGGCTAGTGCAAATGCTTCTGATGTGCTTAAAAATTGTTGTGCTAATGGAGATGTTAAAATCTGGTGTGTCATGTCCTGATTATCCTTGCTCCACTTTTATGTTTGGTCTCAATTGTCTTACTATTGACTAAAGGCTAAAATCTCATCAAAATATATATGAAGAGTTCAGATGCAAAACCCTCAAAGTGCATCTGTCATGCTTTCTTTTAAATGAGCATTTAAAGTCTAATATGTTTAGATTCTGTAATCTAACTTTAATTGGCAAATGAAAATGTCATTAAAATGCCTTATTTTCACGAATGTCACTTAAGTTATTTAACATTTAAAGGTCACATTCTTTCTGACCCCATTTTTCAAACCCTAGTAAGTGTGTAATGTTGCTATAATAGCATAAATAATACCTGTAAAATTATAAAGCTCAAAGTTTACTGCCAGGCGATATATTTTCTTTAACAGAATTCGCCTTGGACTACAGCTCTCTACTTCCTGCTTTAATGGCGTCAGTAGAACAGTTTTTTTTACTAACTTCCGCCCACATGAATATGTCAGTCATCAGCTAAGCTAACGTTAAGCTAAGCTGCTATCCAATCACAGAACACTAAACAAGCTTCACAATCAAAACTCATTTCGTATTTCTGAAGGAGGGACTTCATAGAACAAGGAAGACATCAGCCTGTTTTGAGGACAGTGAAAACAGCGGTATAGGGATAAAGTGTGTGAAAAATACCGTGTTTTTTTTACGTGAAACATAAACACATGTTCATTGCGCACTGTAAACACAATCAAAGCTTCAAAAACACAGAAAGAACGGGACCTTTAACAAAAGTAACTGTCTTCCGCTGCAAAACCATAGGTGTCATTTACATTGGGGACGCTGTGGACATGTCCCCACCACTTTTTGAAATGGCTGATTTTGACTCACCACTTTTTGAAAGCATTTGGTTAAAATGTTCTGAAAAATCAAGCGATACCTGTGCGACTTACGGCTGGTTTTGTGGTCCAGGGTCACATGTTGCGTTGTATGCCTATGGTGTGTTTTCTTTTACATATGTAATGAATTTCATTGTAATCAATGACTTAACGTGGTTCTGTTTTTATGGTGCTTTGGCACTGTTCGGTTTAGCTGGTGTTGCAGGGACTTTTAAATGTGCAGTCGACATTGTTAAGGGTTTATGTTGAGTATTTTCATGTTGTTGACTGGCCTACGCTTTGCCCATTTTTGATGAGCCGTTATTCAATATTTTTCCCGTCCTGCTGTAATGTTTTTTTCATTTGATCTTTTTTCTCCACCACTTTTCAACACAAACTGACGCCTGTGCAAAATCCTCTAAGTACGCTTCCTAAAGTCTGAAAGTCTTCTTAAATTCAGTAAACTTTCTTTAAAAAAACACCACCACCGTTTTTCAATATTTTACTATGTTCTTACCTCAACTTAGACAAATTAATAAATAACTTTTTTCAATGCATGCACTTAATCTTTGTACAGCACTTTGTGAATATGTTAGCATTTAGCCTAGCCCCATTCATTCCCAAACAAGGATGAATTTAGAACCCACCAAACACTTCCATGTTTTCCTTATTTAAAGACTGTTACATGAGTAGTTACACAAGTAGGTATGGTGGCACAAAATAAAACTTAAGCGGATAAAAAATGAGAACTATATTGATAACATATTAAAAATACGGTGGTGTTTTCCTTTAACCTGTGAAAAAAAACTCTTGCATGTGCGCCTTTGTTCATCTAAATATTCTTACATGCACTTTGACTATGTTTACACTGTCAGTTTAAATTAGGGTGACCATACGTGCCATCCCCCCGGGATGCCTCCAGGCCAGGACCTCAGGGCGTCCCCCGGAAGTCTTATTTGTTGACCGCGTAAGTCATTGAGGTTCTTACATTTTAGTTAATGCAGTGGTTCTCAACTCCGTTCCTGAAGGCCCACTGCTCTGTACATTTTGTATACATCTCTTATCTGACAGACTCAGTTCAGTTCATGGAGATCTCTAATGAGCTGATGATTTGAATTAGGTGTGTTAAATAAGGGAGACATGCATATCTGATTTGATTGGCTGGGTTTAAATTGACATAATGCTAACAACAACCCAATAGATAACAACAACCCAACATTGGGTCATTTTTAACCCAGACATTTTTTCCAATGAGATTTATAAAAAGTGCTTTTAGACTCTGACAGCACAATAAAAAGCTTACAAAATTAATAAACGTGTAAATAAATATGGCACATTTTCCACTCAACACAACGTGGTCAAAACTTGGTAGAAAATAAAAAGGTACTCAGATTTAACTGATTTGAGAGTTTGAATGATTATTTTGGTGCTGAGTGCCACAAATATTTCAATAACAACAGGTGGCAGCACCACATTTTATATACTTCATGCTTCATTAAAATAATATAAAATGGATAGTTTTGTTATCAAACTGCACATTAAAATGATAATAGAATTATATAATGTCAGTATTGCTAATATACCTCTTGATACACATATTTGCTAAAATAGCACATTGAATATAATGACAATTATTTTCACAGTTGGTATCTTACTATATGAAATAATACTGTGTATTCTACTTTATATATTTCATTCATTCTACTTTCCTTATTTGAATTTACAGTAAATGCAAAACTGTGAAAAATGCTTTAGAAATAATCTTTTATGAATTGAACTGAAAATAACATGTACATGGGTAGTCTCCACACAATATGGAGGTTTTACAGATTTGACAATCAAGATATCACACTTAAAACCATGTTGAAATGATGCCTGAGGAGCATATCTATCATGCATTTGCCCATATAGCTGATAATGCAGTTTTAAGTAATGTAATTAACTTTCTGACACTTATCTCATATGCACATCAGACTGCAAGCTAGCAGCCAGGTGTTAGAAAGAGTAAAATCTTTGAAATTGCTCTATTTTGTTCTGTTTCTGTGTCTGGTTTATAGGTATGTATATTGATTTACTGTAAAAACGTTTTGGCTTATTTTATGTTATTTTGTAGAAATTAGTCTAGGATTCTGGACAGATTTATTTAAAATATTCTCCTATATAAAGTTCATAAAGTCATAACATTTATTTTGCCTTTTTTATGAGTGCTTCATATGAATTGAGACCTTACGAAGGCTGCAATGTTAGATTTCCTGTTGAATTGATTTTATAGATTCGAGGGTAAACTAATTAACCTTTGGTGAGTTTTCAGGGATTGCAACTTATTTTAAAACCAAGTGGATTTTTCCAGAGCCATTCAATAGCCCGACTGAATTCCTGTCTTCAATCAATTAGTATGCTATCACATGGTCATTTGTCTTACAATTAAGAACCTGCATGGGTACAAAGTCATTAATTTTGTGTTGAGGAAAGACCTGGTCAGACAAATTAAAGGGAAAGATATATCTTAATGTCTACTATGACCCTCTAAACTGTCCTTAAACATAACATTTTAAACAGTATAAATTTAAAATCTTAACATATTTGAAATATACCAAAATGTTATTTAAAAGAAAAATATTTCCACAACACCGATTATGTCTTTTTTAAATGAATCATTAATCCTAACACAAACAGATTTTCCAACATTACCAGCTGGAATGACAGAGCATCTGGTTCCTTTCTCTGTGTGCCAAGAGCAGTGTGTTCATCTGGCTGCTGGTACAGTAGTCCAGGGCCGTCGCTCAGGCATTCCCAGCAGCCAGTTGGGCCACAGACACACAGCTTGTACAGCACGAGCCCAAAACGGGCAGCACCAGTAGCGCCCTGGCACTGCTCCCGGGCATGTCAGCCCACTGTTTCACCAGCCCTCACACTGGCTTTTCACTGCGGCCGTGGCCTTCAAACACCTGTCAAAAGAGAGAAGAGAATCAGACAGGAGGTAGAGCTCCACCAGAAGCCATTTAAAAATCAATTCAGAGCAATAGCCTCGTCCCTGATTTGATCAGAATGCAGACTCATCAAATGGATTTCAAGGGATTGGGTCAGAATTTAAGGCATCAATACTCTCAGGACAGGTCTGAAAGCCTATCAAGTTTGAAATAAACAACTGTTATTAGCAAAAAATATGTTAAATTATAATTAAATATAAAGGTAAGCTGGGAAATTATTGAAAATGATATAAACATTAAATAAGGATGCCTTTTGTAAAGCAATCAATTATTCAGCATCTGTTTGTGTAGAATATACTTACATCCTTAATAATTCCCTTACCAATATTTATTAAATAAACACACTTTAGTGTATTGTATGCACATTTATTTGTATACACTGTCAGAATAATCGGATAAAAAATAATGGTTCCTAGCTGTCACTGGGGAAGTATCTCTTTACAAGGGTTCATTTAGATACAAATATGAAAAAAATAATAAAAATAGCTTAAATAAATTGATTGCAACCACTTACCTTCAAAAATTTTGTAAATTGAATGAATATTTTTTCTCCAATGTACCGTATACATTTGTTATATGTACTTGTACATATCTGTGTATATGTACTCTCTGCAGAACAAAAAAGGGGCGTTCCCCAATTTTGGGGTGTTCTTAACCATCCAATCAAAAAAGTATGGAAGCCCTGAAAAGCCAAACTTAAATTTTTTAACACCTATTTCAGTTTGAAAACGCTCCAAAATTCTCAAACCTCCTTCTCAAAAATGCATTATCAGACTTATGAGGTGTCATGAAACATTTTGATTAAAAAAAGTAAATGCTAAGTAAGAGTATCAAAATAAGAAGCCTACAGTTACAAACATCTCTTCACGTATTATTTTGCACATGATTTGAAATGACATCATACAAACCAATTTTGTTGTTTTTTTCCACATTTAAGGGGAAAATTTTCATTACCGCAAAGTGTCCATGACTGGATTTGTGTTCTTTGACATGGAAATATTTATAATTAAAAAAATCTAAAAAATGAAAAGCTTCAGTGCATGTTATACTATAAATATTAACAGTAAAGAAACATGTGGTATTTGGTGGTCATTGGTAAATGTAGAGACAATAATAATGAATATAAATGTGTCCATGAAAATTTTTCTCATCCGCAACAATTTTCAATCATTGTTTAAGCCCTCAATGAACTAACATTTTCCAAAAAAAAAAAATTGTTGGATTGACTGTGACACTTAAGATGGCTACCAGTTAAGCAGTTCTTATTTTTTCTGTCCAGATAAAAGTTGAAATTTTGTTTGTCATAGTACCTAGACAACTTTTTAGTTCTCATTACCAAAACATGAGTTTGTAATGCATATATATTTGTTTTAATGTAATATAATGTTGCGGTAATGATCATTTTTGATAATCTAAAAATGTAAATAATTCTATAGGAAATATTTTTTAAATCCTCTAAAAAAATAATGGTTATAGTAAGTTCAGACCTTAATCTTATAAGTGCAAAAAAATGGTTTCAAGGGCTTTTTAAAAAATCTGATGCTGGACACCTTCTATGTATGGATTTCGTGAGAATCACCCACTTGGAAATCACCCCATTTGAGCCAATCAAAGCAAGAGATGGAAAAACATCCATTGTAGTTTGAAAATGCCCCAAATTGGTAAATGCCTCTTTGTTCTGCAGAGACCTCCCTCTCTTGGAGCTAAACTTTGCAGAACAGTGGCCCTCCAGGACCAGGAATGCCCACCCCTGATCTAAACCCTGTTCCTTGTGATTCATGTGGTACAGACTTGCACCAGACTCTTATTAGCTAAATTACCCATCTAATTACACAAACATCTGGAAACCAATCAGTACCTAAAAACAAGTAACATGACACAGGCATCTTGTTTGCAATTTATTTAACTTCTTTCCAGTATTCAGAAGGTGCATTTTTTTTCACACATTATGAGCCCACCAAATTTATTTAAATTCCCATCTTTAAACTTACACAATTCACTGGCAGAAAACAACAGAATGAAACTAAATACTTTGATCAAACCCAAAAACAATAACTTTATCCATTACCAACCATTTATAAAGCAAAAAACAGCTAATTTCAATGCAATGAAACATTCCAAACATGTTGTATGTCATATTTTCTGAGTAGAAACAGCAATAAACTTTATTGAGCATCACCATCTTTTCACTTTAGAGTCTTCTTTCACTCTCCAAAGCATGAGCTCCATACAAGCAGTGGCATCCTCACGCGAGTCATGACCCTCCACTGCGGCAAACGAGAGATGTTTGTAGCATTGTGGAATAAAATTGTGTGTATTTATATATAACAGACTGCATGACGTCTGCTTCAATGTCCTAGCAATATTAAACACACCTAAACAAAATTTCTGGTCGTCTTTTAATATCCAAGTGTATGGGAATGATGCATTAAAAAAAAAAAAACACACACACAGTTGGACTCCTGGAAAATCCTACAGATCCGGTGGAACTCGATCATAGTCATTGCTTACAAATGCATTTAATAGGCCAAGCAAGACACATTGTTAAACGTACCACTTTCTTGGATAATTCTCCGGAGGTAGTCTCCAGTCAGACTATTTAGTTCCCTTTTATGTGGCAGACCCAGGCGATGCGGAAACACCACAGAGGTGTCAATCACAGAGCTGTGGATAATCTAAAGATGGTAGAACAACCAAATGACTCACCTTAATTCTGAAAGCAATGTTTAAAAAGTTACCCAGAAATAACTTTCATTTCAAACCGGCATGACTTCCTTTCTTCCAAGGAACACAGAAGAAGCCAGCATTAGTTTATTGTTTGGATCGATAATATTAACTTCTTGTGTTCCATAGCAGAAAGGAATTCATTAGGACTGGAATGACATGAAGGTCAATGAACAACAAGAATTGGCTGTAATTCATAATGCAAGGGGATCAAATGAAAACCACCAAATACAAGAGTAAAGCCAAAGTTAATACAGTAATACTAATGATTGGTGGTTATGTTGTAATTCAAGCACAAAATCACAAGGAACTGGCACACATCTCTTTACAACTCACTTTAAGTGCAGCTAAATCATTCTCTAAGCCATGGCCAATCAGAAACGTGTCTGCATTAATAAAGCTCAAAAGCACTGCTTGAACATCACGCAACGATGAGCTGGTACCTTCCACATCTTCCTTACTGATGCCCGAGAACCTGAGCAGGGAAAAGCAGCTGGGTTTTAAACTATTACTATGGTTGGCATGATCTTAAATTAACATTAACATCTCACCTGGTATTATAATCAATGACATTATTATCAGGCTTGACAAAAGTGTCAAAGACGACCTGCAATCTGGAGTTGACTACAGTCACTCTTGCTAGTTCCAGTCCTTGAGTGGTGTAGCACTGGAGAAAGATTTTAAAGAGTTTTTTCAAAACTCAGATTAAAACACCAGAATATTAAAATATTACATATGTAAGGAATAATAAAAAATAAAGCAAATAAATAAAGTAAATAAAGAAAATAAAGTGGTAATATGGCATGAAGTGAAGCAGGTATGCATTATTTTCAAATAATTATTAGGCTTATATCACGGGAGACTATGCTATTTTGGTTATTTTAAGACATTTGACAGGTCAGATGTGGTTTATCGAAAAATAATGCATTCCCATGAAACATTTCTCAACCAATCAGAATAAAGTATTTGACAGTCCCAGTGGTATATATAAATATTATTTAGGGCTGGGAAAAGATTAATCGCGATTAATCGCATACAAAATAAGTTATTTTTTTGCATAATACGTGTGTGTACTGTGTGTAATTGTGTAATATATATAGATATATATATATAGAATATATGAAGAGTTTCGTTGCAAAACGAGATAAATCCATTTTTAACATTTTTTGTCAAAACATGTTTATTATTATGTTATCATGTTATTATTTTGTGTTATGGTGCTACTTAGCTGTATTTTTTAAGTTATGAAGGTTTAAATCAAAACAAACCAACTGCAGTTGAATTGATATTAATTGGCACGAAAACGAAACTCTTCATATACAAATATAAATAAATACACACACACACTAATGTTTCTTAAATACATACATGAATTTGTGTGTATTTATATGTACATAATAATTATACACAGCACACACTCTTATAATATGGCAAAAATCACTTATTTTGTATGCGAATGCGATTAATCGCGATTAATCTTTTCCCAGCCCTTAATAATAATAATAATAATAATAATAATAATAATAATAATAATAATAATAATAATAATAATAATAATAATAATAATAATAATAATAATAATAATAATAATAATAATAATAATAATAATATTTTAAATCAGTGGCAAGGCCTGAAATTTTAAACTTAGTGGACCTACATTAGGGTGGACCTTAATGTCTACTCTCAAACTACATAAAATTTTACAATATAGTAGTGGCTAAATGTTACACTGTTTTTTTGTCTTTTTTTAGTCATGGATCAAATCAATTTCAGATCAGCAAAAAGGGAAATCAAGTAAGAAGAAATCAAGAAATTATAAGCATATGAAAATAAAAAAAGAACAAAGTTACAAATAAAGTATAACGGTAGTATTTAGGAACAAAAATAAAATTAAATAATAATAACGCTGTCGTCTTCTATAAATTAATAGTAATCTTTTTTTAAAGCTACAGTGATTTTCCTTTTGTCTTCTGTTGATTGATTTACAATGACACAAACATAAGCATATTTCTTTTTGAACGGTTTGCATTCACTTTAAGACATAAGCGTGTTTTATAAGAATACTTGCCAATACGGAGGTATTTTGAGATCATTTTGAGTAGATGTGTCCTGTCAGGGGCATAGAGATTCTGTGTTTCCGTGCTTTTTAAATGCGTGCGCTTACGAGTGTGCGTCCATTGGAGTGTGTGTGAGCACAGAAAACAGCTCACTTTAACATCTTGCACTCAAATTGTTTAAAATGTCTTGAATGTTAACATTTTCAAGGTTTAGAAACACATGATAATTTTTCTGTATTAATAGTTTTTATTTCTGAATGATGCATATTTGAGCGAGTATTATTAAAGAGATTATTATAGTTTATGGGTCACCAATCAATCCGAGTGGCCAGTGGCCCTTATGTAGCCTCACCACTGTTTAAATCTTAACTATGACTTCCAAAATATAATTTTTGCTCATTTCCTTTGCATTATTAACCATACAGACATTGCAGAAGTCAAAGTGTAATCTTACGGTTTCTGTATCAAGAGCAAAAACACCTGGACATGTTTTGCCTGCTGGGGATTGGGGAAGACTGCTCACAAAGCCCTGAAGGCTTACTGCATCATAAACATGGAGCTGTAAACACGTACATCTCAGAATATGCAGCAAAAACATATGAATGCTTTAGCTCTTAAATCCAAGCATGAGTATAAAACCTGAATACATTGAAAACTTGGCATCCAGGTGAGCCGACTGCACTCTCGCAACAACTGTATCGCGTCTCAACACCCCCTGGTACTAGAAGAAAATGCAAGCGGGAAACACATTGGATGGCAACAATTAACCTAAAACTGCAGCAACACTCAGAAATATAGTTTTCGTCAGTCACCCGTAGCAAACCAATTACAAAGATACATTTGGCACGTCTTACCTTTGTTTTCTATGACTTTTCCATAATGATAATTGCACTCCTCACGGCGTGTGTGCTTTCCACTTCTGTCAACAGAGAACGTTGCTCCGCATCGGCAGCAGATCCTCTTTAAAGCTGTTAAAGTTTAATTTCTTAGTCATTTTGAAAACTTTGAATCCTAATAGCTTTGTCTATTATAAATTAACTCTTGACACTAAAAACGACTTTAACGGTAATGCCACCTTAAATTGACTACATTTAAATGCATCTGGCAGACGCTTTAATCCCAAGCGAGTGCATTCAGATTTTGCATTTTAGCTGTGTGTGCTTATGAATCAAACCTATGACTGTGGGATCAGTTGAGTTACAGGAAGGCTAAAGACAGTGGAAAGCCAAAATACATGTTTGGGTGCAAACTTCAAATTGAACTCACAATCACTTATTCCTTTCTTGTTATCTCCATATTGGATGGCAAAGTTGGCTTTATCCGGGTGTACGCGTGGATAGTTGTTTACTTGCAACATTTCCTCAGACAGAACGTGCTGCTTCAATTGCTTATAAAGCGTCCAATCATCTGCATCAATAAATGCGACAACTGCATTCACTACATACTTATTTAAAACAAGAACCAAATATTCAATGATAGTCTATTAGTTTGAAGAAAAGACTCACACATTATTTTGATCACTTCTTTGCAGAAACATTTACCATGAACATATAGTACTGTTACTACTGTGCATTTAAAAATAGCCTACTGAATCTTAAAAGAAATGATTTTGTTTACCTCTACAACTATCACTCTACTGTGACCCTGGAAAGAGAGCCAATTCTTACCAGGTCCCTGAAGTGCTTGAGTATTTAGTGGTACATTGCCTCTAGACACATGCTGATCTCTCTCACTGGAAGCTGTAAGTACATACAGTATATAAAAGTGACCTGATGACTGTACACTGCAGTAAACAAATGTAGCTACAGCAATATGAACAAAACCACATCATGCATAAACATATAATATAGTTACCTTTAGCAGGCAAGACGCTTTGGTTTTTAAGCTTCTTAAGTGCGTTGACAGCTATGCTTAGATATTTGAGCTTATTGATACTGCGGTCATAAACACCTTTTTCCTCTGCCAGAGCCTAGAGCATTTAAAATGCGACATTAAAAGCATACATTTCAAAACAACCAGGGTATAAAATTATTCACATACATGTTAGACGTTTTAAAGACAGACCTTCTCAAAGGCATCTTGCACAGTCACAGATGATTTTAGGAACTCTTCCACGAAAAGGTTAACGTAACGCTGACGAACATCATGTGGAACCTTCGCTCCAACTTCATGCCGTACTTTTGCTTTTCGTTTGACCCCCATTGACTATACAACACGTAAAATCTTTCATCACATTTAGCTTAACGTCACAATTTAAATCAGAAAAGACAGATTAATTCCAACTACTTGGTCAGACTAGTTCTTAAGACACAGTCACAACTAAGGGCTGGGCGATATTGACCAAAATATCACTGACAAATCATATCTTTGGTGATGAATGTCGATATACGACAAATATTTCTGTATTTTCTATAAAGTGGAATAGAATAGAAAATAAATACAATTTAAAGAAATAAAATTGAAAAAAGGAAAGCTTACACCTAACCTTAGGGCGCACTCACACCATCCAAACCAAACCGCGCTCGGGCGCATTTGACCCCAAAAGCCTGGTTCGTTTGACTAGTGTGATAGCTCTGTGCTAGGCCCGGGCGCAAAAGGAGAGACATCAATTGCGTGACTGCTCACCTTCATTTGCCTTCTTAAAAACCTTCGATGCGCGCAGAAGGGTTACGTGAATGTCCGTGCTGCACACGTGCCAGACCAACTAAGCAACATGATGGCGTGTAAGAGGGCTGCGTGTCATCGCGCACCAAACGACTTTGATAAAAAAACACAGACTTAACATTACGATGGGTTCCAGTGTTAAAGGAATATTCCATTTTCTTAAAAGAAAAATCCAGACAATCCACTCACCACCATGTCATCCAAAATGTTGATGTCTTTCTTTGTTCAGTTGAGAAGAAATTATGTTTTTTGAGGAAAACATTGCAGGATTTTTCTCATTTTAATGGACTTGAATTGACAACAACAATCAACACCCAACTCAACACGCAACAGTTTTTTTCAACGGAGTTTCAAAGGACTATAAACAATTCCAAATGAGGCATAAGGGTCTTATCTAGCAAAACGATTGTCATTTTTGACAAGAAAAATAACAAATATACACTTTTAAAGCACAACTTCTCATCTAGATCTGATCCAGCGCGACCTAACGCAAATGCGTAGTGACGTAGGGAGGTCACGTGTTACATATATAAAACGCACATTTGCGGACCATTGTAAACAATAAACTGACACAAAGACATTAATTAGTATCAGTTGACATACAACAACGTAGGAACGGTCCTCTTTCAACACACTTGTAAACACTGGGGCGGAGTTTCGCGTTCGTCTTCTGTGACCTCTTGACGTCATGACGCATTGCGTGGGGTCAAGCTGGCGCATCACAACCGGATCTAGACGAAAAGCTGTGCTTCAAGTGTGTACATTTGCCACCTTTCCTGTCAAAAATGACAATCGTTTTGCTGGATGGGACCCTTGTGCCTCGTTTGGGATTGTTTGTGGTTCTTTGAAACTCTGTTGAAAAAAACTGTTACGTGTTGAGTTAAATGTTAATTGTTGGTGTCTATTAAAGTCCATTAAAATGAGAAAAATCCTGCAATGTTTTCCTCAAAAATCATAATTTCTTCTCGACTGAACAAAGAAAGACATCAACATTTTGGATGACACGGTGGTGAGTAAATTATCTGGATATTTCTTTTAAGAAAATTGAATATTCCTTTAGGAGATCGCTTTACTTCCAGCTTTCTTCAGAACAATCGCATCATAATGACGAAAGTGCGATCGGGCTAGGATCGATAAAAGTACAGTTTGAGTGCGTGCATCTGGGAGAGTAGGGAGGGGGGACAATAGGCTGGGGCATGGTTTGGATATTGTAAGTGTGCCCTAAGTGTACATTTCTGGCAGGGTCATATCAGACCATACCGATTTAGACACAATATCATTTCATTCTGTATTGCACCGGGAACAAATTTGATATACTACCTAAATTTGATAAACCGCCCAGCCCTGGTCATAATTTAATGGATGTTTATGCATTTGTTCCTGAAATTATTGAAAGCTTATATGAAAGGGTGTGAGATTTTGTAGAGCCTGACAGCTACACTAGAATGTATAGTTAACCTTAGCTGGTATGTAGTTGGATGGTTGTGAAGTTTGAGAATGTATAGTTTGTTGAAGATGTGTAGTTTGTGGAAGTTGTGTTGGTGGTGAAGGTGTAGGCTGAGGCGGACGTTGGAGAGACATGGGAGTTGGAATAAGCATTAGAGGTAAAGCACTGTTTCCCTGAGGCACAATGAGGTGCAGGTTTGGCCCCAGCTGCAGAGTGGCACCAACCGGAATGATGGCTTAAAAGCAAAAAAGTATACAATAATGTAGCAACATTTTTCAAATTCTAACCAAACTGCTTTCAAAAAGAACTATAAACGATGCTTACAGTTTTGCATAGTACTTGAATTAATAATAGTAGGCGTGTACACCTTCTTCGGAGCGTTGTTTATGACTTGGGACTGGCATCCTTTGACTGCTGCAGTCAGTATTGCTGCTCTCCTTTGACATGCCTGAGCTCTGGTGGGAATGGTCAACTGGGAACCTGCCTCTCGAAGAGGCACAATGATCTGTCCTTTGCTTTTAGTAGTCTGCTTTTAAAAAAAAAGTTATGCACAAGTTTGATTTATTGGAAATGAATTCCAAACGTACGAAATAACTTCATACTAGTAGGCAGAGGATGAAGCACCTCATACCTCATATTTTGACACATGTGCTACCCTTCTCTTCAACACAGGAGGTGGATTGGACTTTATCCCAGTTTCTAAAGTGTCTAGAAATTCTTCCTACAAATAGAACAGAACAAAATAAGGCCTTTAAATGGTTTCTTCATATAAAGTTTGATTTATAGTTGTGTGTAGCTTCCAAGCTGTAGCTAGGCCGTAGGCTATGGGTAGGCGTTACGTAGCCTGACGTGCACCTCTGCAAAATTGTAACAATGCATCCATTCTACGCGGACCGCAAGCGCTGTGTTTGGTCCACTAGAACCCCTCCCGTCAGGTCCTCATACGGATTTCCACAAACGACGATATAAACAAAGATGGGTCAAGTTAAGGAGTGATAAACTCAAGTTGCAACAATAGTCACTGTCCATTTACCTCTATCACAACTAGGGCTGTAACTAGGGGTGTAACGATTAATCGTGCAAATGCGTGTTTTCTCAATTAATGAACTTTAATGAATTTCAGTGAAATCCAGGCACATCCCAAAGCCAGGGGGCACTCTCGTGCAGAAACTCCCTTTGTGCCACAGAAGTAGCAGCATTACAAACGCTATTCCAGGAAATGTTTACAGAAATATTTATATCGCTGTTCTTCAAATTGTTTCAGGTATTTTCATGATAATAAAGAATATTGTGAATGATTTTGTTTAACAAGTGTTGCTTTTTTTAAATGCACGGTATAAACGACTCCGACTCATAATTGATAAGGACTTACTACTGACCAAATGCCGTAGTACACACATAAGCTGTGCATGAAACACAGAATTGCAGCCTTGCGATTCAGAATTGATTTCAGACGATTAATCGATTACAGCCCTAATCAGAACTAATCTTCTCAAATCATACACAACAAACTGCTGCTTCTTTGGAGGGTTTACAGGTCAAGCGCCACCTTCTTTGACGGTTGTACAGCTACTGGGTTACACACGTGCATACTGCCTACTAGTGGTCTGCATGTGGAAGTGCACGTCAACGCGTACGATCACAAAGAAGTACGAATGAAAACCGATCCGAGCCAGTGCCGTAGGCTAAGCATCATTTTTCATTCATTTGCAGAACTATAATGATCCTTTCACAGTGCAAAGCAATGAGCTCACCTCCAGCTCTAGTAGCAAATTTATGCAAAAATTATTTGTGTTGTTACTCCTAATGTGCACCAATATAGTTATGTTTTCTCTCTCTCTCTGTTGATTTTTCCTTGTGTGTTCACAAATAAAAAAATAAGATTTAAATTTACTTACAGGATCATCACTTTGGACCACAGGAGCTTCATTTTGGACCACATGAGCTTCGGTTTGGTTGGCTTCCATAAAAATTTTGTAGCACTCTTCCATTGGGTCGGTTTCTGAAAGATCTAGGTCAGAGTATCTAAGCTCCTCCTCAGAACTAGAGTCAATTTCTGTGACTTGTTTATTAGTTGCTTTCATCACAGCAGAGGCACATGCCTGTGAAGAAACAGTTGCTTGACTTGGAGCAAATGATGTATCCAAAGCAGATAATTTTTGCTCATATTCCACAATTGCTCTCGGATTAAGGGGACTAGTCAATGGTTCAGATAGAACAATTCTATCTTGAATCCCTGAAACATGAGGGATTTTATGAACAAATGGCTCACTCTTTGAACTTTTATGAATGGTTGGCCAAGTTGCTTCAGCTAGATCTTGAGAGTTTGAACCATATGTATGCTCTTCACCCTTATGGAAGAAAGTAGAAAAGGAATGAGATGAGACCATGGGGAGGTACGGTTGAAATAAAGAACCCAGGTCTTCCGAGATCTTTGTATTGGATACAGTTTCTGTATTTTCACCACATCTTGAGTTCTGGTCAGATTGCGGCTCCGTTTTGAAAGGAGCATTGTGGGCAAGACCTTTAACAGACTGCAAGGACATTTCTGCATTCTCATGAACCAAACTAACAGGGAGCAGCTTAGCATCTTGAATGGATTTGATGCTCTCATTCTCATTTCTCAGACTGTCTAGATATGTGGAAAAGTCATCCAGGACATACTCCATGTTCTGTGCTTTTTCCTCCATACTGAGATTATTGCATTTTGTAGAAACATTCAGTTCTGCTACAGGTTCTTCTGTGATTTGTTTCACAAAGTGCTTTTCCTGTTTATTTGTAGATCCTTCCTTGATCTCTTTAGTGTCCGCAGCACTAGCTTCACTTATAGAGAATAATGTGTGTAAGTCAAGTAGTTCTTTGGTTACAGTTCCACATCGGTTTAAAAGCTTTTGTTCATCTTTTAAAGGTGATACATTAATGACAAGTTCCCCCTCAGATGATTCCTCTTCCTGTGCAATTGTCGTGGGTTTTGTTAAGGCTTCCTCTTTATCTTGGACATCCACATTATTTGTCACCTGAAGACTCCCAGACCCTTCAGAAAACAACTTTTCCTTTTGTGGCCTGGTTTCCTTGAGTTGTGTTTGGTCATTTACAATACTAGCATTATTAGCGGCACAATACCTTACAGGCGATTCAATTACTGAAGTCTTGTTTTTCGGTTTAGGTCTATGTTTATCCTGATATTTATCAGTAGGTGGGATGTCAATGACCAAAGTCCCTTCGTCATCATCAGAATCATCCAAATGAGAAGACAGAGACTGACATATTTTTTGTGTTCCATTATTCTTGAGGCCATGTTCAACAACCTCTTTATCAACTGACCGAAGTTTACCATCTACTGAGCTGCCAGATAGCAAGTCTGCAGAGAAATTGGAACAAGGGTCATACTCCAAATCAGTCTTGGGTCTGGCACGATCAACCACATACTTGCGATCAATCTTTGAGGAAGCCAAAGGCTTTGTTGATCTCAAATGGTTTCCATTCTGGTCTTTAGCCGGACTGTTAGTGGTCCTCAAATATTTCTCATAGCAAACACCTGCAATCTCAGTGTGTGCGAGCGACTGCGATGACTGATATTGAGACAATCTTTTTTGTTCTTTCTCCATCTCACTCTTCACTGCCTCAATTTCTTTGTTGATTCTCTCCAACTCCTCAAGACAAGTATTGTCCTCTGTGGTGTGGGAGGCTCCATTGGCAGCACTGACTTTGAGATCTTCAAGATATAAAGGTAAAGATGAAAAATGTTAGTAACAAACCAAACACCATTCCTTTATGACACGATTCAAATTGTTGGAAAATGATTTTCACCCCGTTATAGTTCACTTGTCATAGTCATTAATAAATATAACATTTAAGTGTCCATTTAAAGCTGCAATCCTAACGTTTTGCCCCTTTATCACCATCTGTTTTAGAAAAAACTGCAAGTTGATTTTTTTGCCCTTTGTTTAATAATTATGATTATAATTTGGCTGGCAATAGAAGATAACAATAAATGTCAATAAATTTGGTAGAACAATGTGCTGCTGACAAATTAACAAATAGGTAAAATGCAATGAAACCAACTAACAAAAACGTTCAAATAACTTAAAATAAAGATCTAGTGAGTTTTGCTTTACTTGTTTTTTTTTTTTTTTTTTGCCAAATTAAGAAGTAATTCTATATCCTCCTGAGACCCAGCAATTAATTTTTGTCCGCTGTAGTGGACATAAGTTTCAGACCTCCAAGTCAAGCACAATTTATTCAACCTATTTGAATCACACTGTCCTGTCAAGAAGACATTCTGGGCTTTCTAGTAATACCATATTTGTGTGGATATTTAATACAGAGCACACAAACTTTAAAAAGAAATAACGACAATTGCAAATTCCACATTTTAATGGCAACGAGGGAAGTAAGTAATACTTTTTTGCAGATTATATGTTTTCTTGATGATAATCATCAATTGTTTTTTCCCAACATGAGAGTCTAGATTTAAAATTCAGCAGCATTTCAGAAATGTAAAATAATTCTGACCCTTTTAAAACACAACTTTTATTTGACGTGATTTGTAGTGTACACCAGTACTTATGTTTGTTTCACTTCTTGTTCTATGACAGATGCTAAGAAGTTTTTGAATAAAATATTTTGCAACACTTAACTATAAAGCTGTATTTGTTAACATTATTAAATGCATTAACTAACATGAACAAACAATGAGCAATATAGTTTATCAGCATTTAATAATGTTAATAAATGTTAATACAATTGCTCATGTTAGTTCACGGTGCAATCCATTAGCCCCAAATGCTGGACAATCCAAATTATTTCTAAATGCCGAATGCCCGGATGTAAAGCAGAACATTTGTGAGATAGAATAAGAGCAACATATTACTATGCGTCTCCAAGAAGTCAAAATGCTGCATCAAATATCATCTTGGATCAAATCTCTCATTTAAAACTCATTATCCTTTAATTTTAATTACCTTTAATTAATTTAATTTAATTACCTCAAATTTGAAATAATTATTTTGCTGGGGGACCGTTTAGGTGCCCAATAACGGATTTTTGTTTATATTTAACACCAAAACGGATTGCAGCTTTAAATGAGTAAACAAGTAATCGAATAAGTAGGGTGAGCGTAGGCAGATCTTTATTTAAAATAAACAATTACTAGTTTACCTGTTGCCTTCATCACGCCAGATGATTTGTCTTCGCCATGGTTGTAGATACAGTAAGGGCGCTCACATCGTCCCCATCGGAAAAGGGGGCAATCTATTGGAGTAAAGAGAGTTGTAGAAGGGAACATTCTGCTTTCAGAAGTAACGGCAATTTGTTTGGCGCACTGTTGTTTGTCAGTGTAAAACCATTTATAGACTATCTGTGACTTTAACAATAATTAACCGTTAAGGATTTGGCCAAAAACATTTGAGATGGAAAAGAAACATGTAAAAAAGTATCAAGCTCAGTGTTCACTACATACAAGATACACGAATGCCAATTAGGCTAGCGCAACTGAACGATTTTGGGTTTCCGACAGTTAGTGCGCGGTCGTAATTAATCTACTGCCAGGTGCGAATGATTGGTCTCTTTTGAATTTCAACAACAACAGGTGCCGTAGAATTCACACATGACGTCACATACCGATTGGTCTGCGCAGTTTCGCATAAAGACGAAAGGTGTATGTGTGACTTCACACGGAGTCGCAAAAAGAGACAGTCGGATGACGTCAAAGTACCGCGAGAGCGATCCGAAAAATCATAGGAGATGCCTAATTTCGAATCGCTCTCGCGGTACTTTGACGTCATCTGATGCCTGTTGGTTCTTGAGTAAACTCGGATAAGTCTAAAAACGCTTAGCGCAAACAACTTCACAACAGGTTGTCCCTCTTGTACTCAGTTTTTTATTATTATTATTAATAGCATTATTGACATAATCAGCATTTTGATTAGGGATGCTAATATCTTTTTCTCTTGTTGAAATAAAGATTTTTTTAAACGTTGGTTTGTTGAGGTAAACTACACTAGTCAACATTTGAAGTGGATCAAAACTTTTCATAAAAATTGTCCTAAAACCAAAATTTGTACCCATTCTCTACACAGAATTCAGGATAAATGAATGTATTTTATAAAATGTCATAAAACTGGGGCCCCCCTGGCTCCATTTCGCGGCCCCCAGTTTGAAAACCACTGGCTTAAGGGTCCAAGGGAGAAAAGGGCAGAAGTCTCTGATGTTGTCATTCTCTAGATATGGTTTGGATATCTCTCAGTGTATATCTTTGGTTAAAATTACTTAAAAGAGTATAAGCACAACTTACCTTAATAAGAAACATAACTAAATGTAAAGTTTCCCATAAATTATTCTCATAGCCTAGCACAATCTTGTGGGTTACATGCAAACATTTAAATTCAAGTTGGAAATAGATCTTCTTTTGTTTAGCCTCTCATTGAATGGAGCAGTATGAGGGTTCCAGTCTGACCCAGTAAATAGCAAATACTATAGTAGCTGCCTCCTCTAGTGGTTAAAGTAAAGTATACAATCTGAAGAGAGGCCATTTAGGTTGATGTGTACAGTGTATAGTTTATAAATAGGGTGGGCAAGTACAGTCAATGGCAGAATACGGTTGAAAATATATTTTTTCTTATCTTTTTATTTAATATACCTTTTAAGGTTTGTGGAGCACTTCTTGCTGTCTTTATCTTACTTCTTAACACGACTCAAGACCTCTGGCATTTTTGGCAGAAGAACCGCCACGTTCCCTTCCTTTGTTTACATTTAAAATTTCTGTAAATCTTGTTCTGTATGTTATTATACCCGATGCTCTAGAGGTTTGATGATCTCACAGACAGCCAGCAGCTGAATTCACTTTGGCTGGCAAAGCGAGCAATTAGACCCGGGATTAAAAAGGATTGAGTTTAAAGGCCTGAGGATAGTTTGCCTGCCATCTCAAGACACTCCATTACCATCAAGAACACAAGCCATGCTGAATTACGGCTCGAGGGTGAGCAGGGAAAAAACTAAACAGCACTGCCAGGAAATTTACTTGTATCTGAAGAGGTGGTTTTGACATCTACATTGTGGAGGCAATATCAGCAGTGGGACCTTGGACTGGTTTTGGGACTGAGACCAGATGGAATTCATTCAGTCAACACTGGTGGCAGCCTGCCTTGTACCAACCAGTTATTCAAAGGAATTTCTATCATTCAAATTCCTCTCAAATCCTTTCGTTGTAAAGTTCAGTTATTTGCCCGAGCTCTGATTTTCACTTTTAAATGTGAGCCTTGGGGTGGACTGTAAAATCACACACACAAACAAAAAACGTTTGTTTTTCTATTATGGTAATATATTCACATTGACATCTATTATTTTTTACTGAGCTAATGGTGTTTTTAGAAATCCTCTTACTCGAACCCTACTCTTAAACCTAACCATCACAGAAACATTTTGTGTTTTCATATGCTTTCAAAGTCATTTTCTTACCCACATTCACAATACAATATTTGTAATATTATATGTTGCACTTGCCATTCACATTCAGTAAATTTTAAAAACTACCCCTACAGGCTTGCCTGTCTTTGCATAAAGGTAAACTGTAAACATAACACTTATTCTGTCACAGAACAGAATGCTTTAAAGAGCGATACTGTAATTTGACGATGTGGCCGTGGGGTTTACAATAGGCTTATCGCAACAGGGCTGAAATCACTTCAGTTGCAGTTGAAAGGACTGCTGCCCGAGTCTAAATGTGCCAACAGGAGTTTATATTACTCCCTCCCACACTTCCAGTCTATTCCCATAGTTTGTCACTCAAAGGATTGTTTTGCAGACGTTCGGCCCTGAAACTAAGCTTGCAGCACTGAAGGAAATACCGTATGCACTCATCAGTCACCAGAGAGACCCGCGAGGCAGCCAGCTGAGCTGTAACAGACATGCGTGTGTGAGCGCATGAAAGGCATATGAAAAACACAGCATGGACAGATTGTAACCGCTAAAAACTGCTGCATTATCGTTAGGCTAAAGTTACATTTATTTCAAACAATGCATTTTTCTTATATAAATGCTAACATTATCTTAGCATGCCTGACTGTGATTCCAAACAAAGTTTGATTTGTAATATAGCTCATACTGTATGCTTAGATGTACAGAAAGAAAACCTGCCTTGCCAGGGCTTTTCCAAACATCAAACCCCTTTTAAGAGGCCTTGGGTCATGTGCTTACACAAAACCAATCCTTCTAAATGTTAAACATGTGTATGCGAAGCACTGTTTAGGCTACAAGGGTTTAACATGAGATCACGGACTGAAGAATGTTTTCTCCAGACAAACCACAGTTTTGGACTCTGCGGGTAGACTCCAAACACTCGGATCCAACGCAACTGCTTGCTGAGGAAGGCCAAAAGCTACTATTTGTGATTGATGGAGAGGGCGGCCCTTAGGTCTTGAGAGTTCATCAGTATTCACAAAGCATTCCAGTCTGAGTCATAAGACAGCAGCACAAGGCATAATGACTAGAAAGCATGTGCACAGGAGGCAGAACGTGGCTGTCTACAAACACTTGCAGGACACTAATGATGAGATTAGGTCATATGATCTTGGGATTTATTGAACCAGAACAATGCTAGGTTAGCACAACATGGCCCATTCTCAGAGTTTGCAAATCTCCGTTGTGGTAGAACATCAGGACAGGAGTCAACAGGGTGGGAGTCTCGGTCAGCGTGTAAGGGGAAGGCAGAGGACACACTACTGCGGGCTGAGACAAACAGCTATGGCATGCAGAGAGCTGCTCATTTGCATAATGGACAAAGCTCTCAGGACTACTGTATAGGCCCACCTAGTGTCAGCCTGAGAGAACATCAACTCTGGCAGTAAGAGAGATTGTACAGTAAATCACAATGTATCCTTTTTGGTCAGTTCTGGATGATTTGACTTAATTAACTACGATCAATAAAAGCTGCATGTCAGTGCATTGTGATGGTTCACATTACGTACGTATATCTTTGTTTTGACTTCTTCCACATCATATTGACCTTACACAAAATTTTAACAGTTTACATTTCGACTATGTACAGTATATGAGATTTTTAATTAAACAGGACAAAAAGTATTCAAAACTATTTCATTGACGACAAGTCTTTAATTTCTCAAGGGATAATTAAATATCAAAGTATACAAATATACAGTATGCATACAGGCAGTATTTGTGCAGAGTGTTGTGTGAAAGATGTAACATTAGTAATAAGTTTGTTTCCCATTTTTATACAGCTTTACTCACTTTGGACAGTTTATGACACACATCAGACATTAAAATCCTTTAAAACCAGGCAAGATGCAGTACATCAACAGTAAGAAGACTCAATCTTTCTAATATTGAAACCCAAGATTTCTGTTTCCCATGGAATGTCCTTTCATCACTGTGTGGTTGTAAAGGCTTTCAGGAGGAGGTCAGCAGCAAGGCCGGGTGAAATATCTCCATGTGTGACCCTTAATTCCAGCTCCGGGAGCTCGGCACACACGGCCGGATGCTGCCGGAAGTTGAGGAGAGCGTTCTCCTGGATTAAATTCCACAACCACACTTTCTGCTGATTTTGCCGGCGGACTCGGAGCTCACCACTGCTCAGCATTGCATCCTGAAACTGTAACACTGTGTCCCACAGCTCAGGAATACCTTGGCCTGTCTGAGAGGATATGCGGATCACCTAAACAGATATGAACGTAACAGAAAGAAGAAATAAACATTTACACTTATGCATTTGCCAGACACTTCTATCCAAAGCCGCAGTGCTTATAAAGTGAACATGTGTATGTGTTTGTTTACGTTTCATTAGTATGCATGTTTCCCACGAATCGAAACTGCAACTTTTTCGTTGTTTGCGCAGTGCTCTAAGAATTTTGTGGGGATTTTAGCGGCATCTAGTTTTGAGGTTGCGAATTGCAACCAACAGCTCAGTTTGCAGCTCAACCTTCAATTTTCAAACGCATATGGTAGCTGCCACATTACTTTAAGGTAATAAAAACAATACAGTTCATTATGTAAGGTCTTTATAAATGGTAAATGGACTGCATTTATATAGCGCTTTTTAACAGACCTATGGCCATCCAAAGCGCTGTACATGTTGCCTCACATTCACACACATTAATACACCGACCATGCAAGGCGCCATCCAGCTCGTCGGGAGCAGCTGGGGTAAGGTGTCTTGCTCAAGGAGACCTCGACACTTGGTCCGGAGACAACCTACATGAACCACTGAGCCATATACATAACTATATTTTCATTAATAATATAGTTATGTATATTATATTGCATTTCTGTCAAGAGATCCCTATATAAGTTACACATTGCACCTTTAACTAAAAGAACTACAAGGATAAAAATAATTGGAAGATACAGAAGGTCCAGAAACAAAAAACTATCAATGAGTTTGATTTCACTCATTGATATCAATCTTTAACATGGCCTTACTCGGTACAAAATGGCAAGATGATATTGTCACAGACTGTACCTTACATAATGATTTTATGTTAAAAAAAGTACATTACAAAAACATTAACTGGCTCACATATGTTGTGAATTATAGGTTACAACATGGACCTAGACACAACAGCAAAAACATTTACACTTGTGTAGTAAAAATTAATTTTTGTGAATATTAAAATGGGTCACAAAGAATCCTTAAACTGACGGTACCATTTGGTAGCACATTTTTTATTAAGAAACCTATTTATTAGTTATGTAACAAATTATGTGAAGTAAATGGAGGTGGACTGAATTTTATAACCTAAAATATGTTGAAGACCAAAAAAGGTTAAGAACCCCTGAAATAGAAAGACAAGAATAACAAAAGCAGAGGAAGAAATGGACAGACAACAGAAGTGGAGCGGTTGCTTAACATATGAGCAGCCTGAATGCTAAGATGTAAAGACTGAATGATTCGCCCACACATATCACTCTATCCTCATCTGCAATGAAACGTCTACACACTGAAGAGTCTTCAGGGAGGAGAAAAAAATCAATATGACCGTCGCATCCTTTAGTCAAAGAGATGGAGCTCAGAAACCATGCTGCTGAGAGGAGACAAAGGCTTTAGTGGTTCTCATCTATGTGGGTGGCCTCTAATCAGTGAAATGCATAAGGCAGCATTCGGCCATTCAGTAGCCTGCCTATGTTGGCTCTGTGCCCTGCGGGCAGAAGTAATACTGGGGGTGAGAGGATGTAGAAGAAAGAATTGACAACGCAGGACAGAGCCTGATGGGAAATTTCGCAGTGACTACACAGAATTTTCTACCAGAAAATAACTAAATGAAATGACCTTGTAGGGTTTCTTATATGGAAGAAAGGTAGAGTGGCAGAATTATAACAGGTGTACTATAGAAATTCTATAGAAAATTTGAATAAAAAAAATTCTCAAGCCCTAAACCTAACTAAGAAGCAATTAACAAAGTCTCACATTCTATTATGAACAGCAAATAAGGAGGATGGCACATAAGATTATAGGTGACTGTACACACCCTTTGAATGACTATTTTGAGTGGATGCCCCTTGGGCGACGTTTAAGATCAATTAGATGTTCCACAAATTGGTACAAATTTACTTTTGTGCCCGAAGCAATATGGCTATGTAACAAACCTAGTTAAATTAGATGACTTATTATTATTATTATTATTTATTAATTTACATTTTTCAATGATTAATGGATCCTATCTAAATCTGTTTTCCCCTTCTGATGTATTTGGTGTATTTTTAAAAGTTGTACATGTATGTTACTGTGTAAAGCTCCACGATAGCCGGAATTAATTGCCCCAAGGGCATAAATAAAGCTCTAAACTTAAAAAAATGGTTCTTGATTTAATTATACTCAAATCAAAGTGTTTTAATGTCCCTGGTTAATAAAGGCTCAAATGACATCATCCCCAATAATTAAATCAGGTTTTTTTGGGATTAGAAAACAAAGGCAACAACATCAGCAGGTATTAAAAATGAAATAATCAAATTATGAGATGTTTTGTGTTAGTGGGTTTGTCTCGCTCTAAAACATTCCCTTAGTGAAAATGTAAAAAAACATTGTATACTACTAAGTTTCAAAAGATAGGTAAAAAATCCCCAGAATCTAAAAAAATAAATAGTTAACCCTTGTGGGTTGTTCGAGTTGTTTGTGTACAAAAAAGGCCACCGAATTAAACGGCTGCAAAAATCTATCAGATTATTTTTTTTTTCATAAATCTGTCAATAAACATACTGATACTGATCAAACGTACCAAATGCCTACAAAATTTCCATGATTCCAACTCCGTAATTGCCAAGTTCACAAGCGGTGTCACTGACTTGGGGAGAAAACACAAATTGACTGATTTTCAATACAAAAAGTGACTGTGGACTGGACTTTCTCAGCCCTCACAGTCCTGGGCATGCCAAAGATTGGCAAAAACATTGGCCCCGGTGCATTTCCAGTCCCTGTGCAGCATCAGTTTCCATTCTCCTCCTCTCTCATTTACTGTTTTTGCCCCATTGACCTCCACCACAACAAAATTTTTTGACTGCAAAGCATGACACCATATAATCATAAATTTTTGATTGTTGGCGGTTTTTCCTTTTGCTAAGAGGCAAAATTTGTCATTTTCACTGCCGATCACCATGTGGCACCATTAACCCTCTAGACCTGTGCAAAAAGTTTAATTTCTGGCTTGTACATTGAGTTATATGGAGTATAACAGCATATTAGAGAGAGAGCGAGAGCGAGAGAGAGAGAGAGAGTGTGCGCCTGCGTGCGTGCGTATCTTCAGATTTATGAACATTTATTACGAACCAAAATGCAAAAACAACTTCAAATAAATTAAACAATGAAGTGAACAATGAACTAAACAATCAAACTAACTTTTAGTGTGTATGTGTGCACGTGTGTGTGTTCAGTCTTTCCAGCAGGACTTGTAGCATATTACTTGGTGCTCTCTGCAAGTGTTTCCACCACAACAGATGCAAGTGTTGACTGTTTTTTTTTTGTTCTGTACACCACTTGCATGTTCCCTCTTCACTCCTGAGATGCTGTTGCCTGCTGTCTATGGATTTGTGTCTAGAGGGACAGCTGGAGGCTGAATCTCTCTCACCAGTGCAGTAGCAACTGGTGAACAAGGGAGGTGATCCTCAATACTAACACTAACCCTACACACACACGCACGCGCACACACACGCACGCGCACACACACGCACGCGCACACACGCACAAACACGCTGTTATACTCTATCCAACTCAATGTACAAGCCAGAAACCAAGCTCTGTTTTTTGCACAGGCCTACTAAAGGGTTAGTGTCAACAGTAAAAATGACCAACTCCACCTCTCAGCAAAAGGAAAAACTGCCAACAATCAAGAATGCATGATAATAAGGTGTCATGGCTCTGCAATCAAAAAATTCCGCTCCAATGGAAGTCAATGGGGCAAAAAAAGCCACAAACACCTAATTAGGGAGAAAAAAATAAAAACTGATGCTGCACAAAAACCAAAAATGCACCAAAGCCAACCCTTCCACCAATCCTTGACAAGCCCAAGACCGTGAAAAAGGTAAAAAAAATCCAGTCCACAATCACTTTCTCACTGAAAATCTGTAATCTTGTGTGTTTTTTTTTTTTCATCAAATCAGTGACACAACCCATGAACTTGTCAATCAAAGCTAAAATCATGGAAATTTTCCAGGCATTTGGTAGTTTTGATCAGCACTGAGGGCAATTAACAGATTTATGAAAAAAAAAGGAAAAATATTCATCTGATACATTTTACAGCCGTTAAACCCAGCGGCCCCCCTGTACACGAACAACCCAAAAGGGTAGTAAATTTGCCTACAGTTGAGTTTTTGAAAAATTGAAATTGAAAATTGAAAAAGATTTGTCACCGAAAATCATTCCATTTGCTGAAACACAGAGAAAGTTGTGGCCAAATTCAGACATAAAAAAACAAAAATGGCCACAAGGGTTAAGACGGTTTCCACAAACTTTTATAGAAGCACATCCTTAAAGAAAAACACAACATTTTTTTATATTTTACTCTTATCTCAACTTAGACAAACCTAGACACTTAATCCCTGTACAGTGTGTTGTGAATGCGTTAGCCCCTAGCCCAGCCCCAATCATTCAATATTGATGGAAGTTTGAGCGAGAGGGGGAATAGTCAGGAGTGATGATGTTACTGCGCGCCAAGGTCAAAGTGCTGCAAACTAAGTGTTCTTCCACCATACAGTATAGTTTTCATTTTTATCCGCTTAAAAAATCACCACATATTATTTTGTGCCACCATACATACTTGTGCAACCACTCATGTCTTTTAAATAGTCTTTAAATAGGGAAAGCATGCAAGTGTCTGGTGTCTTCCAAACTCATCCCCGTCTAAATTCCCAAGGAATGAACGGGGCCAGGCCAAATGCCAACACAGTCACGATGACGGGCTGTACAAAGATTAAGTCAACGCATTTAAAAAAGATAGATATGTATAAATTTGTCTAAGTTGAGGCAAGAACAAAGTAAAATACTGAAAAACGGTGGTGTTTTGCTTTAGGACATTAATTTCTTTAGAAGGAAATGTGGAAAATACAAAATTGGGTTCACAGTTATGTAGATGGTTTTAGATTATAATGCATGCAAAATAATATGGCTTTAGTGCATGTGAAAGATTGTACAGCACTTCTTATGTGTTGTATGAAGTCACACACCTTCGGTTTCCAGACTTTGGACTTCTTTCGAAGCAACTTCAGGGCACTTGTGTATTCTGCTTGAATTCTCCGTGCCGGAACAATCAAATCGCCATCTGATTTTGTAACTACCACCAGGTCAGCCATCTCAATGATGCCTCTTTTGATTCCCTGTTTGAAAATACAATTAAGAGTGGGCAAAGCAACAGTGTGTACAAAATACAAAGTGGAATTGTTCAAAGTATAGAGTAACCCAGGGGTTTTTATGCAGTGTTAAAAAATACATGGCTTCAGAAATTAAACAATTGTTTTTTATTTTATTTTTACCCACCATTAGAGTGTTACAGGTACAATATATGGGAGAAAAAAATCTTATTAATTCAAATTAGTAATTGTTACATTAAATCTCCTAATGTTTGCATTGTTTGGTTGTTAAACTTTTTTATTAATTCTTATGTAGACCAACTAAAACATTTTTACTGCCCTCTACAGGTCCCCAGACCCCAGTTTGAAAACCCCTAAAGTATCCTATAATTCAAGACTTTTTTTTGCACAAAGGAAAAAAATCCATAAAATCGTCACATAATGATCTAAAGCAGAAGTGATGAGGCTGTTTACCTGTAGTTCATCGCCCCCTGCTGGTGGGATCAGCAGCACAAACATATCCACCATATCAGCTACCGCAAACTCTGACTGTCCAACGCCTGTGCACAGATTTAATATTTTAAATGCAAATCATTTAAACTAAATGGCTGATGTAAATACGTTTTTAAAAGAACTTTTGACAAAATAAGGCTTACCCACAGTTTCAACTAATACAATGTCGTAACCTGCGCCCTCACAGAGGACGATGGCTTCATTGGTGGTTCTCGTCACTCCACCGAGAGTTCCTGAGGTGGGAGATGGTCGGATGTAAGCGTTCATGTCCCTGGAGAGCTCTGTCATTCGTGTCTTGTCCCCCATCAGTGAACCTGCATAAAATATTTTATGAGAAAGGATAGGATATTGTAGGATAGTTTAATGTAGAAAACAGTACATCAAAAAACTTGGGTTTTTACAGACTGGGTCACATATAGCCAAAAAGTCATATGGCAGGCACTATCACCTTTGGATTTCCGACTTTTTATTGATACAGTAAGGAAAGTAAATTATGGTGAAAAGAGGGAAAATCAGACTGGAATACAATATAATGCAAAACAGTTTCAAACTGTAGTATCTGTATTTACACTACGTACTGTATAACTAACCAAAAGACCCGAAAGGTACAGAAACTCTGACATTTGTGTGTCTGCTCACCTCCAGTCGTGCATGAGGAAGGATCTACAGCTAGTACTGAAACTTTATGCCCTCTTCCTGTCAACATCTTCCCGATAATCTCAATGAACGAAGACTTTCCGGCACCAGGGGGACCAGACAGCCCTAAAGCCACACGTGAACAAAGAGAAAATTCAGATGATATAAAGTATCAACTTTGATTTTCACCTCTAAACATCAAAGCCACTAGTATATTTATATTTTGTTGGTTGAAAGCATATAAGCAAACATCTATATCAGTCACATCACCTTACTGACCCACTCTGAAGGCCACTGGTTTCCCACCATTACGTCTCTCCTGCTCCTGACGGTAGGCCAGCACTTTCTGAAGTAGAACCTGGGCCATCTCCTTCTTCCTTGGATGCTGGGTCTCCACAAGGGTTATAGACTCTGCGAGAGCTGCCCTTTGTCCCACAATAAGTCCATTGTAGAGCCTAGTCAGTAGTCTGTTTTCCTTGTCAGTCAAATCTGCAATATGCCTTATAGCAGCCTCCGCAGAAACACACCTTCTCTGTTGGAGGGTGTAGGGTGAAGCAAAGCACATTTTTAAAGTTGGTTTACAAAGGGATTTCCTTAATGCTGTTTTAGTCTGTACATGATACAGAGCAGCAACACGATGAAGAAGTGGAAGAATTCCAGTTGGTGCCGTGTTCATTTTTCTGAACAGATTCTGTGAAAAATAAGTACACATACAGTTATGCGCTTGGCAGATGCTTTAACCTAAAGTGTCAACAGTGCATTCATCAATGGATTAAACCCAAAGCAATTTTAAGTTTACGTGTGTAAACCTTAGCAAGACATTGATCACAGTCATACAGCAAAAATCTCTCAGACACAAGCTGCTTGAACAGTTTACTAGCCAAGACTACGTCAGCCCTTTAAATTTCACAATGGTAAAATAATGACATATAAAAAAAATTTGTTATTAGGTAACGTTATCTGTGGTAATTTGGAGAAAAAATACAATAGTTTATACTATAGAAATTAAACCAGTGAGGTTACATATTACTAAATCAAACAAGTCAAATGAAAACAAGCTGTTTTCTGACACTGCCAGACCTTACCAAGTCTATTGAGACCGTCAGTCTATAGCACTCTTCTAGGTAAAGTTATAGTCTGCAGAGAAGGTTCTGCTTTCATTTAGACAAAAACACTGACAGGAAAAAATATAACATCTCTCGGATTCGCCATACTTGCTCAACATTCACCGTATGACCCACACTCTGAGGTCGGATCAGCAAAGGACGTCAAAGATTTTCAAAATAAAAGGCCGCTTACTTCAAAATTAAAGTCTCATACGAAAATCATATAGGCTACTGTGATAAAGGCTGCGTCCGAAAACTAGGCAGCTGACTTGTCTTGTTGCCTCATGAGGCAATGACTTCGGAGGCATAAAGGCAGGTAAGAGAAATGCTTTCGGACACACTTTAAAAGCAGCGTGTTTGAAATATAAACAGAGAGCGCCTTTGTGATAACTAATCACATATTTGAAAAACACAATACTAATTTCTCGCTAGAAATGCAATTCAAATGTGTAAAAAGTGGAAATATACATTTAATTACACAAAATTTGTGCTCCAGCCGCTTTCTTGGCCGCCATTTTATTTTTTTCGAACTCGACCAGTCCCGAGTCCCGACCAATCACATTCCCATGCGCGCACACGCAAATGTGTTATTTATTGTACGAGGAATGTGTTATTTCTTTTTGTGATTTTTTAAAAAATATATCTGTATAATCTTGTCTGTATTTATATATTGTTTATTTATTTATTTATTTATTTATTTATTTATAAATTTACTATTTATAATTATTATAATTTTTATTTATTTATCTTGAATGATGTATGTGCAATTGATGTCTTACTCCTGTCCCTGGCATTTTGTATTGTTCTTTGTGTTATAGAAAATACAGGAAACATGTAGCCTACAGATTACACCAAATTAACTGTTCAATAACACTTCCTATTAATTTATTTATTTACTTAGTATGATGATGATTATCATTGTTGTTGTTATTATTATCATTTCTATTATTTTATTAGTATATTATTTTCTTTTGTTGTTTTAATGTAATTATTTTAACTTACTTAAATGTTAAAGCAACACTATCTAGTTTTTTACCTTTAAATAAAGTCTTTAAAATTATTTCAGTGATAGAACAACTTTTAACTGGACAAATTGAACTGTTGCTGTAACCTGAGCAGCCTTCTAGCTGCTACAAGCACACTCTGAAAGTGGCGGTGGAGGGTAGAGCCACTGATCTATATAAATGACTGGATTGCGCATAGAACGCTTGACGTAACTGCGTGAGGTGAAGCCAGCGCAGAGTTCGAGCCGCCATCTTGGTATACCCAACCGGCAGAGAGCGTCATTGACTTCCATTCAAAATCATGATCAAAATTTACCCCCTTGACAGCGTATCAGTTACACAAGGTTAATTTTTAGGACATGTGTACGTTAATTATTTGTTAATTCTGGTGTTATTTGCAATGTTTATGTTTTAATCGGGCAGGATAATGGATTTACAAAAAACCGTTAAGGTGAGTGTGTCTGTTGCATTTGTTAATGACACGGGTATAAATAAAGTTTTTTTTTACATTCAGCTACACGGTGACGGTCAGCGTTATTTCTCTATATAAGTTTAGGTAACTTGTAAGTTTAGATAACATAATTACAAAACTAGCAAATTATTGCATGCACATACGGTACAAAGCATGATTATTTATTTAGAATTCAGAATGAGCACGTTTATTGTCATTAATACTAAATATGCTGCGGTCTGTCTGCTGATCTGATACTGTAATGAAGATGAATGTATAATAACTGTTTAAAACGCAAAATGTACAACTTTCAGTAAATAACTATTTACATGCTTTGGACGTTTGTGTTGTAATAATGTACAGGGTAACTTCACATATAAAAACGAGTAAAGACGAGTAAAGTGATGTTTTATCATTAAAATCTGACAACGTCCATTGATTTAATAGGACGTTTGGGTATACCAACATGGCGGCGCGGTGGCTTCACAAGTGTGACGTCATGCGCAATCCAGTCATTTATATAGATCAGTGGGTAGAGCACACAGCCCCGCCCCTCCCCCTGCCTGCAGAAGAGTGTCTGATACCAGGCACTGTTGCGCTTTTCAACCACATGGGGGAGCTGTAAGTCATTTTTACATGGAAACTACATAGTGTTGCTTTAAGTTCGGATTGTAGAGCTTGAAATGTGTGAATATAAGTGTATTGTTTAATGTAAATACAAATTTATGTAACGTTGATTCTGTTCATGCGATTTTGTGTTTTTTATTTTTTATGTGTGTGCGCTGTGTATTATCAACATGTATGTAAAAATAAGGGCTGGGCATAGATTAATCTAGACTAATCTCATACAAAAAAGTTTTTTTGCATAATATATGAGTTTGTGCTGTGTGTAAATATTATGTATATTTAAACACGCACGCACACACGCCACACACACACACACACACACACACACACACACACACACACACACACACACACACACACACACACACACACACACACACACACACACACACACACACACACACATATACATATATATATAAGAAATGTTTTATTTATATATTGTTCTTTTATTTATATATAATATAGAATATATAAAAATATATAAATATATGTTCACTTGTAAATGTTTATTAAATACATACATGAATGTGTGTGTATTTATATATACATAATAATTACACAAAGCTCAAACTCATATGTTATGCAAAAAAATTTCTTTTATTTTTTATCTATTCAATTCAATTCAATTCAATTTTATTTATATAGCGCTTTTCACAAGTGTTAATTGTTGCAAAGCAGCTTTACATGAGAAGATGTAGAGGAGAACACAGAAAATCAATAGATAATATAAGAAGTAGAGATAGCGGTTAAACTGTACAAGCGAGCATATTAATAATGTAATGTATACAGTAAAGTGCTAAGTTAAGCCAAAGTTGGCTGACTCTACCTGGGACGAAAAAAAACCCTAGGAAAAAACCCAATGGGAAAAACTCCTAGAAGGACAAAAACCCTTGGGAGGAATTAATATATATTTATATATATATATATATAGATACGGTAGGGATAGGAGGCGGGTAAGCGAATTAAACTGGTTTAGCCGGTGGTCGTTGGTCGGGCATTGGCTGGTCATCACGTTGAAGGACAGCCAGTGGATCAGTGGTGCGATGATCTTCACAGCAACAAGAACTGGGTCTGTTTGTCTCATTGTCCTCGTGGTCGAGGACGAGACAGGGAGAGAAAAACAGAATTCTATTAGCGTAGGGGCCGTTCGCATGTAATGCAAGTGTCAAACATTATAGTGGTTCAAGTCAGCTCGGTTGCAGACAGGCTAACTATTGCGGCAATAGTATATTACCCATATGAGGTATGTGAGTGCTTTGTTCTAGACAAACTAACTACTGCGGGAAAAGTACATTTACTGGACATTTTATGTGAATGCTTTGTTAAAGAAGAAAGTCTTAAGTTTAGATTTAAATTGATCGACTGTGTCTGATACTCGAACATTATTTGGTAAATCATTCCAGAGCTTAGGGGCTAAGTAGGAAAAGGATCTACCACCTTTAGACACTTTTGATATTCTAGGGATAATTAAGTGACCAGAATTTTGTGAGCGCAGTTTACGTGATGGATTGTATTCTGATAGTAGTTCTTTAATATACGAGGGCGCGAGGCCATTTAAGGCTTTGTAGGTGATTAGTAATATTTTAAATTGTATGTGATATTTAACTGGTAGCCAGTGTAAAGATGCCAGAATTGGACTGATGTGGTCATACTTTTTAGATCGAGTAAGCACTCTTGCGGCGGCGTTTTGAACCTGATTTGCATGGCATCCCCCGAGTAACGAGTTACAATAGTCTATTCTAGAGGTCATAAAAGCATGGATAAGCTTTTCTGCGTCTGATACAGACAGCATATGGCATATTTTTGAGATATTTCTAAGATGGAAGAATGCTGTGCGGCAGACGTTGGCGATATGACTATCGAAAGATAGATTGCTGTCGAACATTACGCCTAAATTCTTAACCGTGGAAGATGGCACCACCGTGCAGCCATCTATGGGCAACTTGTAATCTGACATATTATGTTTGTAGCGATTCGGTTCAATAATAAGTATCTCTGTCTTATTGGAGTTTAGCATAAGAAAGTTATGTGCCATCCAGTCCCTAATATCACTAATGCAGTCTGTTAGCTTAGAAAACTGTTGGGTTTCGCTAGGATGCGACGAGATGTAAAGCTGGGTATCATCCGCATAGCAGTGAAAACTTATGTTATGTTTCCTGATAATGTCTCCTAGAGGTAACATATATAACGAGAATAGGATAGGGCCTAAAACTGATCCCTGAGGCACGCCGTATTTAACGGGGGAGTGATATGACTCATCCTCATTTACATAAACAAAGTGATATCGATTGGTTAGATACGATCTGAACCAGGCTAACGCCTGACCACTGATGCCAACATAGTTTTCTAGTCTATTGAGTAAGATTGTGTGATCTATTGTGTCAAAGGCTGCACTAAGGTCTAGTAATATAAGGATTGAGATTTCACCACGATCGGATGTTAATAGGAGGTCATTTGTAACTCTAAGCCGCGCTGTCTCTGTGCTATGGTGGGGCCTGAATCCTGATTGGAACTTTTCATATGTATTATTATTTTCTACGAATGTGCGTAGCTGGCTTGCAACTACTTTTTCTAATATTTTAGAAAGAAACGGTAGATTTGAGAATGGTCTAAAGTTATTAAGATCTCCCTGGTCAAGGTTTGGTTTTTTAATGAGCGGTCTAATAACTGCTAGTTTGAAAGCTGTTGGAACGTATCCTAATTCTAGAGATGAGTTAAAGACATTAAGTACCGTGTCTGACACTACATGAAATACCTCTTTTAGTAATTTTGTGGGAACGGGGTCTAGTATACAGGACGATGATTTGGATGATGTTACTAGTTTAGAGAGCTCTTCTATTGTAGTAGGATTAAATGACTCAAGATGTTCGTTTGGTAATCTAGTGGAAAATGTACTATTGGGTAGAGTGGTGGCTGCTTGCGTAGTTTCTATGTTTTCCCTAATAAACATAATTTTGTTAGTAAAGAAGTTCATGAAGTCATCACTATTGTGTTGGAGTTTACTATTGGTTTCTGTTTGTTCTTGGTTTCTAGTCAGTTTCGCAACTGTGCTAAATAGGAAACGAGGGTTGTTATGATTTTCTTTAATAAGCGTACTGAGATAGGTAGATCTGGCCTGTTTTAAAAGCCTGTCTGTAGTGTTGAACACTCTCTTTCCATGCTGAACGCCATACCTTTAACTTTGTGCTTCGGTAGTTTCTTTCCATTTTTCTAGCTACTTTTTTGAGGGCTGCAGTATGATGGTCATACCATGGAGCTGGCGGTTTTTCTTTGATTCTCTTTTTCCGAATGGGAGCAACGGCATCCAACGTGCTAGAGCAGACGTTGTTCAGGTTTTCTATTATAATATCTAGATCTTCACGGTTATCTGCTACATGTTTCATTTGAGACAGGTCTGGAAGAGTGCTAATAAAGCTATCTTTAGTGGTTGAAATTATTGTTCTGGCTAATCTGTAGCATGTTGTAGACTGAGCGGTCCTATCTAGAAGTATTGTGTATGACAGAAGGCAATGGTCTGAAACGGCATCGCTCTAAGGTGATATTTCGATGTCATTAATATTGAGTCCGAGTGACAGAATTAAGTCTAGTGTGTGATTACGAGTATGCTTGAGCACTGACACGTTTTGTTTAATGCAGAGAGAATTTAGAACATCCATAAACGCACGTCCTAATGCATCTTTTGGATTATCCACATGGATATTAAAATCACCAACGATAGGGGCTTTATCTACAGTGACTGTAAGCTTAGATAGGAAGTCTGCTATTTCTTTAAGAAAATCTGTGTGGTGGCCCGGAGGCCTATATATGGTAGCTAAAATGAACGAAAGCTGTTTGTTGTTGCGATCAGTTATTTCCATATTTAACAGTATTATTTCAAACGAATTAAATTTTAGGTTGGATTTATGGTTTACTTTGAATATTTTATTGTATATTGTAGCTACACCACCCCCTCTCCCTTTTAGACGAGGAACATGTTTATAATAATAGTCTTGTGGGTTGGATTCGTTTAAACTGATGTAATCGTCTGCTTTAACCCAGGTTTCTGTTAAACAGAGTGCATCTAAGTTTTGGTTAGTAATTATTTCATTGATAATTGGTTCTTTATTGGTAAAATAAATGTTCTAATTTTATGTTAATAAGATTTGTACGAGACGAGGTAAACAGTGCTCTGTATTTATTTGTTCGAGGAACAGACACAGTCGAGATGTGTTGGTACTCTGGTAAAAAAGGCTCTATGTGCTGGGATATATGTGATCTTGACATGTCAAGGCAGCTAACAGACTGATGGGTAAGCCGATCTGTCTGTTTCCTGACCTGGGCCCTGGATAGTCAGACAATATCAAAAGTAAGACTATTGGATTTCTAGAGATCTAGATTAATCTATGCCCAGCACTATTAAAAATGTTAATTTGTGTAAAGTATTTAATGTTTTGAATCAAAAGTCATAATAAACAAGCATTAAATTAGTTGGTAATGTACATACTATTACACATACGTATGTCATCTACAACACTTACAGTTATTTAAATGCATAACTGGTGACAATTTTACATACCTTTTAATTATTCTTCTTAAAAGCTCAGACTAAAATGTACAATGATCCCTGTTTAAATCTTTGAATATTTGTCTCTATGTTTGCTACCTTAATTAATTTTGAAACATATTAAACTTAAGTTTGTAAATGGATTTGTCTGTGAAAAAACAAATGTTAATGTCTAAAACAGTTTGTTAATAATGAAATGCCAGAATATATTCATAGATGGACATTTGCCCTAAAATGTTACATTTAAACCCATAAGAATCCAATTTTTATTTAAAGTTAAAACAAATCAAACTAATACAATAATAAACATAATAAACAAAATATATGGCGATTTATTTATTAAATTCAACACACATAGCAAGCAGTACAACCAATAATACTGAAATGCCATGTAAATATTAAACTATAAGATAATATTTTTAAAGATATGATCATTTACATTTCAAATGTTACAACAAAATATCTGAAATATGCAAAATATTACTTCTTTAAATTTCCTCATTTACTAAACTTTGCATTGGACTGAAGGGAATTTTATTGTTGAAGATTTTTTATCTGATACAGAAAAGATAGCCCTACTGAAAAATCCAGCTTAGCTAGTAAGCTGGTTTTAGATGGTCTACCAGCTTGGTTTAAGCTGGTATTTCTGGTGTAGGAAGCTGGTGTAGCTGTGTTTTGGTCACCTTAGCTGGTCAGGAAGACCAACTGACCGACCAGCTTGACCAGCTTTGCCAGGCTGGGAGGACTAGCTTAAACCAGCTACTCCCACCTTAAACCAGCTAAAACCAGCTACCAGGTCTTCGCTGGATTTTTCAGTAGGGAGACAATTCTTAAAGCAATTTTCATAAAGCAATTAAAAAATATGTATAATGAAAATATATGATATATATGTTTTTATTGTGGTTTCCAAGGACTTTACTACAGTAACCATTGGTAATTTTCGTAAGGGTGACGCTGTAATGCTGTGATTATTACGTTGAGTTTCAGCAGCTATAAAACTCAGCGCGCGCTTCATTGTTTCGTGGGTTTACAGTTCAGCGAGTGTTTTGGTACTTATTTCAAGTCCAATGCTATTTACAGTGTTTTTCGTGTGTGTTTGTTTGTTGTTCGTGTGGATTTTGTGTTTGTCATGAATCCCATCTTCGTTATTGTGAGAGGATCGCTGAGCTTTTCTTCAGCAGACAAGGTTTTTTCGTTGGATAACGGGTCGACACTCCATTGTTTGTCAAGGAGAATCGGCCCGTTGTTACAATCAGAAGAGCCTTTTCTACTCATGAGTTCACCAAGCCCTCCATCCTTGTGTCACAGGAGGACAGGTGATCCGAGCAGTCTGCATCATGAGGGAGACATCGAGGATGCTGAGGTTTCGGTGAGGTCCGATGTGTTCATGGCACCTCCTCCGACTCCTGGGGTGTCGACAGCAGAGGAAGCCTGTAAGTTCATACATTTTCACCTGTAATCTGTATAAGTCCAACAATATCTGTGACTGATGTTCAAACAAAAAACACTGAGTAAAATGTATGAGATATAGAGACATCTTTAGCCAAAGGACCTTTTAATGATTAATACTATTCCCTTATGAATACTGATCGTTATTTTTTGCAGTAATGAACATTTCCTGAAAATAATAATTATTTGAAGCTTTGAAGTGTTTTGCTGTCCTTTACCACACTGACACTAAATCTCAGAATGACTATCCTGGATGATATGCTGGATTAAAGGATGATCCTGGGATTCTTAATTCTTATCTGTTCTTTTCACTTACAGGTCCAGAGCAGAAAGCAATGGTAGAGGATGAAGACTTTGAGGAGGGGGCGTCAGAGTCTTCATCCCATCATGAGCTTTCTTTAGTGTCTGGTACAGGCTCTGACACCAGCTCTTTCACCAAAGGATAACTTAGATTTACACAGCATAAAAACTCTTTGTAATAGATGTCTGTACTGATGTGCCTACATAAGAGCTGTCCATTTGCAAGATTTTAGTTTTTAGCTCTAATTTACAGACTTATTGTTTTGATATTTGTCGGATCAGGATTCCTCTGTTGTGGAGGACTGTAGTGGGGTCGAGCCGCTCAGCATCCAACCAACACCATCTCTGCCTTGGGTCGGTTTGGTGGTCCCCAGAGCTGAAATGAAGCCACCAGCTCCCGTGAAAGGTGTGGATGCACTTGATTTAGTATATTTGTGAAGAGTATTTTGTTGTCATCAAGTTGTTTTATTTAACCTCTTTGCTTTGTTCTCAGAAGGTTTTCCACAGTGGAATGACCTATGGTACACGGTGGACCACAACGCATCTCGTGAGGAGACCACACATCCATCCACAAAGACAGCCTGAACACATCAGGTGAGATTCTGTCTGCTTGTGTCATTTTCAGAGAGTTAGAGAGGAATTATGTAATCACAAAAGTAAAACATCATATTTCAATACCAGCCAGAGTGTTTAACAGTAACTTACACATAACCTAACTGTTGATGATGTGATTTCTAGGAGGATATCAAGGACACGGAGGCTAAAGATCTCAAGGTGAGGGAGGGCAGACTTTAGTCTTTGATTTGGTCCGTTTCTCCAGATGCAGATACAATTCAGATTGATGCTGTGCTTAAAGAGAATCTTTTTAATGTATTCAGTTTGGGCAAATGTATTCTTCAATTTGTTATAGGTTTAGTTACAATGTGTTAGTTTTGCCTGTATGCAAAAATAAAAACAGCAATTGCAAAAAGCACTAAAATCATTGCAGAAACGGCACTCACAGTTTTTCATATGCGTTCCTAGGTTTCCCATGATATTTGTTGACATGAAATGCCAACTTCCATCATGGGTCCTCGAGGATCTGGAAGATTCAGATCTCTCTTCAAATGAAGAGGATGAACCAGTTGAGATCGTACCTGCTCCTGCTGACCCTCCAGCAGGAATCCTTTCCTTACCTCTTCCTGTACCTGCTCCACAGCCTTATATATCCTATATATATAGTCTCTGATTGTTTTATTTACAGCAAAGTACTGCAGATACTGCTGAGGACATGGAGATCTGTAGCGTGTCTTAGTAAGTTAAACAAATTATGTCAAATTTTATCTGTAACTATTGTAATATTACAATTAGCTGTATAGGTAAATGTTTGCAGAAACGGTTCTTAACAATATAATTGTGTATTTGTAGACATTCATCTCATATTGGTCTGCCGGCTCCAGTTGGGCCGCCTCAGCCACAGACGTCTTCGTCCTCTAAGGTAAATTCTGAACATTATTAGTGTCAATATTAATGAAAAGAAGTTTCATGTAAATGTTTTAAATCTCTGTTTTATTTACAGCAAATAATGCAGACACTGTGGAGGACATGGAGGTGGAATATAGTTCTTCATCTTAGTAAGTTTAAAAAAAACATATTGTTTAAATGTTTGCAGAAACAGTTCTTAACAATATTTTTAAATGTGTTTTAAGACCTTCATCTCCTGATGGTCTGTCGTCCGTAGTTGCATCTCTTCAGCCACAGACGCCTCCGTCCTCTCAGGTAGATTGTGAACATTATTAGTGCCAATATTAATGTTTCAATCAAACACATCTGAACCTGCTAATCACAGTGCTGCCAACTTTTGTGTTTAGCTTGGAGTGATATTTGCTGGGGGGGAGAGGGCATTTGGGGGTGCATAGAGGGATGGCATCTTTAGGTGGTTATTAAATTATTTAAAATTATTTTTCACTAATTGATCATTAAAGAATTAAAAAAAATTATATAACTGTAGATGACAGCAGATTTGATTCAGTTAATCCACCCAGAAAGAGACGCATAAAGTGATGATTTGTGATTGTTTTACAATATTTACATTTATGAATGTAAAAATTTTAACTGCATCAACAAATTATTTACAACATCGGATTATAATGCTCATTGGTAGTAGCACATTGGTAGTAGTTTCTTATAGTTTTTTAACTTGTTATAACAGTTATATTCTAATAACGTATACGTACAATCATTTGTTTCAATATAATTTACTAACAATACAAAAACATGCCATATTTTATCTGATTTTAGATTTTCTGCAAACTGGAAGACATCACAAAAATGTATCCAACTTTAAAATGTTCATTCAACAAAGAAAATTAAGTAACTTGAACAAAGATTTATTTGTTGAAGGGCGTCAATTCATTATTTTGTGTTCACTGAATGTAAAAAGCATAATCATTCAGCTAACAAATATGATTAGATATATACGTTTTTGTCCAATTCGTTCACCCAAACTTGCCAAACTGAGTAATCTGAACAAGCAATTAAAAAAAAAACAATGGTCGGAATGGTTCACAGCATGCATTGCGACATGTTCACTTCTTTGGTTAATATTTACTAAAAAGATGACTGTTTTAATGTTTGCTCGCTTTATTTATGTTGTTAATGTTAGTTATATGTTGTATTTAGAGTAATTTTGAAAGAATGATGTTTGTTCATTGTTACCATGATGTAAAAGTGTGTGTTCAGTGTAGAGGGCAGCACAGTGAGTTAGCGCGCATCATTGTTGCCTCACAGCAAAAAGGTCTCTGGTTTAAGCAAGGGCTAAGTCAGACAAAGACTTTGCTTATGAGACCTTTCTGTGTACACTCGTACAGTCCAAAACATGTAGATTTGTTGAATTTGGATATACTAAATTACTCTTTACCCAGCTTAGTCAGTAGTTGAGTAAACATTTATTAGAAATTTGCTTATTACCTAATCAGTTTAAGTTGGTTCAACTTGTTGGTTTAAGTTGACATTACTCAGTAAATTGAGTTAGGTGAACTACATCATCCAAGAGTTGTGTAAACTCAAAAAAGCTGTGCAGCAAGTTGCCTTGAAAATTTAAGTTAAGTCAACTTTGTATTTTTTACAGTGTATGTAAAATACTAATTACTAGATAAAAACTACACTCGGGCCTGATGAGCATACAGTATATTGTATGGTGAACTGCAAAAAATAAAAAGATTTACAATGTTATCACATCTCTGCATGAAGATGCCATCGCAGGTAATTACAGGAAACACATGTTTCTTTAAGATGCAACAAGAGAAACAGCTTCTATTATACAGTAATTTAAGTTCAGTGCATTGTTTCAGACACATGCTGAGATTCAAGCCGCCTTTCCACTGTACACGACAAATGACGGCCGATAAGCTGGAAGTCATTCATTTCCTATGGAGAGTCGCAAAGGGGTTGCGTGAGGTGCCGACCATCAGCGGATGGGTAAATATCGGATCCGTTTTGAGCGTTGGATCCGTTAAAAAATTTTAACTTGTGCGACTAAACCGCATGCGATATGCCGACCGGAAGTTATGTTTTTCATTGTATTCCAATCACAAACTGTGTGTGAGGTGAAAATGATTAATCCTTTTGGTTTAACTTTATTGGTAACACTTGAATCCTTAAAAAACACACTTGATTACTGATAAGTAATACATTATTAATTTAATTTGTGTACGTTATTATTTTAATCTTGTCTTTAAATGTTATCTCTAAAAAATATTGTCAATCTTTGTCTATATGCATAGCTGTTTATTGTTAAGCCTCTTGCGCTGGAATGAGCTTCTCTCCCATATACGATTAAACTGAAACTTCATTACGACTGCCACTAGGGGGAGAACTCCGACTGTCGTTTCTGTATGTCGTGTGCAGTGGAAAGGCGGCTTTACACGGAGCATGTAGACCACAGAAATGCTCTTGAAAAAACAACTGTGTAAATTCAGTAGTTGTTCAACAATCATTGACACTAGAGGGAGCTGTTTACACAGTTTTAAAGATTGCCCTGTACATACTGTCATGTTGTTTTTGAAGCTGTTACCAACAAGATCATATAGATTCTATTCTATGTAAACATTATCTTCAGATTAACAAATAGCCACTTATTTGTAGTTAACAGCTCTAATAAAATACTTTTGTTAATCTGTTTATGCTATATTATAAAATAATCATGCTGTGCAAGTAATGTATTTATGTTCATGAAACATCATTAATGACAAGCTGCATAATGGGCACCTATACTTACATAATAAATTTGCCATTCAACAGGTTTAAAAGTATTTAAAAAAATTCTAAGCCCACTCAAAAGAATTTTGTTAAAATGAACTTATTAAAACGTCAAAACAGAGTGATGAAACAACTTTATTGAATCTTCGAGTAGAGCCTTGATATTCATGGAATAAAACTATTTTCTTAGAGTACAAGCAAGAACAGCACAAAAAAAGAGACAAACAGACAAAAAGCCACTTATGAAAGTGCAGATATGAAGGACAACAATATATTTTCTTCAAAAAAATACAAAAATGTTTACATTTTAACAGTGGATGGGATTTCACTAGGAATAAAAAAATCTGAAAGCATGTTCATCAAAAAGCTAATTTTTTACAAAACAATATCACTAGTGCCATTTAGAACTTAGTCCAAAAACAATTTTACTCTAAAATGCAGAATACACATAGGCATTATGCATATTTTTCTAAGGGTGTTTTTATGAAAACAGACAATTCATAGCATTTCAGGCAAACATGAGGACATTTTTTGTGCACCACAGTGCACAACATATGGACAAAGTAAACGATGCCTGCCTCTGCTCTTATACAAATCATAGACTTACAATCCTGCGGATCAAACCACACTTGCAAAAACAAATTTTCTCTCTACTAATAAGTACATTTACACACTACTTTTTAAATCAGTCAAACACAACTGTGATAAAAGTAGAACAACATACGCATGAGTTTGCTCATGCCTCCCTTCCCGCTACGATCATGCCCTAACCCCCATACGTTTTCCCATTTCAAAGTGTTGCGTTTTCAAATATATCCATCTTTCTTTCTACATTAGACATTTTTTGTCAGTTTTGCTACATTTTAATCTTTTATCCAAGACCGATATATCATAGAAAGACGACTGGAAGAATTTTGCATAACTTACCTCGTTTTCTTCACACAGCCGCATGCCGTTCAGTTCATTTAAAGCATAATATTTCTGAATTTGAGTTTCTTTTTTTTGTCTACCAGACAAATTCATCTAAGACCACCCAACACTACTCTGTATATGTACAACTCTGTAATAGCCTCTATACTGCGATGCAGATCTTTTGTCCCCAATGGAATACTGAGATGTAAACTGGAAAAGGAAAAGAAATGCTTAAAAAAAATAACGAAAACAAACGGCTAAAAACCCAATTTCTTTCACAAGAACCAACAGACAATACTTGCCACAAGTATGATGGCCTCATCATTTAACATGCTTGGTCACACAAAGTTGTCAAGTATCTTTGAGATTCTCTCAAGCCAAGAACTGAGGATTCTTCAGACAAATTTTATGCCCCCAATCCAACTGCCTTCAAGTAAAATACAAAACCCACCCACCCTCCCTAAACCAATCAACTGCTCCATGGGAACCTAGATTAACAGGGTTCCTCCAGCCATTGCCTTTTTGTCAGCCCTGCCTAGGATACAGAAGTAGCATGGTTTTCAGGAGATCCCATCTGGGTGAGGACTTTATCCAACCATTGCAGGGGACCGTAAAGATGAATCTCAATCCAGCATGGAGTGCTTGTCACATCCTGCCGATGGTACTCTGCACCCCAACCCTGGAAAACAAGCAGACAACAGATATCACATTATATCTAAAAAATTAAACTATTATAGATAAAAATTTCATAAACTGCACATTAATCTAGTCTAGCTTACCTTTACAAAGCTCATACGGATGGTGCACATTTTTGTAAGTTCATAGACAGCTTCAAAACCGTGGTTGACAGACTGTGCCAGGAGCTCGGCAAACTCCTGATTGTTGAATATTTTGAGGCTGCAGCGACTGGGGATCTTGCAGACAGTGGTGGGGTGGAAACCGTGGTGATAGTTGCAGTTGCGACTCTGAACGAAGATGCTGCTGTCACTCAAACATTCAGCATACACCTCTCCACCTACATAGTAAAGATGGACTCCTGCAAAATAGAGGAAACATGATTATTATTAATAATGATTGTTTGTATATAATTAAGCCACACTCAACTAAATAAAATGTGATATGTGATAACTTGCTAAATGATGCAATGAACGATATGTAATACAATAGTGATTTAAGTTTGTAAAATCAATTTGAACTTATTAAAATGTTTGAAAACTGAAAATTATATAATAAACATACATGTTTTAGATTCTTTTTGATTATTGATCGTCTTCCATATGTCAGAGCACAAACAAACACTCATATGTGCCAGCCTCTTTGCTAAAACATTGACTATTACCATTATTCAGTTATTGCAAACTATTGTGATATGCACATTGAATGGTATATTAAATGGCATTAAACAGTATCTTTAAAATGTTTTTAATTTAATCAGACCTTTTCCAATGTGGCGTCGGGTGTTCTCGATGGTGGAGTTGCGGTTGACATTGGACAGCAGACCCAGGCAGAAGCGATTGCGGTTGTTGGAGGGGTCGGTGAAGCCATCCACCAGCACACTGGTGGAGGACGCCAGGAATGCTTCTCCCACCCGATTATTCAGCTCATAGTACACAATGGAGCACCAGTGCTTGGGTTCCTGATAGGCCACAGGCTGAACATCTGCACAGAAGATGGTCATGAATTAAATCATGCAAGTACAAATAACTCACAAGCACCACACATAGACCAATGTTTGATTTCCCATATAATTGAGGATATTTTATAGACTTGGCATGTTTTAATATCAGGATTTTTTTCCCTTTCACCCTACAACTAACCCTGACATTTACCTGTTGACATTGTAAGATTTATATAGATCTTATATGTAAGGAATAATTGACGACGGGCCATTGAATTATAAGAAAATAATGCACACCAAGCAAGGTGGTAATGCTGCACAACGCGAAGCGGAGTGCCGTTACACCGCAGGTGTGCATTATTTTCAAATAATTCAAAGGACCGGAGTCAATTATTCCGCTTATACCACGGTTACCACAAACATTGCTCTGGTGCCTATTTTGACAAGACATTTGACAAGTTAGGTGTGCGGTTTACAGAAAAATAATCAACACCCATAGAACATTTCTCAGCCAATCAAAATGCAGCATTTAACAGACTCATGGTATAAATAAGGAATAATTGACAACGGGCCGTTGAATTATAAGAACAATTCACATCATTCAAATCATTATTTTTCAATAATTCAATAATAAACATAAACCAACAATAAACTCTTCACTACATACAACAGACTAGATTAAATATTCTAAATACTAGTGATGTTACCAGTGACACCGAAGCTCCGAAGCGTGTGTCAAAAAAACGAACCGATTTTCACTGAAGCTTTGTATCGAAGCTTGATTCGTTCTGGCAAAATCACGTGACCGATGACGTCCGAAGCTTCGTTTTACACACACCCACGTGACTGCTTCGTTATCTGATTCAAAGGTTTAGAATTGTGCGATGCGCGGCGCGCCCTCATGGGTTGTATTGGAGTATTGCATTACACGGAATCGATTACTGTATAGTGAGTTTATGGTATATATAGAATATATTAGTAGTAAAAAGCCTTTTCTGCACCTTTTAATACCATGATATATTTTTTTATTGGTTCACACTTTATACTTTTGAGACAAGGTCTATCCTTAATTTGTTATTTTTGTTTGAAGTACCATTCGCATGAAATGGAACATGCTTTGGTCATGTATTTAATATAGTGTTACATTTATTTATGAATCTATCCTTAATTTGTCAATCCATTAAGTTTTGCTTTTATAATTAAATTAATACATTGTTTGGTTGTGGAACATGTTGTGAAACAGCACTTTCACCAGCAGAGGTCCTCATTGAGCTCTGATTTGAAAAGCTTCGAGTCTGAACCTTTTTCCGATACAATTGGGTTGAAAGCTTCACTGCTTCAAGAAAGCTTCACTTCGCCATCACTACTAAATACTCACAGATGCAAGACACCGGAACACAACAAGGATTGTAACAAGACGCACAAGCACAGAACACCAAACACAAGGACAATAAATAGGGAGAACTAATGAAATCAATGACAAGCAAGGGAGCGGGTAAAAAGTGACGAGACCCGGGAAATGCGTGGTCAGAATAATTCAATACTAAAACCACACATTTCATAAAACATGGTACTGCCGGGACCCCCAACACAAAGACTAGATATAAAAAAACACACGATTCTGACGGATCCAAAGATACAATGAACGGTATCGTTGGGATCATTTTCTGAGCGATTTTTCGCCACCTGATGAACGATAAACCATTGAAAGCCAATCAAATCTATTTGAACTTCAAGTCCACGTGCACACTTGAAATGACAGTAAAGGTCGTAAAAATTACCTCAGGTATCCAGCGCTGATGCAGTTGCTGTGAAATTGACTACGTAATGCTTTTTATTCTACTACATTAACTATGGCAAAAGGTAAGAGATTACACAAATTATTAGATTCACCGTTTAGAGTTATGCGAAACGCGTGTTGAGGAGATCTGCTGGTTACCTGCTGTGTAAATGCAACACGAACAGCATATTTACATATTCAGTGACATGTAAAGTTAAACAATTGCAAAAGTTTTTATTACAGGAAATATGCAATATTAACTCTTTCCCCCGCCATTGACGAGATATCTCGTCAATCAAGAGAAAACGCTTCCCCGCCAATGACGAGTATTTCCGTCTTTCCGCAACTTTTTAAACCCGGAAGTATTGCCCTATGGCAAGCTACTGCATGTCTGTGTCTGTTTTAAAGATCGCTCTGAATGGGATCTCTATGAAAAGTCCGTCACAAAAATGGAATTATCTCTGCTTTTTGCTCAAAATGTGGTGTTTTTGCAGAAACCTACCCATATTCAAAAGCTGTTTACAAAAGAACTCCTGAAGGTGGAGTCCTGAAGAGGGTCTGTTCTTTCATTTGGTATATTGTATGTTTATATATTTGAAATCTGGCCCTATGTCTTCATATTTTTTCAAAGGCTGAATTCAAAGGGAGAAATAATTGACTGCACTTTTAAAACACATAGGGTGGGTTGCACCAACAAGGATTAAAATAAGCAGGAATTAGAGCTAATATATGGTGTGTTGATCTCAATTTAATTTTAATTCTGGTTGTGTTGTACCACTTAAAGGCGCAATTTGTAAGTTATTTGCAGTAAAATATCCAAAAACCACAAGGCCAGTGTTATATATTTTGTCCAACTGATTACTATCAATATTTGTAATGTTTTCAACTACTTGTAAATCGTGAGAAAATTGCCATTCAAAACATTGACACGGGACAGTGCAGTCTCCTTTCAATGACGTTAATATCCACTTGACCCTTTGTTACCGCCTTTACTGACGTAAAAAACACATGAAAACAGTGTCGTGTACAAATGCGGAAGTATGCGTTATCGCCTGTTGGGCTACGCGCTTGTTTATGGACTATGATTACTCTTTACCGTCTGCCGCTGGTTGTGTCAGCAAAGACAGCTCCCGTAAGCACACGGGCCAACCAAACGACCCAAGAAGAGTTTGGAACAAGACGAGAGAAAGAATGAGGATCAATATCAGTGTTGCATTATTTGGATAGAGAGAGCTTCACGACAACATTTAACTAGACAGAGATGCTGATCTTGCTTGTGTTTTACGCGACAGGTGAGTTGTTTTGATTTGTAACTCTTCAAAAATCGTATGCTATTATATTGATCACAAGATTAGTGTGTAGATTGTAATCAGTGCGTCTTCCCACAGACGATATAATGCACATCAAGTAATGTACAGCAATTATAGAGTAGAGTTTGGTACTGTACAGTCTATCACAATTTTCCATCATAACCTCAAAAAGATTTGTACTGTCAATACATTATGTGAAAAATCATTTGAGATTGTAAGTTTGAACACTTAATTCTGTGCTGTGTTAACGCACAAGTTTGGACTCATACTGTAACATCTATGACTAACAATTTGAACATTAAATATAACATTTTATATTGAAATAAAACGATGTCATCAAACGCAACATTTATAAGACTTGATTACCTTATCCGTCAACGTGATTTCTCATTCGCGTCTGATTAATGGCCGTCAGCGGTTGAGTTAAAGACTAAAACTCCCATAATTCCACGCTGCTTCAGAGCGTCATTAATCAACGTCATTTGTTGATATTGCTGTTTTGGCGCCATCTAGTGGCGAATTTTACGTATTCATCTTTAAATTTAAACACAGATTTAACAAATCTCAGATTTATTTAAATCTTCATCTGAGACTTATTTTGTCCGCCATGATGAATTTGCCAGTGTAATTAAACAGCAACAATGTTGACGTTGTCTTTCAATAGAAAATAAACCGTTTATGCAGGCAAAGGAAATAAAAACATTTGACAATCTATTAAAACAATCTATTGTATTGATTACTGGAGCAATGTGGCAGGAAATATTGTAAAGCTCAGATATTGTGACATAATGAACAAGATGTGTTGATGCATTTGTCATGAAGCGCCCTCGTGTCTGTTCATTCACTGCCCTTCAGTTCCTGACTGAAGCACAGAGGAGAAGCGCAGTATACCAGCACCATTAGCTGTCACAGGTGCTGCTAATATTCTTTTTAAGCGATCGACCTCTATCCTGTGTATTTTAAAAAATGTCTTTGTATTATAGGATAGGGAGGAGGGTATCCCATACTTATTGCTTTAAAGCAAAAAAAAAAAACATCTTACTGAGCCCCCAAACTCACTTTGTTGAGACATTATAATAAACGCATATTTGAATAACGCCCCGGTGCTTGCGGTGTATGTTTCTGTTTCATTTAGCCACACATATAATTGTAGAAGTTATTATTTAAACCTCCTCAGTTGCAAGTTTAAATTTAATCTCTAACTGAGATTTTAAACAGAGTTTAAAATAATGGAGCAACAGGATTAAAGATAATCTAGGTTTTAAATGATGGTTTAAATGTAACCCAGTTTATTTTTAAACAAGATTTAAAGTCTGGTGCAACAGAATTATTAAATAAGCCTGGATTTAAACCAGATTTAGGACTAATCCTTATTGGTGCAACCCACCCATAGTTATGCAAAATTAACTAAAGTGCAATAGTGGCATTTTGACTGTTTTATTGTTTGTATCGAATTTAAAAATTTTATTTGCCTATGTTTTATCACCTTTTGTATAAGACAGCTTGCTTGTCCCTCCAAAGAAATGACTTGCATTTGTATGTGTCTCATCACTTACAGCAGAAGGCATATCGATTTTAGTAGCGTATTTATATGAGGTCACTGTTGCTAAGCCATTAATGGTAACACTCTTGTAATGTGCTGCAGCGATTGGTCATAACACTTCAACGATCAAGGGCTGACAAAATACAGCCGAATCAGCATAACACAAGCAACTTGCTGAACACATATCTGCCTGTATCAAATCCCACCAAAGCACGTTGAAGCAAACCATTAAACAGGCCTAGCTCTCTTACCAGCAGAGGACCTCATCTGTGTCAACTGGGCAGATCCCAAAAAAAGTAAAATGTGTTTATCTGAGTCATATTTTTCTCAACTTCCTCTGACAGTGCAGCAGTGGGCTGCAGGTGTTTTGTCTACTTTATTCCCATCAGCCTTTTACAATGGAAGTGTGACTACAGTTTCGCACAGGATGCAGCTTGTACTTGCATACCAAAACTTTGACTGTAAAGCGATTTCCACAAATGTTTCAACACTGTCCCCACCTCATCTGGGCCAATTTCTGCAACTCTAAAGTTTTTATGTATTAAATGTGCTTTGTAAGGAGACGTTTCAATGACTCTGGTTTGGACAGGTTTACAATGTTTGTTCAGTTCATTTCAAGCTTTTGGTACTCTTAGCTGACTGTAATGATAAGTAAGAGATTATCTATAGAGATGCTTAATAGTTATTTGCTGATGTTTTACTTTTGAGTGCCTTTATGTAATTCTCTTTTAAATCACACCACATAATTGGCCCCAAGATAAACCAAATATTAGGGGCAGACTGTCTGTGACCGTGTATGTGTGTAAGTGTATGTTTGTGTGTGGACTTCCTGCACCTGCAGTGTGGGCCGGCAGCTGCCGACAGCCCAAGTCAGGCTGTAAGGATGTGTGATATGTGTGCTTAAGCTCAGTGTGGTTATATTTTTGCCATGCAGTCATGTGGAGTATACCTGGCCGGTTGCTGATTTCTGTAGGCATGTTTGGAGCTAGAAGATTTGTGTCCATTGGTTGAGGACAGTCCTGTGTCATTGGCTCCTCTGGGGGCATATAAGCAGGTGGGGGCGATTCTATTTTGGAACGATACCCAAAAATAAAACAAAACATAAAATGCACATGCTCCTTATTAAGGCTAAAATAATTTATTCATTTGGTATCCACAAAGTGCTCTTCTATCTTAAAGCAACACTATGTAGTTTTTTTTACCTTTAAATAATGTCTCTAAAATTATTTCAGTGATAGAACAACTTTTAACTGGACAAATTGTACTGTTGCTGCAACCTGAGCAGCCTCCTAGCTGCTACAAGCACACTCTGAAAGTGGCGGTGGAGGGTAGAGCACACAGCCCCGCCCCTCCCCCTGCCTGCAGAAGAGTGTCTGATACCAGGCACTGTTGCGCTTTTCAACCACATGGGGGAGCTGCGAGTCATTTTTTCATGAAAACTACATAGTGTTGCTTTAAAATGAGTTGAAATGAGAGTGAGAAAATATACGACCTGTACCAAACAAACATTCTATATATTCTGACTATATGATATTCTTTAATCTTAATACAATGTTGCAGGTATATAAATGTAGTAATCAAATGTATTTTAAATGCAAAAGTGCTTGCTGGGCAGCAAAGACATTTAAAGAATGCATAGCATAATTCCAGTTTGGACAATTATCTCACCTGGCATTTGAAATGGGCTTCCTGGGTCCGAGCTGGATGGTGAATGGGGGAAGGTGGCAGTACTGCCTGTGCCGCTGTTGGGCGAGCTAGGGTAGCTGCTGGTTGGTGAGTTTGGGGTAAAGGGAGGGGCATTTGCTGGCTGCTGGTTGAAGGAGTCAGGATAGGTGGCATTATGAGGCATGAGGGGCTCCGTCTGGTGCAGTGGGTTGCGGAAACGTGGCAACATGGAGAGTTTAGCATTGAACTCACTGTTTCGTGGCACCAGTACTGGGGGCAATACTGTAGAAATGAAGAAAAATGGCAGTTATGAGCAGTCCACCAATCCATATGAAGTAGGTAATGCAAGAATCTACTGAATGTTAATCTGATGCTATGCAGTTACATACTTGATACATAGCATGTATTTAACAATGAGTAACTCAAACATTTGTCTTTAATATTGCCTTCAGGAACTACACACCCAATATTAAAAGACCGGTACACTGAATTGGGAATGGTTTGTGTCAGATGAACTGAGAATCAAATATCTATTAATATCATGCACTTGTACACCTGGGGTGTATTTCAGAAAGCTGGTTATGTGACTTACCCGGGTAAGTTTAGGAGTAAGTAAGCGGATAACCTCTGCTTTCGGTTCCAAAAACGGAGGTAACTTTCGGGTTATGTAAGTAACCATAGCAACTGACTCTCTGAAGATGTTGCAGGGTAATTTCTTTTTAGTTAATAAAACGAGGCTCCGGAGGATGTCTGCGCATGCGTGTACTTATGATGAGCGTGCAGCGGCCGTGGAAGCATATATTTTGCATAATATTACAATGTTAAAGCATTTATTTTATTACATTTACAGTCGCAAATATTTATTGCTGTCTTAAAAAATTTATGATATTTTCTTTAAAGAAACAATTTTTTTAATAACATGGATTGATATTTGTGATTGGGCTAATTACTATACATTTAATTATGTTCATTATTAATATATCTCCAAATATCAGTGGATGTAAAAAACACGTTTCCATCAGTTAATTAATGTTAACAATAAAGTACATTTCCATATCAATTTTGTCAATTCATAAATAACCCTTATCTTTCATTTACTAAAAAAATTATTAATCTAAAGTTCTAATAAATGCAAATACAAAGAAATCTTAACATTTGTTACTTGAGTGACAATGTTACAGTAAATGGGTATAACAAATAGAAACACATGATGCCTATCATAATAATAGTTACTGAGGGACAGAAGTTACCCCTGACTGCAGTGTCTGATAGGCATGTGCATCTAACCTGACCCACAGAATGACACCCATGAGCTTGGGCGCATGTGGCGACCAGCAGTAAGAATTTCGGCGTCCTATGTTTTGTTTTTAAAAGAGCGTCTGTGTACATGTTTTACGTTTAAAAGTTTGTGTTTTCATGACTGAGTTTGTTCAAACACATACTGTTCATTGGGACTTATGGAATTGATCATTTTAATTGCGTTGTGGATATTTTTGAACTTCGTTTGCCATGGAACCGTGGCTCCGGCGTTAAGGATTCACTACACCAGGGATCAATTATTGGCTTGAGGATATGATTGTGCCTACACGTAAAATTAAGGTTTTTCCAAATACTAAACCGTGGATGTCAAAATCTGTCAAAACGAGTTTGCAGAGTAAGAAGCTTGCCTATAAGCAGGGGTAGGTTTAGGGAGAAGCATGGCAAGGAGAGAAGTTAGAACAGAGATTTTTAAAGCTAAGCATGCTCTTAACGGGTTTTACTCTAGATTTGAAAGTTTTAATTTTAAAGATGAAGTAGACGAATTATGATGCCTGTGTAAAGATGATTCCCACTTAATCTTGGAACAAGCAGCAGTGGAGAAAATTTTTCTCTCCACTAAGGTGAACAAGAGCCCGGAGATAACATATGTGGTAGAACCTTAAATCACTGTGCAAAGCAATTAAGTTTTATTTTTTCTGAGATTTTTCATTTATCATTACAGACACAAAAGATACCTAGCCTATGGAAAGAGGCAATTATCACTCCTGTTCCTAAATGTAGTAATCCTAAGCTGCTTAATGATCTGAGACCAGTCGCCTTTACCTCCTTAGTTATGGAATCATTTGAGAAACTTGTGAAGACTGAGTTATTGAGTAAAACTAGACAAGTCCTCGATCCCATGCAATTTGCATACAGAGCAGAGAGAGGTGTTGAGGATGCTTCAGTTTTATTAGATTTACTGACTAAACACCTGGAGGGAAAGAATACACATGCAAGACTGTTGTTCATTGATTTTTCTTCTGCTTTTAATACTATTCAACCCCACATCCTAGCCAGAAGACTGCTTGAGTATTATGAGTTGAATTATAATTTAGTGGGATGGATATTAGATTTTTTAACGAACAGAATGCAGAAGGTAAAAGTGAATAATTGTTTTTCTGATGTATTAAGTGTATCTACTGGATCTCCACAAGGTTGTGTTCTTTCACCTTTACTATACATTTTGTATACTAACTTGTGTCAAAGCTTACATGAAAATAGAGTTTTTATTAAGTTTGCTGATGATACAGTCATAGTAAGCCTATTACAAGGGGACGAGTCTGGCCATGGCCCAGTAGTGGAGGATTTTGTGACTTGGTGTGATGATTCGTATCTACAGTTAAATATTACTAAAACAAAAGATATGATCATTGATTTTAGAACTTTTACTTTTATTCACGTTACCACAACTATTAAAGGACAGGTTGTTGATTGTGTGGAGAGTTACAAGTACCTAGGTATAATCATTGATTCCAAACTGACATTTGACTTGAATTGTGAAATGATCTGTAAGAAAGGTCACCAGCGTTTGAGTTGCCTTAGGAAGCTTGCCAAATTTCACATTGACAGACACGTGATGTCATTGTTTTACTTTGCTTTTATTGAATCCATTATTTCTTTTTCCATTGTGGTGTGGTATGGAAGTCTGTCAGGAAAGGACAAAAACTCCTTAAACCAAATTGTCAAGTTGGCCAGTAAGATAATAGGAGTAAATCAACGGACTCTAGAACACATTTACACAACTCAGTCTTACAGGAAGGCAAATGATGAGCTGCATCCCTTAAGTAACCAGTTTCAGTTACTTCCCTCAGGTTGTCGGTTTGTGGCCCCAAGATGGAAAACAAGACACTACAGGAATACTTTTGATCCTGTGGCAATTGATTTTTTAAATAAGAATAAGAAGAGAGATGTTGATGTTTTTATTAGGTGATAGCTACGCAAGAGGGGATATGTATGTGTCTGATGCAGCTTGTCATGAGGTTATTACTCTGTGTATTTATATGTAAATTGTTTTTATGTTTTTATATCTTGTATGTGTTCTTGGGACAACGAAATTCTTATATGCAAAACAATTTTACCTTCGGGTATGAAATAAAGAGACCTTGACCATGACCATGAAGCACAGGCATGATTTAACACTGACCCACATGTGAAGCACAGACTTCATTAGGTGAAACACAATTGAATCACAGACATGGTATAGTGGTCAGGGGTTTTCTATTATCAGTTAGAATCATGCACACACACAATTAAATAAAATTATAAATATATATTTCATAGTATAATATTTATTTCTTAGACATGTACTTCAGATCCTTAGCCTCCTCTCTACATTTGATCTATAGTTGGTCTTTTTCTAAATAACCTTTTTTTTCTTTAAAATGGGCCTTTTGCAGCTGCTTTCCTGAGCTATAATTTTTGAGCCAAAGGGAAATTTAGATATTTGGATATATTAAATGATACAGGACAAATTACAACATGTTACTATGAGCACTAATGTAACATTTCTATTCTCCACTTCTGTCATAACAGATCCTAATCGTCCAATGCAAATGAATGATAATTTTTAGTGTAGTGTACTGAAAAGCATTACACAAAATTATTGAAAATCTGTAAGGACTGCAAGGAAGCTTTACAATTAAAAGAGGTTGCATTAATTTTTCAGCTATCAGTAAATGTTAAAGATGGTAATTCATACAATGTAAAGTCCAAAAACTAAACAGGGTCACCCAAAGGAGCAGAAGTAAAATAAGTAGAATATAGTGAATATTATCATAGTGCATTTTATGCATACACAATACAATCATATCTTAAAAAAAAAACTGTAAATAAGCCTTATGACTGATTTATGCACTTTATGTGCCACAACCCTTAGGAAAATTAACCATGGTTTTGTAAAGTTGTGGTAACCATGTTTTTTTGGTGCATTGATTACAATCAGCAAAACCATGGTTTTACTACACTAACTGTGGTTTAACTATGGTTTTTGAAAACCATGGTTGTCAAAACCATGGTTATTTTGTGGTTTCCACAGTTTTACTGTAACCATGTTTTTGTTTTGTTTTAACTGTAGTAAAACCATTGTTAATTTTTGTAAGAGAAAAGATCATCTTAATAAAGTCTAATTATATCTAATTCGATATAATTAATATATTTAAAATCATATATGAAATCTATTATTATTTTTACAGGCTTTTAAATAATATTATGTGTATTTTCGTTGAGACACATATAATATTGGACTTAAATGGGGTAAAATAGGTTTGTATTAATTAATTAATTTATTTATTAATTTAATCTGTTTTGTAATCACGCACTTATATAAGGTTATAAAACGTTGGTTTATAATGTTATTTCTCATTTAAAAACTTTAAAGTTCTCTGTGATCCATTGACAATGCCTTTATGTTGTTACCGGGAGCGCGCATTAACTCTGGGTTACTTTCATTGTGTTGATTGAACTAACTCTTAAACTGTGTTTTGGAACCGACATACCCCGAGTAAGCAAGTTTGGGGTTGATCAACCCAAAGTTTAGGGTTAATCTGATGGTAAGTTAACCGTGCTTTCTGGAAAACACCCCTGATGATGATCATTATTATTATTATTACTTAAAAGAATAACATGTAAATTAAGCATATGCGCATACAAATTACTTTATGTGAATGTGTTTGAGTTTTTTTATCCGATCGTAAAAGATTTGGTCACTATAAAATATGCTAACAGCTGTGTTTTCAAGTGGATCTATTAACATCTTCCTGTCTTAGCTCCCCACGTTATTTTATTTTTTATTTAGACAAGCTAATAGTTTGGACTATGACGTTTCCATTGACGCAAGTGGCAACATAAAAAAAATAGTGGAGACTTATATATTAAGGATCTACTTTTGCTAAACAATTGCTCTGGACAATCACCGCCCTGCCTTTTTTCTGAGAGAAGGAGAAAGGCAGGTGTCCAGATATCCAACAATCCCGCACTAAACAAGCGTGTGCGAGGCGGGCAACCGCTCTTTCCTGCTATTGTCTGTGTGTGTGACAGGAGTTCCTGTAAAAATCTTCCTCTATACAGCCACATGTTCGCCTGTTGCAGCCGACAAATACACACACACACACACACACACACACACACACACACACACACACACACACACACACACACACACACACACACACACACACACACACACACACACACACACACACAGAGACCGAACAAAGCCCTCATTCTGCCCCCGCCTGGAATTTCCTGCTCCTGCTCTCATAATGCACACACACACACACACGCACGCACCCCCCCACACACACATACTGTGGACAGCTGTTTCTATGTTGTCAGCTGACCCTCATCTTCTGCTTAGCCAACAAAAAGAGGGCTTGTGCGTTTGAAGTCCATTCTTTTACCATAAGCAGAGGTAAAGGAATTGTTCTTGTTTTCTATTAAGACACACACAGAGAACTGAAGGTTTTGGACTCAACGGTTTTTGATGCAACCAGATTCTCTCATGCGGTATCAAGATCAAACAAAAGAGAAAAACACCTGGCGGAGGCCAGAGAGACAGATATGGAAGGGAGAGGACAGAAAAAGTAAGACCATCTGGAGGAACCATGGAAATGGAAAACTCATGAACATGCACGGAATACGGTACATATGGGCTATATGTTTCATAAGGGGCCAATCACACCAAATGCGTTTTAAATGCTTGTAATCGCAAGGCGTGACGCAACTTTTTATATTGTCCAACAACCACCAAGTCAGCTGTCTTGTCAATCAAATATTAAAGCGTGAACACTCTTTTGCTGTTAACTGTCATATTAGCAGAAACTTTCAAAAGACCTTGATCAAGGATGAGAGGTGCACAAACACGCAGGAAAGAGTGAGTTACTTCCGTCACCACAACGGAAGGCCCGCCTCTCCCCTCATTTGATTGGACAATGGAAAGACGCAAATTACGTTGGGCACTTTTACACTCTCAGCGCTCCTTCAAAAGTGCGTGCTGCGGCAGGCGGCAAAAAACGCAAGACGTTTGGCGCGCATAAACAGCACACATAACGCTCACTGCCAATAGAAAATCATTCAAAAAAGCGCATGCAACTGCCATAAGTGCGTTTAGTGTGATCGGCCCCTAAGGGATTACGGGATCATTTTTTTGTACGTTATCGGGTAAAGCTAATTTTTCTTTTATAAATCTGATTACACTAAAGACTCTTCTGAGATATAAAGGATGTCATACTACTCTATAGGTACTCCAGATTAACATCAGAAACGCAGCAATGGCGTGTGTTACGTGAGCTTTAAGACTACATACATTACTCATCGCACCACTTTTTACATATTCTTGAGTTTTAATCAAAGCACAAACCAGTATTTTCAACAGGCCCAAAAGTGGTTTAAGTGATCTGAAAGCATTTATACCCTGCATACATTTGTTTAGCTTTGTCCACCTGATCATACCCAAAATGCACTGATACAAAAAATTATTATTCCAAACAAAATATTGCAACAGAGCCAATGCTGTTCTGTAAAGTACACCCATGGTTGGGTAAAATATGGAAACATTCAACTGTTAATAAACCTTAAAAACCTAGGCTTAAATACACCTAGAAAATATTTGACCCAACCACTGGTTCATACTACCAACCCTAACATGCTGGTTTGAAACAAACCAATATGTTAATTTTATCCCACTGGTTGGGTTTGTTCATATTTTAACCAACCTTAAAACAACACTGCATAGTTTTACAGGAAAGTTATACTTATTAACAAAATGTATATATTTGTCTCTCACTCACCTGGACTGTCGACCCTCTTGTAGTGGTAAGGGTTGATGCACACATCCTTCTGCTTAGATCCAAAGGGAAACTCGCAGCACTCCAAGGCCTTGAGCTCATGGTGCGACTGCAGGTCAGGCCAACGCCACACGCGGCAATAGATGACATGAGGTAGCCCTTTACGGTGTGACACCTGAAGCCTACCATCCAGCGAGCGAGGGATAGTGACACAGTTGCTGGGCTGACCAGGGCAGCTGAGGGCCCTCTCCAGCTCTTCCATGGCACCCTTCTTCTTCTTCAGCTTCTTGACCAGTGCATCCACTGCCTTCTCTGCCCACTTCTCCTCTTCGTCGCCTTGCTTCCATCCCAGCAATCGCTTGACCGCCGGGCTGGTAAAGGAAAAGAGCGAGGTGACGTTCATTGTGGCGCCACGTGCGCCCCAGTTAACACTGTCACGGTTTTTCTGTAGGGGTCTAGGGTTTTGATGACTATGACCAAGGAACAAGGGAATCTCTGCTCTGCCTTCCCCAAGAGTATCAAAAACTCAAGTGGGGTGAAACAGGGAGTGTTAAAAGATGTGTTTTTCCACAGCTAGCCAAGATTATCCTGTGTATCTGTAGAGAGATAGACAGCTCAGTCAGTTAGATTATTTGGATCCGTTTAGAAGAGACCAGCTCTGACAGTAACTCCACAAAACCAGAGCAAATGAGACAATACATCATCTATCCTGAGAACATTGTGATGACATCATTTAGTTATGGCTTCTCGGAATGGCTGCCTACGGAGTAACGGAGCAGAGCTTCCAATTACATCCGCTCTACGGTAAGTTCTCAAAATGGCTTTCAGCATATGGGAAGTGGGATGTGTTCAAATGGCACACGCTACACCAACACTGGCATGACACGTCGCTGAGTGATGCTTTACAGCACTGAACAATGCCCTGACTCACTTCCATTTCTACATATGTAAGGATTCTGTATGTTATAACAAAACTTGGACTACAATTGCTACATTTTTGGAAGGTTCTAGATAGGGTTGGAAAATTATTCAATAGCAATATATTTTGCGTTATATAAATATTTTCAATAACGGTGATATGGTTTCCGGTATTTGGATATACATTACAGCGTCCCATGGCTGTTGAATTACTTCGTTAAATCGCTCATCAGTACATTGGTCAAATCATATAATTGTTAAAATGCTATCAATTAATCTGGTTGAGACTTTGGAGTGTTTGCCCAGAGAAGAGCTGTCAGTCAGAAGTACGAGAAGGAGGTGCGGGTTAGTTCGCGTCAAGTCACAGCTTCCAAAGGTGACACCATATAGGGAGGGAGAAGGGGGATGTAATGCAACACAAAATGAACTACAGATTAGAAAAATGGACTTAAACCATCAGGTGCCTTGCAGGTTAGAAAAGGGGAAATATGAGAAATGTGCAAAAGATAAATGTATGTAGCAATGACACTTGTCTCGTTATAAGTATAACATTTACATAATGTAAGTAGCTTTGCTGTGCAATTACAAAAAATAGAACTTTGATATAAATTATTCTGTCCAACTATCTCATGTAACATTAAATTTTCTACTACTACCATTGAAAAGTTAAAAAAAATTAAATATTGTGTTATAGGAGGCTTTATTGGCAAATTCATTTGTTCAGAAGTTTGTAGGAACAAACATTTGTTGGGCATTTTTTGAAGTTTACCCTTAGCTTTTTTTAACCTTTATACTGTTATCGGATTTATACCATATCGATCGAAATTTAGAAGTATAACGGTGATGGAAATTTTGGTCATATCGTCCAGGCCTAGTTCTAGATCAGTGCTTCTCAATCCTGTTCCTGGGGACCCCCTGCTCTGCACGTTTTGTATGTCTCTCTAACTTGACACACTTTGCTTACTTCATGGAGCTCTCATCTAATGATCTGATGATTAGAGTCAGGTGTGTTAGATAAGGAATACATACAAAATGTGCAGAGCAGGGGACAGGAACCAGGAACAGGATTGAGAACCACTGGCTGTTTCTCAATTCCAAGAACGCAAAGAACGGACTTGCGTCCTCGTGGAGATCGGTCTTGCCAGGCGACCTTGGAAGAACGAACTCGGAAGTTTTGCCGCAATGACTTCTGGGGCGTAAGCGATTTCAGCAAGTCTGCACTCGATGCATCCTCGATATCAAGAACACATCCGGGTATTTTCATGCGTCCTCTGTCCTCGCGTTCTTGAGAATTGGAATGAACTTCGACCGTTAATGATGACGTAGAGCGAGGACACGAGGACGCAAGATCGCTGAAGAACGCATATTGAGAAACAGCCATTGTTCTAGATAACCATTCACTTGTCTAACTGGCCAAAAAGAAATAAACCACATTAAGAATAGGAGGCTGAGCCTTTCCTTATCCTTAGAATAAAGAGGAAATGCATTTAGAATAAGGATAAAAGTGCCCATTCAGAAAGATCCCAAGGCAGCCATTCACCAGCCGGCATTCATAGTAATGGGAAGGGAAATAAGAGCGCATAATGTGAGTTCACACTTTTTTTGAAGTTAGCAGATGGTGTAGCATAGCATCCTCTTTGTAATAAAGCAAGAGGCTTGTGACATTGTACAATTCTTTGGTTCGAACACCAAAATTTAAAGTCTTTAAATTAAGCCCTTTTAAGGACCATTATAATTTCTTTCATGTTTATATCACATTTTCATGGTTCAGTAATGTTGTTTTACTACTTTTGTAATACATTTCAGCACTGTTTCACTTTGTGTGTTATGTTTGTTTTTATCCAGTATCTGTTTTAAAAACTATCGGTCAATTTATCGGTTATCGGCAAGTAGGGACCAACTTAGTTATCGGTATCGGTAAAATCCACTATCGGTCTACCTCTATTTATTATTTGTTTATATTTTCCTAAACCCCTGATGAAAAAGTCCAGACAATCAGTAAAAAAGGCAAGTTTTTGGGAAACAACATACTTTGTAGGAATTCTGTGAACTCAAATGCACAAACTAGAAGCAAACCAACAAACTACCCAACAAATGGAGAAGAGAAGGCTCCTCAAAGAACAAATATTTATTTTATTTTAATATTCATGTGCACATTTATTAGAAAGAAACAACGTTACAGATGTAAAAGCTGCACCTACCTAACACTGGATAATGTTTAAAACTGAGCAGAAACCTCTAATTGGAATTTAAGCCACTAAATATTGACATGTGTGACACATCAGCATGGTAAAAGTGTTTGGTAAACACTTTATATTTTTTTCATGCCAAGGTTTACATTTGCATGGCATTGCTCATATATTTTTCCTTTTGTAATTTTTGGGTAAAAAATGACAGAGGGACATTAATATTCCCATTGTTTTAGTTACAAAACAAAGTTCTCTAACTCATTGTAGAAAATATCTACACTTTTTTTAATGACACAGAAGATAGTCCAAATTTATTTTCAAGATATTTTGCTGAGGAGCTTGGATAGCTATCAATATGAATCCACTTTCAACGAGACACTATTGTATTGTTTCATTGTCTGAGTTGCAGGTAAGTGTTTTCCACTGACTGTTCTGGAGCATCAACACCAGATAAGTAAGGTGACATCAGAGAGCAGCTATTTCAACTATGCTGAGTGCTAAGAATAATGTTGTCCTCGGTGAGTGTGACTGCCTTCAGCTACTGTTTCACTTTAGAAAGCTTGTCTGGTATAGGTTACAATGAATGCAAAGTATTACAACACAAATGCCTTTTAATTGTTTACCCCAAAAATATTTTTTTCATCATTTAGTTACACTGTTACAATATTTATTTCCTTTCCTTAAACACCAAAGCTCAAATTTTGAAGAATGTGCTGGCCACCCCTTTCTATATGATGGAAGTGAAGGGACTGTGTCATGTGTTGTCATCTCACCCAAAGCTATGCTATGTTTTCAGAATGCTTTAAATGCTGTTTACAAGTCATATTTATAGTTATGATGATTTTGGAACTTAACAACCCTAGACCCCTCATTACAGTAGGGTATCTGCACTCAACAATGTGGTTCTGGAGAAGTAATGACATTTTTTGGTGAATTATTCCTGAATAATTTAATAAAACATTTTACGGAGTGACAACAAGTTTGTTATTGGTTATAAACTAAACCAGCATGGCTGGACTTGGCTGAATGTTGTTTCTATGCTGGCTGAGGAAGGACACATAATAGTTTAGAGTCATTCAATGAAAACAGGTGCTATTTACAACCGGGAAAGGCGGGAGTAGTAGCTGTTATCATGGACCACAGCGACAGCGAGGCTAAAAAGTTTCTCCTATATTTAGCACCATCTCGCAGCCAAAAGCTCATATAAAAACTTGGGACTTCTGCTGTTGTCAGGGAGATGAGCCAGGCAGTGGAAAAAAGAACATCACCAACTAACCTTTAACAAAGTAAAAAACTTTTATTTGATATGCTGAATTATAGAATTAATCTTAGGTTTCTCTAAATAACAGACCCTACTTGGAGCTAATAGGGGTTAAAGTTTCTGTGATGCTTTATAAGTATTTATAGCAAACTTCCTCAGAGTTTTTAAGTGAAGTAAATATGTGGGGAATTTTCCATCTGATTTTGTGAAATAAGGCGCAAAGTAAATTTGCAAAGACTCCATGGAAGATCGGTCAATGAATGTGGAGTGTATCTTTAAATGAGTATGACACCTTAATTGCTTTTCTCAACTTACTGGGCTCATGTGTATTGGCCTAGCTTATATAAAATCAAATAACTGAATTAATATTAAAGTAGTTGGTTAATTAAACCAAGCACAAAGCTAGTCATTTTCAGCATGATTATTAATGTGTAAACTATAGCACATAAAGTCAATATAAACCATGAACCTGCTTTTGCAAAAACAATAACAAACAGTTTCAAATTACAGGAAACTTTTTTACGACACACACATTTTTTTCTGACTAAACCATTTTCTGACTAAACCATTGCTGGGTATGAGTGGGGTGTGGGGGTAAAGTCACACCTGTGTGTGACTGTTACAAGTATCTCCTTGACAGATCAAGAGCCTCTTTATCCTTGTGTATCACATGCCGTCTGAGCTTTTCTTTGTCAAAGGCTACAAGGCACTTCAAACTCAAATGCACATGCAGCTGTTCCCCTAGGGAATCTGTCATACATGTTACAACCACCCATTTCTTACCTAAACACATCACAGATCGGGTATTCCCATAGAAGGTGGGGTGCTAAAAGTCAGGTACATGGTTCCCTGTCTGTATGGTTTTACCATTTGATTTATTGACGGCCACTAACTTGTCTCCAAATTGCAGTTCAACTGCCCTTGTTTAATTCAATTTCTTTTCACATTTAAGCAGAATTCTCCAGTCCAAATATCCAGACTCAGGCTAGCAAAGAATGTTGTTGTCAGGAGAACTAAATACAAATTATTGAGGATTAATAAAATCTGACCACTAGACTGACCACACACTTATAAAAGGTCAATATACCATTGTATTGATACCTCAGACAATGATAGTTGAGGCTGTCTGGAGCCCAGTCAAAACAACAGTTCCTCATTTTGCAAGCTGCAATCATCGCAAGAGCACAGTAACAAATAGGTTCACTGTATGGGCTACTAGCCACCAGGCAACCATCTAGTGCACTACAAGTTAAAGAGCACGGTAAAATTTGGCTGGGTAGAGACATATGAGTGTAAAATGGCCATGTCAGTAAATTGAGAGCCTGACACAGCACTCGCTGTTTGAAAAATTGCACCGACTGACCGAAATGCCAGCTTTGGTTCCACATTTGCAATGCAGGGCAGCCATTAAAACGCAATCATTGCGCTTTTTAGCTGGTGCTCTTCAGGCCTGAGTGCATGTAAATATTAGCATTAGCTTGAGCGCTGGTGCGGCGGGCAGAGCTAATGTGGCTCCCATCACGCAACTTTGACAGCCCTGACCCCCCGCATCATCTCCATGTATCATTTTGCGCTGCTTCAGTGCCGTTAATCAATTTAGGAGGCAGTAATGATGCTCTCTCGGCTCTCCCAGGGGACTCTGCGTTATAAAGAACTTACATTATTTATCAAGGGCTGGAACTGGGGCCCTCCATTAAGCACCAGCTCAATTGCGATGTTCTCTAATAAAAAAGAGTTAGGGGTTGGACAAATGGAGAGGGAGGGAAAAAGAGGAAGAGAAAGAGGAGCGATAGAGACAGATACGCTTCGAGTGTGCAGAAGTGCACTTCCAACTCCTTGTGATGCCACATTTAAATCAAACAGGCCAAAGGTTCACACACAACAGTTAATGCTCCCTAAATTGATGGCTAATCGTTTGTTTGCAGTTGGTTGTGAGTCTTTGCGAAGCTTTACAGATACCAAAACTATGAACCAGGAAACCAGCCAGATTCTCTCTAAAAATCATCCAGCTGCAAATATGGAAAGCAATTGTGTGGATACTTTATTTCGTCTGTAAACAAAATGTTTGTTAAATCTCTTAACATTATAGCAAAGGTTTATAACCAATACTATTTTATCACATAAATACATTCACACTTATTTTTATGTTGAGCAAGCATGTTTTTACTCAATTTTTACTCACCATTACACCTGTATTTTGATGTGGCAATAATGTGCATAAATAATAAGGTATGACCCCAAATAGTCAGATTAGTTTTTTTATGACCAATATTTACATGTATTACTATTGTATTTTTATGATTTTTTATTTTTAGTTTATTTATTTGTTGTTAGGACATTATGACATCCCCTTCCTAATAGTTACATTATGAAAACAGCTTATTAACCTAACAATACCAGTGTAATCCAAAGCACACATATATTTGATATCTATGTGATCTACTTGATAATATATTGACATAAAGTAAGTTTAAGAATTTAAGGATGTATATCCACAAACTGTAGCCTAACACTTTAATGACAAAACTCAATAATTTCAGATTTTTTTCACACCAGCGCTATATGTTGTAGGTTAAGTCAAAAATGCACACTATCACATACACTTATTTGAAAATAAAACAATTCAAGTAAATCACAGACAAGGACAAATTCCTGTCCTTTGAGTAATCTGATATGTCATCTTCAATGATGTCAGGAAATCTGGCTCAGGTCTCATAGGCTCTGCATTCATCATGTACTGGGGCAAATATTCACTGTCCCAGCAAATGATGTGTATGAATTATTGCCATTTTGAGCAATCTTCCAATAAAGCACGTTTTCCCCTCCAAGAAAATAAACCAAAGTGGGTGGTAAAGCATAAAAGGAGTGTAATGAATGAAATATGTAGAAAGGAATGACTGAACAGACTTAAAGGCATTTGTGGATGCAAAAATCACCGCTGGAATTAAATTGAATGCTGGAATATAAAGTATATATCTACACACACGTGTATTAAACAAGACTTTTTGAATCTGACCGTTCCTATACTAACAGAAAGAGATCAGCAGCAAAAGATGTGCATCATGTGACATTCCAACAAAATTCTACATGATGCAAAACAAACAGCATAAATAGTGAAACCAGCAGGGTCATAAGAAGACGCATTATGTTGACGCATAACAAATGCTCCGTAATTTACTTTCTTGAGATATTCTGAAGAACGACCAAGTTTGATGCTTTATTACGCACAATTAAAACTGAATGAGAAGTTTCAAATTGTGCATTCGTGTAAAAATCAATGTAGAGAGCGCAAAGTTTCTAATATCACAGTTTGATGACGCGTTTGTTAAATAGAAGAGTAAAGTTAACAGTACCTTGTCCAAAACGCTCCTTCAAAGCATTCATACGGTCCAACTCGATGTGCTCGCGCCTGGCGTCAGTGTGTCGCGAACCGCCGCACCCTCCGCACTAAACTCATATCACACCGCGGCATTGGGGCGGTGCGCGGGTAACAAGTCCTATTTTTTACACATTGAAAGTTTTCAAAGCACTGTATTATGTAACAGTGTATCCTAGTCCTTCTTGGCTAGAGGAGCCCAGACTGTGGTCTATTGTGACACTGCCCTGGCTAGGACCATAGGAATAGTATGCTGTATGCATGCTATATAGCTATGCAACTTCTCATGCATACACTAATGTAGTGTAAGTTATCTCTCAGCAGTATAGTACATGTTGTGTAAATTGCTTATGAAATTAAATATTTCGTACAATTTAAACGACGTAAAACTAGCAAAACAGCAAGTTAAAAGTAAGAAAGTAACAAATTAACAAATAACGTTTCCAAAAATGTTAAAGGTAACACAGTGAATATTCTGTTGTTGTTTTGTGCAGTTTCTATTGTAAGAAGATAAAATGTAAAATCGTATAGTAACACAGTGAGTAAATAATTACAATTTATATTTAAATATTTAAAGCAAACCGTTGCTGTATGACTTTTAAACTCGTTTATAAATTAATGACATGAATTTAAAACCTAAAAACTTGTAAATAAGTCTATCATCAGCAATAAATAAATAAATGCAAAATAAATAAAGGCATGAGGTCCTGATATGAGATTGATTCTTCTTTTTTGTTAATGTTGACATTTATATATAGTCGCACTTCTCCCAATTTGTTTTCTAATATTACATGCACAACTAAATCATTTACCAAATTCCAGGATAAGTATTATGGTATTCCACCGCTTAGTTGTTTAGTAGCTAATATTAAGATATCCGTTTATCCGTAAATTTTTATTTAAAACTATTTTTATATTTAACAGTTCGGGCTATATGTTCATTATGTTGGTGAGTGTGATAATGACGGATCTATGTTATCCTGTGGCGCGGCGGCGGAAGGAGACCATCAAGAGTAGTGCTGCTAGCGCGTATTGCGTCACGCGTTTGGCGACAGAATGTCTGAGTGAGGCGCGAGTAAGCTGCACGTGAATGTGAAATCTGGGAAAACACTGCGAGATGAGAGTGTGTTTCAATATGCAGAATTAAAGACGGCTTTAATAAGTAAGATATTTGACCATTGTCAAAAAATGTATTACATTTATAAAGGCCAATTCGTTTTTATTACAGAAAGTGCAACTTTGATCATCATCATAGCTTATTATTTTTGTAGTTTTTATATGAATGTGTCTTTCTTTATTTGTGTGAAGGCTAATTTTAAAGAATGCCCACTCCCATCTCATTTATGTAGTTTTTACTTTATGCTTCTTTATCACATATTTTGTTACATTGTTACAAATTTGTTGTGCATTTCACTGATATATTACATTTAGATACTTTAATATCGACAACGTAGCATAAAATAACATGAAAATGAAACTTACAATTTGTCCTTAAATAAAGCTTTTAGAAGTCCTGCAAAACATGGCAAAAGATTATTAAAGCAGAACAGTGCAGTCTCTTTTAATTATGTATTATACAGAATGAGACTAGACAAACACAAATGCATGTTTCAAGCATCAATAAAAACAGAATGATCATAAACTGAATGTTGACCTTAACAAAGACTAATGAGAAAAAGAACACCTGTTATTTTATGCATAATGACATTAACCTACAGTATGTTTAAGGGTAAAGTTGCCACCTAATGAGCATGCAGGATACAATCTTCATCTTGGCCTCCGCTGAGCTGCTGTCAGGTGCATTTTCATGTTGAGTTCCTTTATCTGTAGTTAACCCACTGCTGAGGAAGGAGATTGGTCATAAGAATCCCTCTCACCTCTCCCATATAACTTCAGTCACCCTCATCCGTTGAGAGGTTGTGCCAAGGTAGTGCTAAACTTTTTTTTCCATCCTTCTGCTGTTAAAAGACTGCTAATGTTAAGCATTTAAAACTAGAACCAAACCTTTCTGGTGGTATTTTCCTTTCTTTTTGGACTGCTAAGCTGTCCTCTTGCTTATATATGTGGCTTATTTGTGCATCAGCAGTCTTTGGTAGATCGCTAGTGTTTTCAGTAATTCCAAGCATGATGGCAGCGAATCAGGCTGCTCGCATTTCAAACAGGCGCATTTATTGACACCGCACTTCTGCTCTTCTAGAAATAATGTCTGTAGTGGCAGCCTAATATTTAAGGGATTTTTTAATGTTGACATTTTTGTGTAGTCACAATACACAAGCACTTCTGCCCATTTGTAGACATGTATGCATATAGCATTATCATTGCCTCTGGTTTTCAAAATTAGATCCATAAATATTTTTAGTGATGACAAACAATGAAAGATTCAGGTTGAACACGTTCTGGTGAGTTCCTAGAGAACAGCAGTAGTTACTGGAGGTATGTGGGTTAAGACACAATGAGCCAGAAAGATGAGAGGGCACAGTGGCCTTGACAGCTGACCGTGCCTCCTATTTTGCTCCCTGATAGGATAACAACTTTGGTGACTGGCATTTGTTCAAACGGACAATATGTTATTTGAAAGGGAGAGAACACATGCACACACAACTCAGACTGACTAGACTTAACTCCCCTCCCTGGAATCAGCAATCCCATGGCTGCTAAGAGGGTGGTCTGCCGTACCCCTGTGTGGAGAGAGGAATAAGGGGACAATTGTGGGGCTTTGCATAGCGCTCAAGAGGCTGGAACAGCTGCCATGGTCACTTTGTGAACTTGAATAATGAAGGCCACGTTAGTTTAGAGCATTTGCCAAGGTTGTCCAAATAAGTACTACATAGTCATTTTTCATTTATTTTGATATAAATACCTGACAAATTACATTACCAAATCTCAATTTTTATTTAAATCTTAATTTTAAGTTAAATCAAGCAGAAATTGGAAGTACATGTTTGATTAATTAATGCATTATATTAAAACTACAATGTCTATTAATTTCTAAATGTTTTAATGAGGAAAAAAATACTGAGTGCACATACTTAATGAACATGAATTTACATTTGACCCGTGTTTCTGGTGCTATTGGTTGTATGATCAGCAGCAAATTTGACCCTTCCTGTGATTTTTGTGATTTACTGTTTTCAACACAACATCATCTTAGGTCATTCTGTGAAAATATAACCTTGATATCTTTAATATTGACCAAGTAAAGCCATGTCAAAGATTGAAATCAAAGTAAAACCAGTAAGTGAAATCAAACGGATGCCCCTAATTCCAAAATGAGATTGAGACTTTTCTGGAAGGTACACAGGGTCACAAATATAATTGCTGCCTCCTGCATGTATTTCATTGTAACTTGATGTGTATTGTATTCTAACAATGTAAAGAAGTTTTCGTTCCCACCCCAAAGATGTTCCATTAATTGAACACGGTAAGGTCATTTGTCATGAGATGAGTGCTCTTGTCCCGTGTCCATCTGGAGATATTGTAAGCGATAGTCTTCTGACATCATCCTTTCCTGTGGTGTACTCTAAACAGAGTTCTGTGTGGTGAAAAATAGCTTGGGCTGTAAACAAAGCTTCCCATGTCTCATTTGGGTTTCTTTAAAAGGAATAGTATATTCACCATAATGCCAAAGAAAACAAAGAAGGGAAAACTACAGCTGTGAGCAAGAGAATTTTACGTAGCATGCATGATGGAGTGTGCTTTATACAATGAAGCCTACAAAAGAAAGGATAGATCCACCTAAAATAGTCATTTTTATCTCAAAATCTTGTTAAAGCAATGTAACACTTTAACAATACAAATAAGTGCAGTGTCAGCTAGTGCTAAATATATACAGTATTATACAGACAATCAATAGTAAATCCCACAGTCCATTCAAAACATGTGAAAACACCCATCCATTTATGGGCAAATAAAACAGAATAGAATTGATTTGTTTTGGCCATGTATGCCTTGGTAGACAAAGAAATTGGTGCATGTTTTACACATACAGTCACTACACTGTTGTGTACAAACATGATTTTTGACTGAACCATGCACATGGTAAAATAGACACAATTAATGACCAAAACAAGAGTACTATGCAAATATAACATTACCACTGAATAGTCATGCGTACAGGACAGAAAAAAGTGACAATATAGTGCAAATTTAGTTTAGTTAGTGCAGTCATAAGGAATGTATATATTTGATAAGCAATTGGTATTTTTAGGTACACAATTTCACAGAAGAAGGGGGAGATTCAGGCAATGCGACTGAAAAAGTGCACTACAAAAATTTAAAAGAAATTTCATAAATGTACAAATAAGACTGCAATTCTTAAACGTGTACTGGGAACTCAACAGCTATAGAGTTTTTATTTGATTTATTTACTGAGAGGGTAGGACAGTGTGTGCGATGATGTCACCCCTACGCTTTATTGATCGTAGCGGCCATGTCTGCTGTAACAGTAGTGGTGGTAGGTCAAAGGTCGTTAAGATAGCCCACCTCAATTGAATTGGCTTATTTATGGGAGGGCTTCTGGGTATCAGGTTCTCCCCCACACACTGATGCTGAAGCTGCCTTTCCCTTTCCAATCCAAGACACTCTCTATCCATCACTCCAATCAGATCCAATGAAACTCAGCACGCTGGAACAACACACAGTATCCTACTTTATACTTTAGCTAGTATGTTTGTAGATGTTACTTATGAGGGTTGTTTTAAGACAGTAGTGTTGTATGCTACTCCTAAGTGTGTACATAAACTGCCTGTATATACATTGCAAGCTACTACCGAGCACATGTCAACTTGACATTTTACAACGAGCTTTGTTAGCTTGACCTTTTATATTTTTGGATTTGTTTGGTGCGATTTTACAACCAAAAAGGGTTGCCTCCCAAAAAACGTACCGAGCACAAAAAAGAGGATTTTCTTTTGGATGACTCCATAATTAATTTTTTTAATTATTTGAAAATACGGCATTGTCCATCTTTAAAGAACTCTTACTTTAGTGGATCTTTCAGGTAACAGGGTTAACACTTTTTACACTGTACATTGCATTTATAAATGTTTGGCATTCTGTAAACAAAAACACAAAACCACAATATTCATTTTTATCTTTTGAAAGTTTAGGATAATTCCAATCAAAGTTTTATTGTATTGACAAATGACAGACTTTTCATCTGACAGACACATAAAGCACTATTCCACTCCCTCTTGTGGTCACATCTAATTGTGACAGTCAGACATAGGAAAGTTTTTTAAACTTTGTGATGCCAAGTGCTGCCAAATTTGATTCCTTGTGTGTAGGATTTCACCTATAGTGTTTTATTTTTCTTTCTTGCAGTCATATTTGTTGCACATTTGCAGTCAAAAGGCATAGTAGGTTAAATTGACATTTTTTTATAGTATAATTTTTCAGGTTGTTTAAATGGAACTGCTTAAAGGGATAGTTCACACAAAAAAATCTGTCATTATTTACCCACCCTCATGTTGTTCTAAACCTGTATGAGTTTCTTTATTTTGTTGAACACAAAAAAAGATATTTTTATAATTGATGGCAACCACACAGAAAAGTTTGCAGGCCCACACATAGAATTGTGGGACAGGACAATGCAGGTATCTCGGGAGACAGGCAAACAAACAACCTTGATGCCTTTATGCCTTCTAATGTTGCCTCCGAAAGCAGCATTTTTGAGATTTCGGATGTTGAATTAATGTTACCTTATTATGAGGTAAATAGCCGTGTAATAAGTGGGATAATGTAAAGACAGACGGTTGTTATTGTAAAATAAGCCCATTTGGTATGATACAAGACTCTACAGTTCATGTCAGGTCCTAATCACATGGGGATTATTTCTGCAAAAGAAAACAGCTGCCTACATTATCCCTTATCCGCAGAACCTAATTCTTGCACAAAATGTTATTTGCAGTGGAAAAAGTGTTTTACACTAAAAATGAAAGAAATTAATGCTTAGAAACTTTTAACCAAAAGTTTTTTTGTTGTTGTTTATTCAAAAGAACCCTTTAGCACCTTTATTTTTAAGAGTGTAAGATATAAGCTTTACACTTTTTACCTTTTAAGCATGGCCTTATAAAATTAGTATAAAAAAGTATAAAATAAAGTTTTTTCTCTTTAGCTTTGTAAAGCTAATGACAAATTTATAACTAAATATTGCATGTTTAATCTTTTCTGAATCCTGTTTAATTTATCAAAATAGGGCGTTATAACAATGGCTCCAAAAAGCTGATGATCCTTATTCAGTAACAACATTTCAGCCTAGGTCTTTTTCTTGTAAATACTTTTTATTAAGTTTTACAGGTACAATTACATTACATTAACAACAACACATCCTACCCTTCCCTTCCCCCGCTTACACACGACTTAAAAAAAAAAGAAAACAACCCTTCATAAGAAACATATACACACATTGAGAGTATAGGTCCAGAATACATATTGAAGTTATTTAAATGGTAACTGCTTTGTGAGAAGAGGAGTGTCAAGGCATTATATTCATATTAATGGATAGATGCATAACATAGATAGTGAGCTTAATGGCAGTTAATAAAATAAATAAATAATTGTGTACAAGTATGGAAAGATGGAGCATAAAGAAGAAAGTGTTAAGATAGGTAGTTACTACTTTAGAGGCTGGGGAGCTCTTCAAAATATCTTAGGGGGACCATATGTTATGAAACTTGTGGTTGAACCCTGAACAGCGTATTTAATCTTTTCCAATTGAATGTATGACATTACTTCTTTTATCCAGTTACTATGTGTAGGAGGGTCTTTCCTTTTCCAATGTGGTGAAGGCTATGACAGAGCAAATGTCATTGCTGAGTTTAATACCCTCAGGTATAACTCCAAAAATGGCCATTAAAGGATCCGGATCAATCTGAATACTATATATATGATTATATGAATCAAAAATTCCCTTCCAGAATTCATTTAAAACAGGACACAACCAGAACATGTGGGCAGATGTGGCCGGAGACTGCAAGCATCTGCTGCAGGCAGGGCTAACATCAGGGTAAATCTTGGCTAGTTTGGAGTTGGTAAAACAAAAAAGTATTATCCAAATATAGATGTTATAATAGAGTATATGCTTGAAATGAGTCCCTTCTACCATGGGGACTCAGATTAAGCAATGAGTTTCATATAGGAGATGGAAGGTGGTATAGACAGTTGGATACAATGGAGACAAATAGAAGCTTTTTGATGAAACTCCTAATGTCTGCAGTTGAATCTAAAAAATTTTTTAGAGTGTGAGCCAGTACAGGATTAGGAGAGGATATATAATTTTTTACCAATAGGGGGAGGGAAGAGCATACTATTGAGCTAAGTTTAAAATTAGTACAAGATTGTTCCCCTCGCACCCACAAAGGGGTGTTCTGAGAATCTACATCAGATAGCCAATAAATGATTTTCTGAAAGTTACTTGCCCAATAATAAAATAAGAAATTATAGTGCCATCCCTCCTTGGGATTTTAATCTCAGTAAAAAAGTCTTCCGCGCGGAGTCTTATTCTCCCACAGGAAGGATGCAATTAAGCTATCCAATTTAGTAAAAAAAGCTTTCCTAATAAAAATAGGGATATTTGAAAATAAATAAAGAAACCGAGGAAGGACAGACATTTTGATTAGGTTGGTACGACCTGCTAAAGACAAAGGAAGAGAAGACCATCTAACAAGATCTTTTTTACATTTATCCAAAAGTGGGCAAAAATTTGCCTTAAACAAATTATAAAATGATCTTGTTACTTGAACACCCAAGTATTTAAAGCCTTCATGTACTATTCTAAATGGAATAGAGGAGGAGTCTTTAGGGGAGATCGGAGTAATTGGGAAATATTCA